>NC_134468.1:73205854-73473354 GCF_964194025.1 Convolutriloba macropyga | reverse complement strand
GACTTATTTGACGGTGAGCAACTTACTGTCAAAGAGCCAATCAACTTTGCCGAATAACTCAGAAGGCTTGCATATGAATTAGTGCTAGTAGCAGAAGAAGCTTTTGATGAAAAGCTCAAATATAATCGTTGAGCCCACGTACTGGGAAACCGCAGAACGAAGGATCAGAAACACTCACAATGAAATGTGAAACAAGCGCATATAATACAATTAAAAATCAGGCCGTCTTTAGGTGCATATGTTGTGAAAAGGTTATGCATACGACATCGAAATGTAGAAAAATAAATGAACAGATCGTAAATGCTCTACAAGAAGTAAATGTTAACGTCCTTCTCCTCTGCAACCAATGCTTCTTTCTCAACTAAAGAGATATCGTTATTGAAGCTTTGAAAAATCTGCAAAGCAACAAAACCAGCGCTGACAATCACGAAGTTCTCACAAGTGCGGTCACCGAAACAATTAAGAGAATGCTAAATGAAACACGGCAAGCAAAAGATCACTTTTGAGAAATATGTTGTCCCTTGTGCAAAAATTTGTTGAAGCGATGGATTATATAATGGATAATGAGGTTTTTGTTTTTTACTCTGACTTCTCAAAGGCATTTGATAGAGTACCTCATTATGAGCTGCTGAGAAAACATTAGCAATATTTCAGTTGGAGGGTGTATCTTGGAAGTGGTTTTCGACTACCTAACGGAAAGGAAACAATACGTAAGGTTGCAAAATTTCAAATTGGTTAAACTAGAAGTAATGAGTGGTTTACCACAAGGATCTCTGCTGGCACCAATACTCGTTTGGTTTTTCATAAACGACTAAACACATGTAATAAATATCAGTGAGCTCTACATCTTTGCTGATGATTTAGAAATTTTTTGTGTAGGCAAAAAGCGCGAAGAAGAACAGGAAGACTTGAATTCGATCAAAAGATGGGTTGCAAAAATAAATTGGCCTTGGATGAGACATATGAAATATGTGACAAAAAAATGAAACAACAAACAGAAGTGAAAGACTTTGGTAAAATGGTATAAGCAAACTTGAACTGGTCATGGAAAAGGTTATGCATACGACATCGAAATGTAGAAAAATAAATGAACAGATCGTAAATGCTCTACAAGAAGTAAATGTTAACGTCCTTCTCCTCTGCAACCAATGCTTCTTTCTCAACTAAAGAGATATCGTTATTGAAGCTTTGAAAAATCTGCAAAGCAACAAAACCAGCGCTGACAATCACGAAGTTCTCACAAGTGCGGTCACCGAAACAATTAAGAGAATGCTAAATGAAAAGGCTAAAATATCACCAGTACCAACGGCAGGACCACAAGAACTTCCTTCTATCCGAAAACAAACAGGGCTCAAACGATTGATTGGTTGAAAAAAAATTGTGTAAGAATCCGAGGAAATGAGGTGAGCAAAAGTGGGGACCAGAGAAAAAGGGTCAGTCCGACAGATGAGAATTGAATGCAAAATTGAGCTTCCTGAACATTAACAAAAAAATCAACGACTGCCCTTGACTCGGTACATACAGAAAGAACAAATGTAGACCAATACTTATCAAACTCGCTAACAGCTGGGACAAATGTAACTTATTAATGTTTTTTATCAAAGCTGAAGATTTATAATAAGAAATTGTACATAGGCAGATAACTCACACCACAAGAAGTACAAATTGAAAACGAACTACTGAAACGAAGACTGGAACTGCTTCGGACGGGCAATATCAACAGAATTGAAATGCAGATCCAAAATCTAAAGCTCTTTAGGAAAGTCAACAGTGACAGTGTTGAAGATTGGGAGGATTGACTAAATCAGATGAACAAAGCTGAGATTACAATTGTAACTATACCAAAAAAAGGACAAGTTAAAAAGAGTGACCAAATCGTCAAACAATTGAACAGTCAAAAAAGTTTAGGGTTGGTACTCACGGAAAATCTCCTCACCTGGACAGCAAACGCTAATAGACAATTTTCCAAAGCAATTCGAGCACTCTGGTTCCTAAAAGAAATAAATCAAACAAAACGTCACTCCTTAAACGGGAATAAAGACTATATTGTCTCCATTATATCATACGCGAGCGATGTATGGCACCCTAACAAAGAAGAACTAGTCTTGCTGAAGAAATTACTGAAAAAAGCAACAAAGTGGATCCTTGGAAGTTCAATCGACTACAAAAACAAGAATCTGAATATTTTACCTCTTGCGATGTATTTGGAAACCCAGAGTCTCTTAATTTACTTTAATGTTTCCGATGGCGAAAACAACATAAATATAAATCAGTTTGTTAAGTACATCACAAATCAAAGAACAAGACAAGGCACACATGAAGTTATTTTTGCAAATACAAGACTGTGCAAAAGCGATGAAAACTTTTGGAAAAGAACAGCAATCATATATTTTTGGAAAAGAACAGATCTAAGGAGCAAATTGTGAGTTTCACACGTATATAAAAAAGATGTACTACAAACTTTGGGTTTCAAGGTTAAAGATTTAGTTTAAAACTTGATTTATTAAGTGATTGTTTGCTGATACAAGGTTGATAGACGTCAGTAAAGAAAATAGACCTGTGATTAGACAAAGCTCGGGCTTCGATCGAAATCAGCGAAACTGACATATCTTTGTTGACTTGGTTAAGTTACCACGATGATAGAACCGATTTTTGGGTACCGACTAAAGCGAGGATTAAAGTCATTGATTGAAGAAACTTATTATCAGAGATAGCCACTCTATTAAATCCTAACCTATTTAAACCAACCTTTCTTCAACTTAATCTACTGAACAATTTAACTTCTAACTTTGCATTTTAACCAAGTACCACGCTCAATTAATCAAAAACATGGAGTATTGCGCACGGGCGGCTACTAGAGTGAGCACAGAGATTAAAAGTAATGAGAAACCCAACACCCTTTAATATTGAGCGTTTTACGGATTTCTAAAAGAAATCTCTTTTTTCGATTGAAAATCAAGTTTCGACATCTTAACGTTCTGACGTCTTAACATCACAATCCGAAAGAGGAATTTTGAACCCCTGTCGGGTTTAGACAAGAATCACTGCCATCTTCGAACCTTCAAGTGAGTATTCCCTAAAATTTCGAATTCAGTAAATCGGTTCGTACATGTACTTTCGATAATAAAATAGAGTTCAAAATAAAGCGTATTTGGGTTCGACATAGTTTGACTTAAAATACACAATTGAGCCTAAATTTGTTTTGATTTTTTCAAAGAAAAAAACAGTGTGAATAAGATCCAAAAGCTGCTGAGTTAGAGTGTCAAAAAGTAGTTCGGATTTCGAACAAAATTATTCAAATAATTTGAAAAACAGCATCTTTTAAATAAAACAATGATGGCGCGGCACTGCTCAACAACGCTGTTACCGAAGCCTTTTACGGGTTCGAATGGTATTGAAAGTTATGTTACACAATTTCAGCTCTTGTCACAACTTAAGAAGTGGCAAAAAAGAAACAGTAAACGGAGCCGAAACCGAAATCGATGAACGGCCGCATTATTTTGCGTTAAGGCTACAAAAATCGACTGTTGATTTCTATTGTACACTTTCGGGACACAAGGAAGAGCTATGATGAAGCCGTAAAAGCTTTCAGAAAACATTATAATGAGAAACCCTAGTTTTCCGGGGGAGGCTAGCTAGGAGAGTCCAGCAGCCGGGTGAAAAATTAAAACAGATTTTCTCGGTGATTTGCAAACTTTGGCCTTGAAAGCGTACCCTCAGGAGTCTAATGAGATAAGAGAAAACCTAATTTTCAAGTGATTCCTCGAAGGCATAGAAGTTAATCAGGTGCGACTCGACCTGAAAAAGAACTTGAGTGACGCGGAAATAACTTTAGACAAAGCTTTAGAAAGAGCACTACATATTGAAGCAGTCACGACAATTGAAGAGGAGAATAATGAGCCGCGAGTTTCTTCCATCCAGTCGATTGAAAACACTCAACTAGTTTATTCAATTAAAGATTTAGTGCAAACACTGCAGACTAACCAATCTAACAGGGGCGGGGCCAAAAAAGTTTATGCGCGGAGGTGAACGCAGTTCAAAAAAACTATAATAGCTATAACAGAAGCAGCGCTTATGATATACGAACCAATTGCGATAGTAGAGCGCAATCGGCAAGACCAGGAGGCCAGAACACAAGCCGAGACTGGTCGCACGAGAGTCGTGCCAAGCAGTCAAAGACAGCGGTTGGTTTTGAGAGAGAAAATGTCGCCGTTGCGGTCAGCGAAATCATGCATCTATGGAACGCTTTGAATGTGGGAGTCCAAATTATTTCAAAAGAAATTGCCCGTATTCAAACGAGCACTAGCTGAAGATGGCAGGGCTTCATTTTCAGCTAGCTACGTAATAACTTTGCGTGGCGGACACAGCCCAGTGGAGGCCTTGTTTGCCAAGATAATGATAAAAGACAAACTGATAATGGCCTTAAATGATAGTGGAAGTAATATTAATTTTTTAAGCGACACACTCTACCAGCAGCTGGAGCCAGCCAGATCAGATTGTGCAATAAATGTATATTAGCTGCCAACAATGGTCAACAAAATTCCTGTGAAATGATCAACAGCTATTCAGGTCCAACTTCAAAAATTTACATCTGAGATCACAGTTGAATTGATCTTCTCCTGACCAAAATTGAGATAACGCCTTGTTTATTGGGCATGGAATTCTTATATAAGTTTGACTGTATTTTAAACCCCAGAAAAAACGAACTCTTTTGCGGGACAATTCGGAAAACATTTCAATTGTCCCCATCACAACGAAGTATTAGGAATCGGTTTTTAATGAGGATCACGAACTATCTCGTCACTGCGAAGGTTTCATCAATGCAAAAACGTCGATGAAGGAGGTAACATAACACAGCACACAAAAATTATAGTCGAACCCATTAAAGAGTTTGAAGACAAATCAAATTTATTAGTAGCGAGATCGCCGAAGGACATGGTTGATGATGTCGTATGGGTTCGAGTTCTGAACGCTACATTAAAACCAAAGAAACTTTAGAAAAATGCGAGAATTGCATGTTTGGAGAAAAATTGAAAACATTTCAAGAACACAACATAATAACCCTGACAATATTAAAAAACATAGAGTTGAATTTGATTCACAGAAGCATGTGAACGCAAGGTCAATGAGTTTGTTTTGTGAGGAAATGACAAAAGTGAGGTCACTTTGCAGAAAAGATGAAGTAATGTTTTCGGAAAATCAATTGATATGGGATTTTGCGACCGAATTTATCAAAAAATAAAATTAAAAAAGGACGCTGTGCCATTCATTCGTACATAAGGCAGCATGAGCTTTGAGAAAAAAAAAGCCATGAAAAAAATTGTCGGAGACTTGGAACGAGACGACTAAGTCGAACCAACCCATTCCGACTGGGCAGCACCATCATTACTTGTACAAAAAAAGGATGGAACCCATCGGTTGGTTGTAGGCTATCGGGGTCTGAACAAACTAAAGGAAAAAACATGCGGGCCTCTACCACGAATTAATGAGGTTAATGATTCACTGCAGGTGAAAATGTAATTCTCGAACATAGATCTCTTGTCGTGATACTTTCAGATGGTAACCGAGGGAGACAGTCAGAATTTAACAGCTTTTACAAGGCCTCTAGGCCTGTATAGGTGGAAAGGACTCCCTATGGGACTAGCGTCTGCTCCGTGTGCTTTTTGAAACCTATTGGAGTTAATTGTCACTGGCCTCGCTACGAAATGGTGCTAGTGTATCTGCTCGACGTTATCGTTTTTGGAAGAAATTTCAACGAACACCTGAAAACATTAGAACTGGTATTCCAACGTTTAGTGGAGATTGGATTAAAGATTAAGGGATAAGAAGGCAATTCTTTCCAAAAACGTGTCAGCTTCTTTGAGGCACATTATATCCGAGAGTGGAGTCGAGGTCGACCCAGAGAAAGTAAGAATGGTAGAAAGAATGAAAGAACCATTATCCCTGAAGGACGTCAGGGCCTTTCTAGGACTTGTGGGCTATTATCAAATTTTTTTTCGGGTTTCGGAAAAACAGAAGAATCTCTTTACAATTTATTGAATAAGTCAAATAAATTGGAATGGAATACAGAGTGCAAAAATGCGGTAACCGAGTTAGAAAAAAGCTTTTCGAGGCCCGAGTTTTATAATATCCAAACGATAGAGTTCCGTATACATAGACTACGGGTGCTTCGTTGAGAGGAAATGGAACAATTCTTACCCAAAAGGAATGAACAGAGGACAGAAAAATTGCATAAGCAAGCAAAACTTTGAGTAAAATTCAGCAAAAATATTCAACCACTAAGCGGAAATTATTTTCAAGCCCTCATTTCACTCAAAATTTTAAAAACCATTTATTTGGTCGGCACTTTTAAATTATAACGGACCACCGGGCTTTTGTCTGGATCTATAGTTTTAAAGAACCAGACGGTATGGTTGCAATATGGATAGAAAAACTTGGTCAATTTAACTTTGACATCAAGCATAGCTTTGACAGAAAATCCAACACGCTCACTGTTTGTCGCGCATAAACACAGAAGACGATGAACAAACAGCTTTTGTTAACGCTTTTGCGATAGATTATGGTAGTCGAGGTTGGCAGTTAGACAAACTGCAGAGAGTAAAACTGCGAGATGCGGAGCAAAGTGACAAACTACTCGAAGAAGTAAACTCCTGGGTACTAAACAAAAAAGACCGGAACCACGGCAAATGAAAAATGGAGCATCAAAAGAGTTATAGAAACACTGGGCTCAGCATAAAAATCTTTGTCTCATAGATGGGATTTTTTAGCGAAAACACCAAACAGAACCAAACTTTGAGACTGTTTACCAAATGCTTGTACCAGTGGAGAGAGTGTCCAACGTGCTTGAGCTTTTGCATGACTCTCCTAGCGCATGTCACTTTGAGATTGAGAAAACATACCAAGGGGCTTGTGAAAAGTCCTATTGGCCGTGCATGAGAAGGGACGTAAGAAATTGGATAGAAATCTGTTACGTGTGCCTAAAAAGGAACGGCACTAGGCAGAAACATCGGCATTCACTCTCAAAATGGAAACCTAGTCATCCATTTTGGCAAGTATCTTTTAATATCATGTGTCCACTTCCCAAGTCTCAGGGAAACAAGTACATTTTGCTTATCGGTGATCAATTCAGTAAGTGGCACGAAGCCGTAGCTTTACCCAATCAAGAGGCAAAAACCGTGTCAAGAGCGTTTGTTGAATACTGGATGGTGAGATTCGGCTGTCCAGTGAACCTACACAGTGACCAAGGGTCGAACTTTATGTCAAAATTATTTCGTAGTCTTTGCAGTGAACTAGGAACTGAGAGGACGACAACAACGTCCTACCACCCACAAGAGAACGCGATGATTGAAAGAAAAAATCGGACTGTTAAGAGGAATGTGTCTCCAAATACATAGGCCAATATCAGCATGAGTGGACCAAATTTCTACCATTAGCGATGAGGGCCTATCGATCATCAATCCATAGTGTAACAAAAAGCAGACCAGCGTATGTGGTACTGTCGCCACCTATAGACTGCATCAATAGCACACCACAGACCGCATTATATGCAACACCAAGTGACTATGTTTTCACAATGATACAGAAACTACAGGAAACGCATCAGTTGATGCGATAATATATGAATGAGGAACAAGAACGCCAGTAGACCTCTTATGATCGCAGTAGGTATGGACCGAGCTATAAAGCTGGCAAAGAAGTATTAGTTTTCAATCAAAAGGTTAAAAAAGGTGAAACAAGAAAATTTACTTCTTTCTGTAGAGGACCACACATTATAGTTGAAATTATAAACGATTTGAATTTCAAGGTAGAAGATAACAAGACGAGGAAAGCTATTAATGTCTATTTGACCGACTGAAAAAAAACATAAAACATGGGAATAGCCATTCTCGCCTGAGCCTCAGGCGGAACAAAAAACAACAGTTAAGGAGCAGAAGAATACCATATTGAACAGCTCAGACGATGATGATGTAATTGAAATAGAATCATTTACAGACAGTGAGAGCAATCTAAAAGCTGAAAATCAATCCGAGGCTGAGGATGCTAACGATTCAATAAATGTTACAAATGACACGTCTGACAATCAAACTAAAGAATCAGAGCAAGAAATCTCTAAAGGGCACGAGAAGGCAAAAAATGTTGCCGAGGCAGGAGATGCAACTTGAAGAGGCAGGAGATGCAACTTGCAGAGGCAGGAAAACCTACAGGGTGCACTGGAAAAAAAGCAGAAGAAACAAACGTTCCGAAACCAGAAAAAACCACAGGAATCTAGTAGTAAAACAAAATGTACTGAATAAAAAATTAATAGTGATCCCAAGGCACTAAAAATGGCTACAAGGTCTAGCAGCCAATAAAAATTGGTGCCTGAGCAATTAAAGAGTTACATTACTGAGCAAGATGAAGAGTACTTTTCTATCACCTTGTATCAAGTTATATGGTGATGATTTTGACAATATCGTATCAACAAACATTTATTCTCTAGATCACAGTACAAACTGTGATAACAAAATTCTAGTGTCGAAAAAAAGAAGAAGGTAGATAACAGAATTCTAGTGTTGAAAACGATCAAACACTTTAATAAGGAGGACACTGCAAAAACTTTGGTAACAAGACCACTTTTATCAGCGGAAAAATTTTACATAAAAAATATGGAGATTTTGCATTAGAAATCTTAGAGGAAAAAGCAATTAGTTTGTGCGGTCAGCAGGTGAAAATAACCAGAGCTCCAGAGGTTTTTTACTCCGAGGAAAGTTCAGAACTGAAAACTGGTTATCTTAAAATAACCATGGAAATGTTTCCTTCATGCGTTGTTGACACCTTTAATTTCAATATTCTCAAAGAGAGAGAAATTTTTTATGATAATTAGAACGCTCCAATGCAAGATTCAACGACTAAAAATTCAAACGAAGATTGAAATATCAGAATACATTGTTAGTTCATCAGTAACGCTCTTCTAGAAAGGAAGGCAAGTGGAAAGAGGAGGATCTGTGTTATATGTTCATAAATGTGCCAAGATGGTAGCAACAAAAACTAAACTTCCTTTTTTCACAGAAGAAGTTCCTGTGTTAGTAGATGGTCAGAATTTTTCTTCTATTAGATATATGGACCCTATTACAAAAATTTTTTATCATACTTATACAATCGCTGCATGCAATCCGCTTGACCCAGATGTTGTCAAATTAGAAGATGGCAGCTTTCAACAATACGGGGAAACGCTGGAGAAATTCAATTATGAGTTATATCAGTGTTCGATGAATAGTAAATTAAATATAAGTTATGAAAACCTGCATCGGAGCATCTTCTCCACATCAAACGTAAAACAGAGTCAAATTGCTTGAACAATTCGCCATAATAGTGAAAGAGTTATCAGTCGGGAAGCCTTCCGAGTTTCGGATGGAGAATACGTTCATGAAAATTTTATTCACTGGAATGATCAGTTCCAACAAGATTTTTTTCTAACAAACGAAATAACACATTTTTGAAATATAATAACTGAAAGCTTATACATTTGTTTAAAAGCGAAGGACATTGCTGTGCCAATAATAACAGTCTAAATTTTGTGAAAAATTTTCCTAATTCATTCATCTATTAGGATTAGTTTTTAATAGCGTCTTGGCAACAACTATTGCGAAATCTTGACCCCATAACGGGAACACGTATGTATAATCAATTACTCAAATCATTAAATAAACGCCGAGAACAAAAGAAAATGATTGAAGAAAAAGAGTCCTTAGAAGAGTCATTTGTTTTAAAAAAAGAAAGAAAAAAAGAAAAGAAAAAGAAAAATAAGTTGTTTTGAGTTCAAAACCAAAAAAAGGAAGAAAGGTCCCGAATGCGAGACCAAAAAAAATTGTCTTGAGTTCAAGACCAAAAAAAAATAAAAAAGCGCAACGTCTCGAGTACGAGACCAAAAAAATTGTCTTGAGTTTGAGACCAAAAAAAATTTGTCTTGAGTTCAAGACCAAAAAAAATAAAAAAGCACAACGTCTCGAGTACGAGACCAAAAAAAATGTCTTGAGTTCGAGACCAGAAAAAAATGTCTTGAGTTCAAAACCAAAAAAAATGGTAAAATGTGGAGTTGGAGAACAAAAAAAAAGAAAGGAAAAAAGGAAAAATCTTGCGTTCAAGATTGAAAGTAACAAAAAACTTTAGACGCAAAAAGTGTTCGTCATCCAATATAGCGGGTAACGAGATTCCACTGATTGGTGAATTTGTGTCACGCCAGAATTGTGGAAAGTTATTTCCGATATTTCCCCGGAGTGTATAGAGTGGAATTTTGTCTGGCGCGGACTCGGAAAGTATCTATGCTAGAACATCTGGCACCAGCCAATCTTCGGTCGCGTGCTCTGCAGACCGAAGTGGAACTGCAAAACCAGTGTTTACAGTTAAAGAAGTTGAAGACTACAGACTCTTCACTTCAAAAAGACCTCGTCGAGCTTCGACAGGAACTGGATATCTATTGCAAAAAGACCAAATAGGCAACAAAAGAAGTTTTGGGCAAATGGAGAGTCGAGTGTGAGGCGTTACGAGATAATTTGAAGGAAGCAGCAGAAATGCTGAACAGGAGCAATCCATTGAGGTATTGAAGCAAGAATTGGCCGTCAAGTAGCAAAGCATCGAAAATATGGAGAAAATGAATGACCAATTGAGGTCAGAGCTTGAGCAGCTGGAACACTACAACCAGTATTTGAGATTTGTGCAGGGGCGGCTACTATAAAATCAAAAAGTACAGAAAGGATAACCAATGTCTACACATAATTCCTTAGGAAACGATTTTTGCAGAACGATCGCTGTACCTGGAGAGTTTGCTGCTTATGTACAAACCGTAACATCCACGCAAAGCTCATCTAATGGACGAAGAAGGGTGTGGACCACCCGTGGATGAGTTCCAGAAGCCACTTCCACTACTGTAATGTGATTCGTTAAGAAATTGATTGATGTTTATTTTATTTTGTTTGAATGATTTGAAGTATTTTTTTGTTTCAAGTATATTTAACCATATTATAGTTATAATTTTAATTTACTTGTTGCGAAAAAAATTTAAAAGTTTTATTGCTCTGCTTTTACTATCTTTTGAGACAGCAGATGCACGAAGTTATAGCGGTTACTTTCTGACAATCTGCCAGCTATGTTTTTAGATTTTGTAGTTTGTAGTTTTGTTCTGTAATGATTCCTTATTTCAAGCATAATTTTGTCTGAATGTAAATTGATCGACAGGTTAAGGTAGTTTAAGCCCATTAAATTCAGGCGGAATCCTTTCTGAGCACGCTGATAGTTTATTGAGTTAGAAACTTTTTCTAGTGGATGAATGCGCGCGGAGTATGCCGAAACAGAAAGAGAATAGCGACCAGGAGTCATCTGAAAGCGAGGCTTTGTCATTGAAGAATTCTGATCAAAACACATCCGAAGATGATGTCGACCTAGATAGGCCGATGATCAAACCTCCTGACCCTGAAGGAGTTGCGCGGAAAAAGAACAAGGGCGCCAGAAGAGATAAAGAAAGAAAAAGGAGGAAATTTTCACCTGGCGATGGGGGTAGTAGGCCTTACAGGGCTGATTCTAGAAGAGAGCGGAATAGAAACAGGTAATGTTCACTGTACTCAACTAGACTTAATCTGTTTTAAGACCACATCTGCTATGATCAGCCAATAAAATATAGTTTAACCGTATCTCACTGTTACTACTGCTTAAAATCTAACAGATAATTCATCATTGACATATTTAGACCTTTTTATCGCCCTCGAACGAAATTTGAAGCAATTTATGTATCCCATCCAACTAAGACGTGTTTATCAACTGGAGGCTGATTTCATTCGCTCTATTTCATAAAATTAAGTGTAGCAACCTGTCTTTAAGTTTCATGCTTTATTTTCTAGCGAGAGTCCAGCAGAAAAGCGCAGAAGGTCTTCGCATCAGTGGAGAAGTGCAAAACTTTATGAGATGAAGCGAAAAACGTTCAGAGAGTTCGAGAGTGGAAAAGACAAAGGTGAACGGAGAGCAATGGACTACAGAGAGGGGAAAGGTAAAAGGGGGAGAAAGCATCATCGCCAAGACGGAAGAATTAGTAGTCAATTGGGAGACAACAAGAGGCAAAATTATCAG
Source organism: Convolutriloba macropyga (assembly GCF_964194025.1). Taxonomy (NCBI): domain Eukaryota; kingdom Metazoa; phylum Xenacoelomorpha; order Acoela; family Convolutidae; genus Convolutriloba; species Convolutriloba macropyga. Next base: position 73,461,255 of record NC_134468.1, on the reverse strand, counting down.
AAACGAGATTCGGCCAACAATCAAACTGACAGGCAGAGTGAACAAGGGTCTGCATCAAAAACATCGTCTGCACTGGAAGATGAAAGGCGAGAAGAATTGATGAAGATCGAGAAGAGAATAGCCGAATTGAAAGGCAAAGAAGTAGAAGACATGGAAACGTTAGTAACTTTAAATGGAACTTTTCAATGGAGGTTTAAATAGACGACAGAACTATCGTTAATAGTTGATTAATAGCCGCACAGCGATAACTGGGGCTATTATTGGCCTTCTCTTGGTTTTTTACAATTCAAAGAATTTGAATTGTATTGGGCGCTGTCTTTTTACGACTCGAAGAGGAGTATTGGAGAAGTTTTTTTCTAATCAATTTTATTGGAGTGATTTTTGAAGCGGGAAATGAAACGCGTGAAAAAATTTGGAGTGATTTTGGTGGTGAACAAAAGTGAAGAGCGAAGCGAAAAGAGAGGGGTTTTTGTTCATACCGCTGTTTTTGAGAGAGCGAAAAATTGATGTGTGAAAACATTTTCTCTAAGCGAGCGAATTTAAAAGGCTTTTAAAAGCAGTTTTTTTTGCAACTTTTGATGGTTAAGAGGTTTGGTTATGATATTGTATTAGTAATAGGCTTGTTCTGGTAGGAATTGAAGGTTTCAAGTAGTTATTTTGAGTTTAAATAGTTGTTCAGTTGTTTAGTCATAAGGATGGGCAATTTTCTTCTTCCGGCTATGTTTTTTTTAAAAATCTGTTCACACATTTTCATGATTTTTGAAGTCAAATTGGAGTAGTTATTTTGGTCACGCCGAAACAGAAAATGGAGCGAAAAAGCGAGTGGTTTTGCAGCGTGAAATTTTTTTGCTCTAACTTTGAAGCAGAGTGAGAAAACAGTGTTTGAACGAAAATTCGCTTTCTCGCTAGTGGTTTTTTTGTTCACATGCGGCAATTTCACTTTGATTTTTACTGTTTTTTCTTAATTTTTTTTGAATGGATTTTTTTTCTGAATGGTTTTTCCAATCCATCCATAGTCCGTTCTAGGTCCAGGTTTCGGTTTAGTTAATGAAAATTCTTTGAATTGTACGTCAGGACTTGTCCTGCTATGTTTTTTATTTCGTCGTCGCGATTTTTGTTACGACCATATGACGTCACAACCACTTCAAATCTGCTTTTTGTTCGTTCGTTCATGCAATTCAACTGAAGTGCGTGCATGACGTCATTTTTCGTTCTTAGTGGAGCGAGTTATTTTGTTCATTTGCGTGATTAAATTTTTGGTCACACTTGACTTACCTCACCCACAAAAATGACTTCCTCACTTTGAAATTGACTTTTATCTACTTTAATTCAAAGAGATAAGGTCAATTGAGTGTGTCACTCTAAATGAAGGTTATTAGAGAGCAGCTGATAGAGGCAGCAAAAACTTATACAGATTTTTAATCAAAATCAGCCTTCAATGAAAAGACTAATTTTTTTGGTCTGACTTTTTTTACTGTTTTTTTGAGACTGCAAATCTACGAAGCAATTGCGGCTATTTTCTGGCAATCTGCCAGCTATGTTTATTAAGTGCTCTTAAACAAAGTTTATTGGAGTTGTATTAGTCCAGTTGTATTTCGTCAGACCGTTTTAACCTTTCGTCCACAAAAACGGGATAAACAAGTACAGCCCGGAAGGTATTAAGTGCTCTTAGAGCCTTTCAGCTCACTAATCTCCAAGTATGCGATCGATAGAAACTTTTGGAGACGTATACTTGTGGTGTGAAGGGCCATTCTTGGAGTATTAAACCCTCCACCACAACCGACCTGTGTTGGCATTGAACGGTTGGATTATGCACAATAAAATACGATCTACTAAAATACGATCTACAGGGAAATATTTCGACGAACTTGTGGTCTACATAGATTCTCTCGAATACAAACCTTCAAATATCTGCCTATCAGAGGCATGGAAAATGCAGACTTTAGTAGCGACTTATTCAAATCAGAATATTCTCCAATTCCCCATTATTGAAACCTGGAAAGAATGGAAATGTGGGTGTCATTCTTTATTAATGAAACGGTAACATACAACGAGGAAACTCACTTTTCAATGAACATTGTAGGCTCTAAAGTTCCAAAGAAATTCTGATTGAACTCTTGTGCTCGATTGTTCACATTTTTGTTAAAATGATTAACAAATCTAGAAGCGAGGGATGTTCTCGAGAGTAGTTAAAAAAGACAAAAATTATTTCTGTTTAATAGCCGCCCTCATCTTCTCAGCCGGCTATTATAGCGCTCCTATTTTTTTTCGTCGAACTTTTTTTCGCTTTACCATTTTGCCGCTTTTTCAGCATTTTGCGTGAAATCTTTTTGACTTCTCTAGGCTAGTTTCTCTCTTCTCTCATTCTGCTAAAAGTCAATTTGAACATCAGTTGCTCAGCAAAGCAATTCAAAATGAACAGAGTCAGAATAAAAAATTGAAGTCAGATATAGAAACGGGATAAACCCATAAAGCCCAATTTTAGATGCCCGCTATTTGAACGTCGTTCCTATTTCAGTTACCATCTCTTATCCTTATTGGTATTGATAGTAGCCCCTCTAGCCTCTCTCTAAGAAACAGAAGTATGTTCAACTACGAAATGCCATCAAAATAAATCGGACTTAAAAAATGTTTTTGTACAAAAATCTTTTTTTTCGATATCTTCTCTTTCAAACCCAATCATGCTTATTGTAATCAACGGCGGCTATTTTCCGGCAATCTGCCGGGTATGTTTATTTTTTGCAACGAGTAAAAACAAATCCGGACAGCTAAATCGGAGCAAGACCTTGAAGAACGAATCCAACTGAAATTCATATTTTAATACTACTACAGCAACAAATTTGGAAAGTAAAAAAAAAACTGTAAATAGATTTTTTTCAGGTATAGATTTTTTACAGATTAAAATTCGTTCGCATCGTCTAAATACTTGAACATTTTTATACTAAGAACCAAAACTGTAAGATTTTGCGGCTCACAAAATGAACTTGAGCCGAAAAGAGATCCAGAAGTTACTTATTTAGTTTTACAAATCCATCGTTTGGTTTAGAGAGTCAGCTGCTCGGAGTGGCTCAGGAAGCAAAGAATTGGGCGATAGTTCACAATCCAAAGCCAGTTCCAGTACTTCGAAAGTATCAGCTGCAACTAAAGCTACCCTAATTGATGCCGAAGTTGAAGATGTTAGCGCTTCTGAGTCCGATAGTAGCTCGGCGTCTGTGCATGATCCACCGCCACCAATAGAAGGTAGCAGGAATGAAGATCTAATTACGACAAAATATAAAGAGTCAACAGTTGAGGAATCCTCCTCTGAGTCAGAATCTGATGATTATGTTAGTACTAGTTTATTTATTCCTGCTTAAATTACGGGAAGCGATAGCCGAAGCTACTATTGATCTCACGTTTTTCTTAAAACTGCGAAGCTATGTTGGCGTTAGTTATAATGCGGTAATCTGTTTCTTTACCATTCAAAAAGTGTGAATTTTATTGGTGCGTGTCATGATGCAACTTGAAGAAAAATTTTGGTTAAGGGTCCTTTTCTAGTGATAAGTTTGTTGACTATTACAAACAAAGTTATTGAAATACCGCGCGTCAAAAGTTGGTGTTTAGTTTGTGGTTGAACGTGTTTAGTTTGTTCGAACCCATAGCTAAACAAACTTAGAGACAAGAGTGGTATTTATGACAACATGCTCAACTTTGGTGAGCTCATCAGAACTCTAAAAATAAAGTTCCAAAAGCACGACAGCCCACTGACAAAAAATGCTGGAAATGGTGGATGCTCTTATGATGCTGGCTCCGAATATCAGCGACACAAACTTGAACAAATTCCCAGTCCAAACAACATCTCTGAATGAACTTGTGTTAAGAAGTCTGACACCAACAGCTTACACAACGAAGGCAAAATGCAGCCTGTATAAGCTCACTTAGAATTGTTGGAGAGGCAGTTCCTAGGTGGAAGCTATCAGATCCGCCGAGGCAATCATCGAACAACTCTGACCACCTCCACGTGTCATCGTACCGCGAGAACGACCATAAATGACACTTATCAGGACCGTGTGAATGTACATGCGAACAGGAACTCAATCGCAAAAAAAGCGCCTAAATGACGTTAAATAAGAATAGTAATTCATCAAAGGCATCCATCAAAGTACAGTCCGTGAAGTAGGAAAGAAAAATATTAAAGAGAGTGTCACCAAGATTTTCAGAGGAGGAACAGACGCACTCATAAATAACACGTAGGCTACTGGCAGAACGAGAACAGGATACTGCCCTCTGCTGTACTCATTCTTGAGTTGTATCTGCGGAAACATCAGGAACTGCGTTCCTAAATGTGGCGGAGGCCTGCACAATATATACTGCATTTTAGATTGAGTACCTCAATATTGGTAACCTATGTGAAAGGCATGTATAGGAGGTAGCCAACTGACTGGACATACTTCGGTTCAACACGACAGCACTGCACAGAGAAATCCGCCTTCCTTGACGTTCTCTCAAAACTGATGCACCTCCAATTCGTCCTAACCTGGGACCACATTTTCTAACCTGGGACCACATCTCACGCAACAAGGCGTTGGTGCAGAAATTTTGTTGCACCGACGACTTGGAAAGGCAATCGCCTACTAATACCATTAATACTACTAAAGTTCAAAAATTACTGGGCAACTTGTTGAGGAAGAACTGCAGGAGTCTGTCGCGCAGCTACAGCAGGTGTTTAGGTCAAACTGATGACGATATTGAAGATCGAACAAAAAAAAGTTATTTCTTGATCATGATGCAGCGTTTTTGAGAACTTAAAAAATTGGTGTTTGGCAAAAACAATTTTTGCCCCCGTGTTTCATTTTCAAAGAGTTTCTTTTTAGCTTTATCCTTATCGAAATGAGGTTTTAGACTGCATTACAGATAAGCTATATTTCAGACGCTTTGTAAGTTTTGGGTTATTTCGTGATAAGCTGCGTTTTTCACTTTTATGGTTTTTTGACGCGTTTTTGAAATATCAAACCAATTTCTCCGTTTTTGTTAAATTCTTTTAGTAGTTTAAAAAAATGAGCTATTATCGTCCTTCTCTTGGTATGCTGATTCATTTCAGACAAGTTCGATTGTATTGGGGAATTGGTTTTTTTAAACGTTTTTTAAATCAAATTCATTCCATCCATCTTTTTGTGATTGTCTTGGCTTAAATTCTAGTCTTGGCTCAAGCAAAATACATTTTTTAGGTTTTTTGTTCTTAGCAGTTTCCAACAGCCGATTGATATATCTCTCCTGCGTTTTGAATCATTGACTTATCTTGCCAAAATTTTTTAATCGTGCCGATAATTTTTTTGCCGATTAATAGCTGGTAGGAATGATAAAAGCTAAACATGGCAAATTTCACTTAATTAGAATTAAAAAAATTTCTATCTTTTTAGGTCTTTTGGTCTTCCATCGACGAGAGAATGTAATGAACGACGAGAGAATGTAATGAACCCTTGCGAGTTCCTCTTTATAAAACCATTTTATTGGGTTGTCTGTCAATTATCAATAATTTGTTGCAAGCTATCTGTATGAGAGGTTCCTTTACCAATAGTTTTCTCTTGAGTTGCCATTAAAGTTGAATTTTATCAGATTGTGTATGTGTTTTTCAGATGGTTTTCTGATGTTTTTCCAGTTATTTCAAATCGCTGAGTTTAATTATATAGAATGTGCATTCGGTCAGTGAGGATGGTCACTTTTCTACTTCGAGTCGTTTCCAGAATTCTTCCGGCTGTTTTTTATTTCGTCAAGATTTTTGTTACGACCATATGACGTCACAACAACTTCATATCTGCTTTTTATTCATTCGTTCATGCAATTTCAACTGAATTGCGTGCGTGACGTCATTTTGTTACACATGATTTTTTTGTTATACATGACTTACCTCACTGTCAAAGTGACCTATGTTGCTCTCAAAATGACCTACATCACTCTGATTGAAATTGTTTGAGAGCAACTGCTATGAACAATACTTAGTTTTAAGCAAGTCGAGACATCGGATTCTCTTTGGTCCTCGGTTTTTCTTTTTATTCGTTATTTGAGTCTATATGTTTACAAAGCTATCGCAGATATTTTTTGGCGGTCTTCCAGCTGTTTTAGTTAAAAAATCTGGAGTCTCATAAAATATTTATAGCTTGAGACGACCTCTTTGATTTCACGGGAATTAATCTATCAAAATCGCGGATATTAACCCGAAAATTCGGCATGTTGTCCAGTAATCGAGTTATTGAATGATTCAGGTAATTAAAGCTACTTCTGTTATTCCTCGCCAGCTTTGATTAAGCAATCAGTTTTGTAGCTTATCAACGCTATTTTGAGTTCAAATTAAAGCGTTAATTGATTTCAGGAAGAATCTGATAGGCCGAGACTTCTTCCAGCTGCATACACCTCAAAATTTGACAATTTAGACGACAGCCTGGACTCTCCAGAAAAAGGACCAGTAAAGAAGAAGAGCTCGAAAGCCAACTCGAAGTCAAGCAGCCGGACAAATAGTCCGAATAGATCTAAAATCGCTCAGGCGGGGGAACAGAAAAATGAGCCCCCTCTCCAAGTTGTAAAAGAAGCGCCTCAAATCCAGATCAAACCAGAAGAGCCCAAAAAACCCTTACTTCCTATTTATTTTCCAGCTCTTCAGGGCTGCCGAAGTGTGGACGAGTTCAAACACATGAATAAAATAGACGAGGGCACGTATGGCGTAGTATACAGAGCACAAGATTTACGAACGAATGAAATTGTGGCTCTGAAGAGGCTTAAAATGGAAAAGGAAAGGGAGGGATTCCCAATAACAAGTTTACGTGAGATCAATTGTTTGCTCAAGTCGCAACATCCTAATGTAGTGCCTGTGAGGGAGATTGTTGTGGGTAGTAATATGGATAAGATTTACTTGGTCATGGACTATGTTGAGCATGACTTGAAGGCGTTGATGGAGATAATGAAGCAGCCATTTCTCATCCGGGAGGTTAAAACAATCATGCTGCAGCTACTAGAAGGTAATATAATATTCAATATAATTTATGGAAAACCACTTTTCGCCATAGATGGTTATGTCATTTTCTGATATTGCTTATTTTGGATTGCAAATGAAATCTTCCAACAGGACTGCGTGTTAAATGAAGATTGTTAAATGAAGTTTTTTTGAAAATTTCTAGAGGCAGGTTATGTGTTCTTTAGAATGCAAGCGTCCTGAAGAACTACGAATACATTTTATTATTGCATAAGAACTATGAATACGTTTTTGTAATTTATATGTGCACAGTTCAGACAACAATATTCCTAAGAACTAGGACCTTTAATTTGTAAAAGAAATCGGGCCTGAAAACGGTGTTTTTGCAAATGCTTTCTCTTTTCTATCACAGTTCCTACGTATTTGTAGTGAGATTGAAAATCCTACAACCTGCAGATTACAGGAGACTGTGGTCGCATTTTCAAATTTAATGTGGACTGTTTTTTTAATCGAAATGAGTTAATTTGTTTTATGAAGAGCAAGTATTCATGATTTGTAATGCGTCTTGAGGTTAGTTGAACGAGCAAATTATGCCTGCACTTGATGTATTGTCGACAGAAAGGAACATTTCATTGTTCGAACACCCGTTTTGGTAAATTTTCATGTAAATGACCAGAGATGGAACTTTGAGGAAATCCGCATTTGGCATCACTAATGTTAGATCTTACAACATTGTTTGCAAGTATGTAAAAACCTCGCAGTGCAATTACCAACCAAGCTATTATGAACAATTTGCTCGATAGGAGTTCATGATCAATTGTATCAAAGGCTTTGAGATCAATGGAAAATGTGTTTAACAGAAATAGCGTCAATGGTACAAGGGCTTGTGCTTAAAACCATGTTGATTAATTTCTCTCAAACAAAGTTTGTACCAATTATACTAGTCCTGTCAGTCTTTTTTATGCGATGTTTCGCTTGACCGATTTGACTTTTCGTCCTCAAAAACGGGATAAACAGATAGCCCCCAGCGGGCATTAAGTGCGCTTAGAGCCTTTCAGCTCGGTAGTCTCCAAGTATGCAATTCATAGAAACTGTTTTGGAGACTTATACTTATGGTGTGAAGGTGGTTCTTAGAGGTTGAAGACCCCACTGTTGCCCCGCAGCACCCCCCCCCCCCCCCCCGTGTGCTAGCTGAAGCCAGCCGGTCGCAAACTTGGGAGCAATTCGCCCGACATTAGTCGGTTATGTTTTTTGTGTAGACCCACCCATTCTTTAAAGATAGTAAGAGATCCCTAAGTGCAATATTTTTTGCTCCAGCTGGTTCAAAAAGATATGGAGATCTAGTCATTACAGCACGCTATGTTACATGATTTGAATAGAAGATGTTTTTGCTTTCAACAGGACAGCTGGTAAACTAGCTTGATGGTGGGAGTTGCCGACTTCTGATACGGAACAGCTACGTCCTGGCAAAACTTGATACTTTAGGTACATACATTGTCGAGGCCACCAGACGTTTTTTTTTTGATAGACGGTCAATTGCTTCAGGTAGTTTTTGCTCATTGGTCTTTTTGGATCACATTGAGAAGTAGAATGTTAATTGGTAGCAACGCTATCACGGTATTCGAGGACATCATTTGAAGAGCTTTCTGATAGATGAAAAAGCTATTTTTTCTTTAAATTTTTATTTGATGATTTTCTTTTTGTTATAAGATATTAATGAATTTCTGTTTTTCGTCGTATTTTTTAACTCTTTTGTTTTGTTACATAGTCTCATTACTAGCAGGTCTAATCGTTTGCTAGGCAGGCATTAGCGAATCAACTGAATTGTTTTATTTCATAGCTAATGATTTCTCTGACTTTAAAATCTTTAAAATATAAAAGAAATATTTGCGAGTTCTGCCTGTATGTGTTGTTCTTTTTTGTTGTCTTACCAGCGAGTTTCACCATGGTCAGGTCTCATCTGTGCTGTAGAGGTATAAATTCACCTAGTTTATTGTTCAAGTTCATAGCTAGTGGTTTTTATGACTTTGAAAGTAATAGTTATCAAAAAGGTTTGCTTGTGTTGTGCATTTTGTTCTCTTATCAATTAGTCTCATTAATGGCACATCCCATTGTGGATTTTGAGTTCTGGACTTTTTTGTTGCTCTTCAGCAAATTTACGCCAACGCATTCCCCTCGACAGTCGTTTGAGGGCAATCCGTCCGAATTAGTCGCTAGTTATGTTTTAGTGCCTTTAGCTTCATCTGCGATAATACTCACAGTTGTGCTTTTTTTCAGGTGTAAGGCATCTGCACGATAACTGGATATTGCACCGAGATTTGAAAGCGTCGAATCTCTTGTTCAGTCACAAAGGGCAACTGAAGATTGGGGACTTCGGACTTGCGAGAGAGTATGGGAGTCCTCTGAAGCCATACACTCCAATTGTTGTGACTCTGTGGTACCGGGCTCCTGAATTATTGCTGGGTGAGTTAATGGTTTTCACTTAGCTACAGTGACAGTTTTAATAAAGTGCACCCAAAGCGCAATACTAGGAAGATCAATCTTCTGTGTTTAATAGCCTATGTCAGCCTCTCAAAAGGCTATTATTTAGGCGCTCTCATTTTTTTTACAATTCAAAGAATTTGAATTGTATTGGGGCGCTGTCTTTTTTTTTAAGATCTGTTCACACATTTCCATGATTTTTGAAGTCAAATTGGAGTAGTGATTTTGGTCACGCCGAAACAGGAAGTGGAGCGAAAAAGCGAGTTTTGCGGCGTGAATTTTTTGCTCTAATTTTAAAGTAGAGTGAGAAAACGGTGTATGAACAAAAATTCACTTTCTCGCTAGTGGTTTTTTGTTCACATGCGGCAATTTCACTCTGGATTTTTCGATTTTTTGGATCGGATTTTTTCTAAGGGGTTTTCTCATTGCATTTATAGTTCATTCTAGGCCTACTTTTTTGTTTGAACCAAATTTTAAGTTCTCGCTAGTGATTTTTTTGTTCACATGCGGCATTTTGACACTGATTTTCTGTTTTTTTTTATTTTTTGATCTTATTTTTTTTCAAAAATGGTTTTTTCCCAATTCACCCATAGTTCGTTTTAGGTCTAGTTTAGTCAATGAAAATTCTTTGAATTGTACGTCATGACTTGTCCTGCTATGTTTTTTTAAATTCGCTTTACCTTTTGATCCCGTTTTTCGTTTTACATAATTCACCACTTTCACTTGTTTGATTTGACTTACCTCCCTCACTTTTTCAACTGAATGGTTTTTAAATCCATTTACTTAATGAATTACGCAATATAGTGAATACAGTCAATGTCAAAAGAGCAAAGTTAAAAGAGATGGGATAAACTGATAAAGCCCGGTCATTAAGTCCTTGAGAATTAGGTTATCAAAGTTCATTAGTGTTTGGTAACTGACATTGGTATTAAGCTTATTAGCTTTCAGTTTACAAGCTGAATTATGCATAGTTTCGGAATCTAACTAAAACTGCACGCCAAATAACACTTTTTGGCACTGAAAAAAAAAACAGAAAAAAATTCAGTCAGTTTGTCTCTTCTTTTTCTGTTTCAATCCCGATATGCATCAAGAGCGTCAACGGCGGCTATTTTCCGGCAATATGCCGGCTATGTTTCAATCGGCCGTCGGAAATTTGGTGGATACGTTTTAAATTGCGATGTGCATTCTTTGGAATTATATGTTAGATCTGATCTGTGAAATCAGGTTTAGATAACCAGTTTGTTTGCGAAAGATTTTGTCAATTTACAAGTGATAAATTGAGAGGGCATTGTGTTAGAACCGATTACTTTGTGAAGAACTTAGAGAGAAATTATTGAGTTTTTTTGGAAATCAATTGATGTCTTGCTTCTTTTGAAAGCAATCTTGATACCCCTCTTCAAATTTTGCACGTACATTTATAATGAAATGTCAAATAATTTAAAATGGACTTAAATTTTAGCTCGTTTAAAACAACGATTTTGTTCAGGAACAAAGCTGTATTCAAAGCCAATAGACATGTGGAGTGTGGGTTGCATATTTGGAGAGTTGCTCACACAGAAGCCAATGTTTGCGGGCAAGAGTGAGACAGAGCAGTTGAACCAGATATTTAAAGAGCTTGGCACTCCCAATGAGAAGATATGGCCGGATTGGCCCAACTTACCCATGGTCAAGAAGATTGTGTTCACCGAGTATCCATACAACAATTTAAGGTACACCGAATCATTCCGTTTTACCCCAAACTTAGTTTGCTGTTTGAAACCCCACGAGCATGCACACATAAAATTTTAACAAGGAGGCTCGTTAATGTGCGTTTGCACATGAAGTCCTGATCCGAGCTGATCTATGTTTTTGACTTAATTGTCAAGCAAATGAAGAGATAACCAAAAATAGATGTTTGAGTTTTAGAAAATTGTTTCAAACCCAAACTACTAATTGAATTACATAATACCATGCCTCATTACAGCGCTCACAAGATCTGTCAATAAAAAGACTACGAGAAAAAAAAACAAATTAAGCAAAACTAAAAAATTAACGGCGAAAACTCGATATCTAAATGTAAAAGCACCTACTAAACAAAGTCAAAATGCAATCAGATAAAACCTTAACTGCACAAATTGTCTTTTACCTTAAGTATACAGTAGATCATCCTTAATAAGTCAAAAGGAAAAAGAATGAGGCGAAATTCAAAAATCTATCAACATTTTTTAAACCAAATAATTTTAAACCTCTTAAAAATCATTAGCTTTTAACAAACTAATTCTTGATAAAGTCATTACAAAACGGATAGGACTTGTCTTTGGTTAGACTAAGCCATAGAAACGGACTAAAAATACAGAAAAACTCGAGAAATTACAAACAAATCATTAAGGCCATTAAAATCATTAGCTATTATCTAAATGTTGTTTTTTTTATTTCAATTGTTATCTATACTAATTGAGCTAAAATTATACTGAACGATTAAATAAGTTCACTTGGGCCTCATTTCAAAATAATCGGGCTCTGTTATTAAGCGAACGTGGTAAAAGAAGAGAAAAAACACAAATATTGACCACTCACAAAACATTTATGAAAACGCATATTTTCCCAGAAACAAAACATCAGTTACGACATATCAATAGGAAGTTTAATTTTTGAATTACGAGGAGTTGTATCGGACCTCTCAATCATGAGAATTAATTACAAGTTGACGATAGGAACAACAAATCTATACAAAAAACGAGAAAAAAATTGAAAACGAGTAATTCAAACTTTAAGACTACTCGCTATGAACCAACTGCATTGAGTAATAGCCTTCATTCAATCCTCAATTAGAAGCTTATGAGACCTCTCAGCACTTTAAGACTACAGAAAGAATAAAAAACTGCGAATTCTAAAAAAAGTAGACAAAAGTGTCAAAGCCATTAAAAAAACAAATTTTTCCGTACAAACAATTCCATCTTTAATTAATTTTTTAATAACAATAGGATTTCTTTCTTTAACTATGAGACTTCGGAAAATCAACAAATATGAACAAATATTTTAAAACCACGAAATCTTTGAGAGTATCAACGAAATTAAATTCAATAGCTTTCAACGGAAGTCAATAAATACGCTAAGTCATGCCTCGATGGGAAGAAAATGCTGTTTGTCGTTGACCAGTCAGCAATAAGACATCAGAATAAGTCTTATGACCATGTAAACAATAACAAATACAGGCAAAAACCAAAAATTCATTGGAAAGAAGTTCGAGAAGTAGGTGTCGAGGTCATTTAATCCAAAAGCTTTTCTCTGAAAACTTTATCCATGATTCTTTCAACGTCTTCTCTGAGCCAGTGGGAACTATCAATATTAGGATAATGTGGTAAGATTCCAAAAGGAAGCAAAATCACGAAAAAAAATTATCCAAAAATTAAAAAAAAATTATTGGAAACTCGTCGCATTGAAGTCAGAAAGCCAATAATTAAGGATAAAACAACTAGCCAGATTAATTTTGGTTGCAGTACTAAATACGAGGGTCTTGTCATTACTGAGATTGACTTAGAGTTCGCAAAAAATGTTTAAGATCGGCTAACGTTCAAAAAAATTCGAAAAATTATTTTTAATGTCTTAACAACCATTTGCTGTCCACTCGAAACACTAGATAGGTTCACTTAATGCTCATCAGGAAAGGAATTGCACTCTTTGGTCAACATGTCTATGGCATAGGTCTTCAAAATTTCAGTGAAATCTCAAGAAGAATCAAAATTTCGTTAAAAATTACGAACAGTCGGTGTCGAAGCCAAAAAAAAATTGAGCGATTCATTGAAACCTTTTTTTCTGTTCATTGGCCATCATTGGAATGTCAAGGAGTTTCGTCGATAACGGAACCTCGATATGGAAGGTGACTATTCTCTTAGTGACTTGAAAACCAAAAAAATTATAATTTTTCTAAAAGAACAGTTCTCAATTAAATTCGAAATTTTTTATAGTAAATTTCACTGTGAGACCAGAACTAGTATTTTTAGTGTCTTTCGTCTATTAGAAACACCAAATTGATGCATTTTGTAGCGTGAATGGTAGTTTTGAATTAAATTTGTTATGGAAAAAATGTTAATTCGAACAAAAATTAACGCTAAAAGTGTACAAAAGTGAACCAAATATCCTGCGTTCACATGAAACTTTAAACCTCGATAACTCCTCGGAAAAAAAAGAAATTCAAAAAAAAATTTTTATTTCGAATTCTACGCTAGACGAGCTTTTTAATGATACCACTCACATTTCTCTAGCATGAATATATATATCGGCCAAAATTGTGTGAACAAAAAAAAACCCATATGAGTGTATAGTTCCTCCCCCCACAAGTGGGATCGGAACAAAAAAGAAATTGCAAATTTGGCTTGATGTCTATTTCTAATCCTCCAGATGAACAAAACTTTGTTATCATAAACTTGGGTGAGTAAACTGAGTGGTTTGGCAATGAAAATGGCTCGTATAGAGCCTTAGAAGAATTCTATTTTGTCTTTCAGGGAAGTTGTTAAATTGCAGAGTTGTAACATTGGTTCAGATGTATGTATTAACAAGCAAAATCTATTTACAGTGTCAAGGTTCATCAGAGATTATACTTTAAATAGTCAGTGTTAAGTATTTTTGCTAGCGTTAGGTATGCATGGCATTTGTTCTGGGTTTTTCTGATGATAATTTTGAAAATAAGGGGTATCTCGAAGAATCTGAGGCTACTTCGGGTGCATATCACATTACCGGTTCTGCGAAAAGCGTCTAAAAAAAGTTGGCTTTCGTTCGTACCTAAAGAGCAATTAAGTTGCAAGGACGTTCATCAGTGTGATGGAAAATATGTGCGTTTGCTATCCTGTTCGTCTCAACCTATTAATTTGATAGGCAAGATTTTTGTTCAAGTTTTTCCTAGTAAGGCTGAAAAACGTCTAACGTGTCTGGTCATTTTGCTCATAAATTTAATATAGGTGGGTGATAGTTGAACGCAATCTGTCGCAGATTTTAGTTTTAGACTTCCACTAGAATTTGGTAGCATGAATAATGGCAGTTTCTGGCATAAGTTGTAAATGTTGGTATTTTTCAGCTGACTTTTGTTTCAGGAATAAATTTGGAACATCTCTGACTGAAAAAGGCATATCCCTTCTGAACGGATTCCTAACTTTTGATCCTAAAAGACGCTTGACTGCGGCCGACTCTCTAAAGCACGACTTTTTCAAAGAATCTCCTAAACCAATAGACCCCTCACAATTTCCCACGTGGCCCGCAAAAAGTGAGGGAGGAATTTCGAAAGAGAAAAAAATGGCGAGTCCTAAGGCTCCTGAGGGCGGTGATGCATACAATCGACTTCTAGCAAATGAAGACGATACTAGTTTGGGATTCCAGCTCACCAACGCGAACATGGGATTGTCGAAAAAGGGATCTGGTTTCACGCTCAAATTTTAAACTTTGATTATGAACTTGTTTTGTTTTGGTTTTTTGCTGATTTCCTCTGTACATTTATAGATTTTATTCTTCATAAATATAGTAATGTATGAGAATAAACTTTTCGAAAGGCTTCTGAAATTTTGTTGTGTTGCTGCTCCGACCGATGGAGTTTTTCGAGCAATGTGTTGATGAATGCTAATTGTTTTTTTCTTAAAATTTTTGACACAGGTTTGATTCTTAGCCATGAATTAGTGCAAATTGATTTAAAAAATCAGTAAACAATTTGAACATTAAATGTATTAATTGGGCTTGAACGATGTTTGAAACAATGATTGTCATGTGTGCCTTATTTTACAGCTGGGAAGCTGTAAGCTGGCGGAGCTGTATTGCGATGCTCGGCTCTTTCTCTCAAGAATTTGGATTGTATTGGTGCCGTCTTTTTGAAGACCTGTTGGCAAATTTTCATGATTTTTGAAGTCACAATGAAACAGCAAGTATAGCGAGTGACATTCCGCTCAAGTAAAGCCCGTTGCTTGAACTTTGTTTTTATAAGTATTAGCTACCAGCTCTAATGCGCATTGGTATTGATACTAGCCCCTGTATCCTCTCGCTAAGAAACAAGAGTATGTTCAACTGCGAAATGACATCAAAATAGTTTGCACCTTAAAGTTTTTGTACAAAAAAAATATTAAATGCTCTCAGACGAAATTTGTGGCAATTATATTAATCCTTTTGGTCTTTTTTGGGATTTTTTGCTTGACCGATTTTTCGTGTGATCCATTTGACTCTTCGTCCTTAAAAACGGGTAGCGACTATCGGGCAGTAAGTTTCATTAGAGGCCCGTAGGCGCATTTAGTAGTCCTTCAAGTCCTTAATGAGATGAAGCCAACGGGAAGGCCGTAATCTAGGACAAAATTCGAGGAGTTTTAGCGCCCAAAATGTTGCATTTTTTTGAGTTTTTTCGTCTTTTTTTGAAAATTTTGTTGGATCAGTCTAAAATTGAGCATGGTTAAAATTGATAAAGGTCTTTTGCAAGACACCAGTACTTTTTCTGGCCATTTTCAGAGCTATATGTCTTAGTAATCCTAACAAAAACGTGCATATTTAGGCTATTTTCACAAATTTTTTCAAGCTTTTTGACAATTTTCGTCTTTTTTGAGTTTTTCAGCCATAGGTGTCAAGGAACCTCCTCTAGGGTTTGATAAAGTTTCTGCATACTTTCTAGTGGTAATAGAATGGTTGTCAACATACTAACATCACGAATTTAGGCACTTTTAAACAAAACCTGTATTTTTCATTTTTTTAAACAATTTTTAACATATTTTAACTTTGCAATTCTCTTCAATTTTTGTGACATTGTCATTTCTTAGGTTTTTTCAGCGTCAGAAAATCTCTTTGAGGGTTTGATAACAAGATTCGGTGTCAAGAAACCTTCTCCAGGATTTGATAATAGATCACCGCACAATTTCTGGTGGTAATGGTATGGTTTTGCAAAATATTAACATCACGAAGTTTATCATTTCTTGATCAAACTTTTTTGACCAATCTTGCAACTTTTTTCAATTTTTTTGACAGTCATTATTCAAGTTTTTTCAGACCCAGGGAGCAGCAAACTCTTTTAGGGTTTTTATAACAATTTACTGACAAATTTTTATGGGCCATGGAATAGTTTTAAAATTTTAATACCAGAAACTTGATAAAACTTGAATTTTTTTTTGAAATTTTTGTCATTTTATAGGTTTCTTCAGCCTAAAGAGCCAAGCAATCTCCAGTGTCTGATAATATGTTACTGTATAATTTATAGATGTAATGGGATAATTTTCAGCATTCAGATTTTAAACATTTTTTTAAAAGAAATATTTGCATCATTTTCAGTGAATTGCAGTTTCTTGAAATTTTCAGTTTTTAAGTTTCTCAAGCCTCAAGAGCCAAAGAACCTCCTGTAGGGTTTCATATCACAAAATGCATAGTTTCTAGATGTATTAAAATAGTTTGCAAATTTCTAATATCACGAATTTAAGCAATTTTTCCTAAAATGTTTGCAATTTTTTTTTGAGATTTTTTGAATATTTTTGATTTATAATTTCTTCTGGCACCAGGGGCCCAGGAACGTCCTGTGAGGTTTGATAATTAGCTGCTGCATAATTTCTACTTAATGAAAAGGTTATCAATGTTTTAATGAGTCGAGTGTTTCTATTTTTTGATAAAATCTGAAATTTTTAATAATTTCAAAAATCTTTTTTCAAGTTTATTAAAATTTTCGAGCCAGTGCAACTATTGCGGGCTTAAAGTAGGAAAACTGAATAGTCTCCTGAGACAAAGTCTCTTGTTCTGGGGATATATCACGAACTTTATCAAGATTTTGTTAAAATTAGCAATTGTTTTTACAATTTGTTAATACATTTTATCCTTTTCTGAATTTGACGATCATAACTGGCCAACGAAATTTTTGAAGTCTTGCAGATGGGATACATGAGAGAACTCCAAAGACCAAAAGATTTTGCAGTTTTTTCACTGCGAAATGTGGAAACCTTTCTTTTGATTTTCGCACTTTCAGTTTTTCCTATAAGATTTAAATACTAACAAGGCTAGAAAGCCAGAAGTTGCAGAGTCAACTCTTATCATGGAAAATGTTTTTAGTTCACTCTTTCTGTCGGTTGGGATTTTTTCCTTCTTTTTCTCGTTTACGTTTTAACTCTCGCACACACTATATATGTCTATCTTTTCTGAACTCCCTTGTTGATGCCACACTTCAGCCGCTGTTAAGTGGCGTGATATCAACTATTACTCTTTCCTCACGCGCCTTCAATTAGGCTAACGCTAGCCTCAATAAACCATGGCTGACTTTTGATGAAGCAAACCGCTCGCCGGCTGTTTGAGAGCAATTCTCCCGACGTTAGTCGGTTATGCTTCCGTTTTTTCTTCTCTTCTTTCAATCCCAAGGGTGATTATTGGAATCAATGGCGTCTGCTGTTCAGGAATCGGCCGGGTACGTTTCTTTTATTTAGTCGAAAAACATTCTTTAATTTGTGTAAAAAACTTGTCTTTTAATGTTTTGTTTTGTCTGACGCTCTTTCTTTCTACATTTAATCACAAAGCAATTATAAAAAGTAAATTTTTCTGAATGAATTTTCAATTTTCCCTCTTACTAACAGATTTTGTGCATGCGGAGATTTTAAAAGTTCTAATTTTATTTTTCCTAATTAATTGCTCTCAAACGAAGTTTGCAGCAATTATGTTAGTCCTGTTGGTCTTTTTTCAATGCGTTTTTTCGCTTGAGCGATTTTTCGTCTGACGCTTTTGACTTTAGTCCTTAAAAACGGGATAACTAGGTAGCGCCCAGTGGGAATTAAGTGTTCTTAGAGCCTTTCACTTCTGTTTCTTCTGCCTCTTTAACTTCCTGGGTTGGTTCTTTAGCTACTGGGTGTTATTTGGTAATCTCTCCGATAGCAGCCGCGATGATACACGTAATGGGTTGCAGATGGACGGCTCTTATTGGCTGTATTTTGGCTGTTGGCTCATTTATCATTGCATCATTTGCCGGAAATATTACTATTCTCATCATAACCCTGGGCGCATCCACACGTTCAATACAATTCAAGGGCCCTTGTTTTTTTCGCTCATTTTGAAACGAACCTGTGCCGCGTTAATTTAATGCAATTTTCTATGCGTTTTTTATATTAGTCCTGTCGGTCATTTTTGATGCGATTTTTCGCTTGACCGATTTTTGGTCTGAAGCTTTTGACATTAGTCCTAAAAATGGAATTGATAGGTAGCGGCCAGTAGGTATTAAGTTTCATTAGAGGCCCGTAGGCGTTTTTACTAGTTCTTCAAGTGCTTAGCATGCTGAAGCTATCGGGAAGGCCGTAGTCCAGTACAAAAGTCAATTTTAGGAGTTTTTGAGCCCAAAATGTAGCATTTCGTGTTTTTTTGCCTTTTTTCGAAATTTTTGTTGGACCGGTCTGAAATTGAGTATGGTAAAAACTAATAAAGGTCTTTTGCAAGAGATCAGTACTTTTTATGACCATTGTATTAGCTATATGTTTTAGTAATCCAAGCAAAAACGCGGAAATTTGTACTATTCTTCAGTTTTTTTCAAAAGTTTTTTTAAAACTTTTTTCCTTTTTTAATTTTTGGAGCCCTGGGTGTCAAGGAACCTCCTCTAGATTTGATATGTTACTGCAAAATTCCTAGTGGTAATGCAATGGTATTTGAACATTTTAACGAGTTTAAACATTTTTTTGACAACTCTAGCAATTTTTTGCGAAATTTATTGTCGTACGTTTTTCTAGACCCATGCGCAAAAAAAAACATTTTTGGGGTTTTGATGAAAAGTTACTGAAAAATTTTTGTCGGCCATGGAATAGTTTTAATCTTTTTAATCTCACAAATTTTAGCACTTTCGATAAAACTTGCATTTTTTGTCATTTTTTTCTGTAGCCTAAGTAGCCAAGGAACCTCCTCCAAAGTTTTATAATAGGTTACCTTTTATTTAGATTCTAGATGTAATGGAATGTTCTTCAAGATATTAACATCAGGATTTTCTGCTATATTGACAAAACTTGCAATTCTCCTCAATTTTTTGTCATTTTTATTTGTTAGGTTTTTTCAGCGTCAAGGGTCAGAAAGTCTCTTTGAGGGGCTGATTACGAGCTACTGAAAAACTTTTATGGTAAATCTATTTTAAAAATTTATTTGCATCTTTTTCAGTAATTTGCAGTTTTTTGATATTTTTGATCATTTTTCAGGTTTTTCTAGCCTCAAGAGCCAAGGAACCTCCTATAGGGTTTCATAATATATTATTGCATAGGTTTTAGATGTACTGGAATATTTTTCAAAATTTTAATATGACGAAGTTAAGCAACTTTTCACAAAATGTTTGCAATTTTTTTTCAAGTTTTTTTGAATATTTTTGATTCATAATTTCTTCTGGCACCAGGGGCCCAGGAACGTCCTGTGAGATTTGATAATTAGCTGCCGCATAATTTCTACTTAATGAAATGGTTATCAATGTTTTAATGAGTCGAGTTTTTGCATTTTTTGATAAAATTTGAATTGTTAAATATTTTCAAAAAAATTATGTTTCAAGTTTATTAAAATTTTTGAGCCAGTGCAACTATTGCAGGCTTAAAGTAGGAAAACTGAGGAGTCTCTTGAGAAAATGAAATTCTCTTGAATAGTCTCTTGAGACAAAGTTTCTCGTTCTGGGGATATATCCCGAACTTTATCAAGATTTTGTTAAAATTTGCAATTGTTTTTACAATTTGTGAATACATTTTATCCTTTTCTGAGTTTAACGATCATAGCTGGCCAACGAAATTTTTTAAGTCTTTCAGATGGGATACATGAGAGAACTCCAAAGTCCAAATGATTTTGCAGTTTTTTTCACTGCGAAATGTGGAAACCTTTCTTTTGAATTTCGCGCTTTCAATTTTTTCTATACGATTTAATTATTAACAAGGCTAGAAAATGAGAAGTTGCAGAGTCAAATGTTATCATGGAAAATACTTCTAGCTCACTTTTTCTGTCAGTTGGGGTTTCTTTTTTCTCATTCATGTTTTGTCTCTCGCACACACTATCTATGTCTATCTTTTCTTAATTCTTTTGATGCAGCCTTTCAGCCGCTGTAAAGTGGCGTGATGTCATCATCTATTATCCTTTCCTCATGGCACTTCAATTAGGCTAAAGGTAGCCTCACTAAACCCTGGCTGACTTTTGACAAAGCCAACCGCTCACCGGTCGTTTGAGAGCAATTCGCCCGACGCTGTTCTGCTAAAGGTCTTTTGCAAGACATCAATACTTTTTATGACCATTGTATTAGCTATATGTTTTAGTAATCCAAGCAAAAACGCGGAAATTTATACTATTCTTCATTTTTTTCAAGTTTTTTAAAACTTTTTTTCCTTTTTTTAATTTTTGCAGCCCTAGGTGTCAAGGAACCGCCTCAATATTTGATAATATGTTACTGCATAATTTCTAGTGGTAATGCAATGGTTTTCAACATTTTAACGAGTTTTAGCATTTTTTTGACAACTCTAGCGTTTTTTTTTCGAAATTTATTGTCGTACGTTTTTCTAGACCCATGCGCAAAAAATCATTTTTGGGGTTTTGATGAAAAGTTACTGAAAAATTTTTGTCGGCCATGGAATAGTTTTTAATCTTTTTAATCTCACAAATTCTAGCACTTTCGATAAAACTTGCATTTTTTGTCATTTTTTTTCTGTAGCCTAAGTAGCCAAGGAACCTCCTCCAAAGTTTTATAATAGGTTACTTTTTTATTTAGATTCTAGATGTAATGGAATGTTCTTCAAGATATTAACATCAGGATTTTCTGCTTTTTTGACGAAACTTGCAATTCTCTTCAATTATTTGTCATTTATATATAATAGGTTTTGTCAGTGTCAGGGGTCAGAAAGTCTCTTTGAAGGGCTGATTACGAGCTACTGAAAAAATTTTATGGTAAATCTTTTTTTAAAAAATTATTTGCATCTTTTTCAGTAATTTACAGTTTTTTTGATATTGTTGATCATTTTTCAGGTTTTTCTAGCCTCAAGAGCCAAGGAACCTCCTATAGGGTTTCATAATATATTATTGCATAGGTTTTAGATGTACTGGATTATTTTTCAAAATTTTAATATGACGAAGTTAAGCAACTTTTCACAAAATGTTTGCAATTTTTTTCAAGTTTTTTTGAATATTTTTGATTCATAATTTCTTCTGGCACCAGGGGCCCAGGAACGTCCTGTGAGATTAGATAATTAGCTGCTGCATAATTTCTACTTAATGAAATGGTTATCAATGTTGTAATGAGTCGCGTTTTTGCATTTTTTGATAAACTTTGAATTGTTAAATATTTTCAAAAAAATTATGTTTCAAGTTTATTAAAATTTTTGAGCCAGTGCACTTATTGCAGGCTTAAAGTAGGAAAACTGAATAGTCTCTTGAGACAATGAAATTCTCTTGAATAGTCTCCTGAGACAAAATCTCTTGTTCTGGGGATATATCACAAACTTTATCAAGATTTTGTTAAAATTAGCAATTGTTTTTACAATTTGTTAATACATTTTATCCTTTTCTGAATTTGACGATCATAACTGGCCAACGAAATTTTTGAAGTCTTGCAGATGGGATACATGAGAGAACTCCAAAGACCAAAAGATTTTGCAGTTTTTTCACTGCGAAATGTGGAAACCTTTCTTTTGATTTTCGCACTTTCAGTTTTTCCTATAAGATTTAAATACTAACAAGGCTAGAAAGCCAGAAGTTGCAGAGTCAACTCTTATCATGGAAAATGTTTTTAGTTCACTCTTTCTGTCGGTTGGGATTTTTTCCTTCTTTTTCTCGTTTACGTTTTAACTCTCGCACACACTATATATGTCTATCTTTTCTGAACTCCCTTGTTGATGCCACACTTCAGCCGCTGTTAAGTGGCGTGATATCAACTATTACTCTTTCCTCACGCGCCTTCAATTAGGCTAACGCTAGCCTCAATAAACCATGGCTGACTTTTGATGAAGCAAACCGCTCGCCGGCTGTTTGAGAGCAATTCGCCCGACGTTAGTCGGTTATGCTTCCGTTTTTTCTTCTCTTCTTTCAATCCCAAGGGTGATTATTGGAATCAATGGCGTCTGCTGTTCAGGAATCGGCCGGGTACGTTTCTTTTATTTAGTCGAAAAACATTCT
Source organism: Convolutriloba macropyga (assembly GCF_964194025.1). Classification (NCBI taxonomy): domain Eukaryota; kingdom Metazoa; phylum Xenacoelomorpha; order Acoela; family Convolutidae; genus Convolutriloba; species Convolutriloba macropyga. Next base: position 73,438,751 of record NC_134468.1, on the reverse strand, counting down.
TTAATTTGTGTAAAAAACTTGTCTTTTAATGTTTTGTTTTGTCTGACGCTCTTTCTTTCTACATTTAATCACAAAGCAATTATAAAAAGTAAATTTTTCTGAATGAATTTTCAATTTTCCCTCTTACTAACAGATTTTGTGCATGCGGAGATTTTAAAAGTTCTAATTTTATTTTTCCTAATTAATTGCTCTCAAACGAAGTTTGCAGCAATTATGTTAGTCCTGTTGGTCTTTTTTCAATGCGTTTTTTCGCTTGAGCGATTTTTCGTCTGACGCTTTTGACATTAGTCCTTAAAAACGGGATAAATAAGTAGCGCCCAGTGGGAATTAAGTGTTTTTTTAAAACTTTTTTCTTTTTTTAATTTTTGGAGCCCTAGGTGTCAAGGAACCTCCTCAATATTTGATAATATGTTACTGTATAATTTCTAGTGGTAATGCAATGGTTTTCAACATTTTAACGAGTTTTAGCTTTTTTTTGACAACTCCAGCATTTTTTTCGATATTTATTGTCGTACGTTTTTCTAGGGCCAAGCGCAAAAAATCATTTGTGGGGTTTTGATGAAAAGTTACTGAAAAATTTTTGTCAGCCATGGAATAGTTTTAATCTTGTTAATCTCGCAAATTTTAGCACTTTCGATAAAACTTGCATTTTTGTCATTTTTTTTCTGTAGCGTAAGTAGCCAAAGAACCTCCTCCAAAGCTTTATAATAGGTTACTTTTCTATTTAGATTCTAGATGTAATGGAATGTTCTTCAAGATATTAACATCAGGATTTTCTGCTTTTTTGCAAAACTTGCAATTCTCTTCAATTTTTTGTCATTTTTATATGTTAGGTTTTTTCAGCGTCAAGGGTCGGAAAGTCTCTTTGAAGGGCTGATTACGAGCTACTGAAAAACTTTTATGGTAAATCTTTTTTAAAAAAAATTATTTGCATCCATTTCAGTAATTTGCAGTTTTTTGATATTGTTGATCATTTTTCAGGTTTTTCTAGCCTCAAGAGCCAAGAAACCTCCTATAGGGTTTCATAATAAATTGTTGCATAGTTTTTAGATGTACTGGAATATTTTGCAGAATTTTAATATGACGAATTTAAGCATTTTTTCCAAAAAAACAATTGCAATTTTTTCAAGGTTTTTTTCTTCTGGTACCAGGGGCCCATGAACCTCCTGCGAGGTTTGGTAATCAGCTATTGCAGAGTTTCTATTCAGTAGAATGGTTATCAATATTTTAATGAGTCGAATTTTTGCATTAATTGATAAATTTGAATTTCTACAAATTTTCAAAAAATTAATACGTTCCAAGTTTAATGACATTTAAGTAACAGTGCAACAATTTAAGGCATGAATTAGGCATACTGAATAGCCTCTTGAGACAATAAAATGATTCTGAAGATATAATTATCAAAGAAGTTTAGCAAGATTTTTTTTTAAAATTTGCAATTGTTTTTAAAAATTAAGAATACTTTTTATCCTTTTCTGATTTTAACAATCATTACTGGCCAACGAAATTTTTTAAGTCCTGGTAGTAGGTGGGTTTTACATGAGAGAACTCCAAAGACCAAATGATTTTGTAATTTTAACTGCGGAATATGGAAACGTTTTTGAATTTTGCACTTTCATTTTTTTCTAGACGATTTAATTATTAACAAGGCTAGAAAATTAGAAGTTGCAGAGTCAAATGTTATCATGGAAAATATTTCTAGCTCACTTTTTCTGTCAGTTGGGCTTTCTTTTTTCTCATTTATGTTTTGTCTCTCGCACACACTATCTATGTCTATCTTTTCTTAATTCTTTTGATGCAGCACTTCAGCTGCTGTAAAATGGCGTGATGTCATCACCTATTACCCTTTTCTCATGCCCCTTCAATTAGGCTAAAGGTAGCCTCACTTAACCATGGCTGACTTTTGACAAAGCCAACCGCTCACCGGTCGTTTGAGAGCAATTTGCCCGACGCTAGTCTGCTATGCTTTCTCTTTTTCTATTATTTCAATCCCAAGCGTGATTATGGGAATCAATGGCGTCTGCTTTCCGGGAATCAGCCGGGTAAATTTCTTTTATTTAGTCAAAAAAAACATTCTCTAAATTGTGTCAAAAACTTGTCTTTTAATGTTTTGTTTTATCTGACGCTCTATCGTTCCACATTTGTTCACATAGCAATTATAAAAAGTAAAATTTTCTGAATGAATTTTTCCTCTCACTAACGGAGGTTTTGTATTTTCACTAACGGAGGTACGTCTTTTTTCACTCTGTCCAGTTACACTTTTTCGATAGTTTGTGTGATTATAGTTTGGTCTCAGGTATGTTATCTCACTCAGAAAAACTTTTGCACTTTAAAACTTAAGTTAAGTTTGAATTAATTTAAGGTCAAAGGAACTCTTATGTCTAATAAAGGTAGTTAATGAAAAGGCTTCTTTGAAATGAATTTTAACAGGATGTATTCGCTTATCGCTAGTATTTTGGACATAGCGTTCCAAGAGGAGTCGATATTTTTTTCAACTTCTGTATCTGTTTCTATCCCTATTATAAGGCACACAAGTATATTTGTTTCGCAGCTTTTTCGACAATCTGCGAGCAATGTTCTGAATAATTTTTATCCTCGCTGTTTCTTGACTTTTCAATTGCCCTTTACGTTCGCTACTGTATGAGTTTTGCACGAATTAAAGCACACGCATTCATCAGTTTTGTAAACGTTGCTATGTCCAAGGAAGGTTCGTCAACATTCTTTTTTTGACAAGGCAACAACTCTGTTTTAAATTTTTGGGCCCGAATAAAATTAACTTCCTTCAACTGAATATACTGAATTTATCCTCAAGCGAAGTGATTTTAACGCCACTGAAAGTGCCTTTTTTTCAATTATTTTTACAATCCAGCTTTTGAAATAAGATTTGTTAGAGTGTGTGGAAACTAGTTTCACTAAGCAAATTTTGTTGAAACTAGCTTTAAAATTGGATATACGTGCAACGGTATTCCACGATGCGTGTTTTCGGGGCTATTGTACAAGCTATTAATAATACTTAGTAACTAATTTCCACACCATTATTCACTAGTCTCCACGCGAAACACTAATATATTCTCAATTAGACTAAAATGAAAGGAAGCCTAATTGATGATTAATTGCAGAAATGAATCTCTCAATACTATTTGTGGATTAAGCAGACAATTAGCAGTTTTAAAATTACCTATAGCCCTGTTCACAAGAACAATGATGTCTTTGAAGTTGATCACAATTAATTACTAATAAAACTCGATCAATGAAAAACTAAGCTACATGCATGCTAAATATTTATTTTAGCTTCATCCGTGAGTATTAGTTGCAAAACGTGAGCCTCTTATAAGATATTGGTAACTTATTCCACATTTTGTGTAACTCTATTCCATCGTGAAAAATGGCTGCGATAAATTGTAAATGATGGCGAATTATTGCCACTCTTTTCTACGATACCCGAACTATATTGAGTTTTTTTCGGACATTGGTTACGTCATGATGTTTTATGAGGGATCTCGCTACAATTTTTTGGTGTTTTTCTAGTTGAGAGGTTTCTGATACTGACTTTCCATTGCTCTTCTTGTATTAAGGTTAAAATTAAGACCCATACTTATAGCAGTTCTCTGGGTCATAACTGCCCAGGATGAGGTGCGCTACCCAAGCCAGCTCTGATCAAACCATCCAGAAGAACATCGCTTCTTATCAGTCGGTTTAGACTTTATTTTTGCGCTGGGGTGTCAGATTGACTTGAGTCCCATGCTGGGGGCGTCAAACTGACTCGAGTCGCGCACTGCGGGTGCCAAACTGATTTGAGTTGTTCACGGGGATGCAAGACCGACTTGAGTCGCGCACGGGGGTGTCAGACCCACGTCGGTCGCGCACTGCGTGTACCCGGACCAACTCTTTTAACAGTTGAAGTAGTAGTAATCGTAGGTCTAATGTATAAATTTCAGAAAAACAGACGTCATTATATGTATGTTTTTTTGGTTCTTCAGTGAAAAAAATGTTTATTCCAAACAATAAAAAAGCTTTCATCTTGACAGCAGTTACTAAAACCGGGTCTTTAGCATGATCTTTTTGAGGTTCAAGTAAAATTGGAAAGTGCTCCCCAAAAAGATTTCTGATAGGGTTTAACTATCTCCTCTTTTTTCGGGGGAGTAGCCGTTTTTTCGGTTTGATCTCTTGGTTCTGAGCGGACTTTGCAGACTCTGGAAAAGTTTCTGATCAGACTGCACAGACGCTGGAAAGAGCTCTGTTTAGACTATCCAGACTATACCACACAACTATGCAGACCCTAGACCACGCTATGCCCAGACCGTACAGACTCTGGATAGGGTTCTGACCAGACTGTCCATACCGTAGATAGTGCTGCGAGATTCAGTGGAGGGGTCGCGGTTGACCTCCCGTGCGCAACCAAAGTTGATCTGATCAGGGCTGGCTAGGGTCGCGCGCCTCATCCTGGGTGAGGACTTGACATGCTGTTTAATCAAATATTGATAGAAACTAATGCAGGATGTGAGCTTCCGATAGCTAACTGGCTTTGATGTGTGCTGGCAAAACAATTCAAACCATGACGTGTTAATTAAAGCAAATGTTTAAGGAATGAGAATGGCGAATAGCACTCTTAGTAGCACGGGGTTGGCTTAATTTTAAGCAGCATCTTGCAAGTTGTGATTTTGACGATGAGTGTTTCTTTGAGTTGCGATTGCTCACATGATGAGAACAAGAATTATGCCCACAATGACAGCCACGCAGATAAAGCCAAGCACCGCAAGGAAGCAGTCCATGTATCTGGAAAAATTTGATAAATGTTATATTCGGGAATCAGATTTTGCTCGCTCGGCAATTATTTAATAGCGATTGTAATCTGGGATAGACATACTTTTAAAATCCAATTGGTTTATATTTCCACGAATCCGGGAAAAATATAGACGAATTTTGATTCAATAACGTTACGAGTTCTGAACCAAAACAACCCATGCCTGAAATATTATCATAGCCAGCATTATGTGACCAAAGTCCATTTTCTCGATTTAATTTTTGGGTTTGTTACTATTTTCCAATGTTTCAGTATACACACTTCTTGCTCGTCACACTTGACCGCGCCGTCTCTGTTGCCCTCAGTTAGAAACTGCGATAATTAACATCCTGTCATTTAGACCGAAATGAACGAAAATCTATTTGTGGATTAAGAAGACAATTAATTAGCAGTATTGGAACTAACCCATATCCATGCTCACAAGAAAAATTAAGTCTCTGCGGATTGCGTCTCAAGTACTAATTATATTAAAAATAAAGTTTTAGGCTAACTCAATGCTCAAAATCGTGGATTTGGGTTATGATCATCCGTGAAAAAAGTGACGGAAATAATGCTTTTCCGTTACTTATGTCCAACTATTTCCACGTAATCGGCAATGAGTTTATCGACTGAGGACCAAACCTATCAGACATTTGTTCAAATTGGTTCGTGCATTCAAATCCAATTATGATGAAATTTCCGTAGTTAATTTTTTTGGGTGTTTTTTGCTCGCTGGTGAAAAGATGCTCGTGTTGGACTGGCCTATTTTCTCTCGTGATCAGAGTTAAGGTTCACTCAACCCGATTTAATAAGTCTGCCTAACCCTATTCGTTTCATTAAATTATTGAATTTAATGATGAAAAAAGGATCCAATTTTTGCAATAAGCTTTCAATTGGATGCAAAACTTTTAAGATTGTATAAAAATTGTGCAATTTGAGGGTAAAAATTTGAACGCCAAGTAAATGTAATGTTAGAAAATAAATTGGAAATTTTGTGCTGCGCGAAAGAAGCTACAATAGCGTTTGCGTTTTGTAGAATTCTTGCTAATTAGACCATTTCTAGATATACTGAAATTAAACTTGTGACAATAGATTTGTTTTGACTAGTGTGGACCTATAAGATTGTTTCAGTAAACTTTGGTTCAGACACCCAATTTCTGCGAGGAAAGGCTGCGGCTACTTGAATCTATAGTCTGAAATGGTCTAATTGTAGTTCATTTTATCTGGCGAATCATCTGGAGTGATTACAACAAAGTGACGGAAACAATGTCATAATTGAAATTTGAAGTTACATCAAAGTCGGTTGTAGCCAAATAATGTTTTTTGATAAAAAAAACTAAGCAAAAACTTGCATGTCTGTTACAAAGTAGATCCTTATTAGTGCGTTTGTTCTTCCGCCTATCTGGTTGTTAAACTGAATACAATGTTTCGGTATATGTGGCTTTGAAAAACAGTTTGCTGTTTCATCATGCAAACGTGCCATTGCCTCGAAAATTCTTGTTAGAATAATCCACGAACGTTGACTTTTTCAGCAATTTTACAGAACTTAAGTTATGGCAAGAAAAAGTGGTTTACATGGAATAAAGTACATAATGAAAAGTTTTCATTTATTTTCAAACCAAAAACAAAACAGTAATGTTGATTTTGAAATGAAAACAAACAAATATGTGGGCAGCTGGGTATTTCCAAATTAATTCAAAAAAACTTTATTGCAATGTTTTTTAAACTGTTTTTGGCGCCAAAATTTGCTTCGACAAAAAAATAATTTTTCTTGCTGCGCTTGTTGCTCTTACATGAAACCTACAGTGTGTTTATTAACATTTGGACATTTTGAATTCAAAGGCACCGTTCCGTTCCGTTCATTACGAAAATGAAAAATTCTAAAACAAAAATGTAGAAGAAAATTGTCGCATTGCGTTTTCTCTTGTATGAGCGTCCGCCGAACAGAACAAAAATTATCTTTAAAATCCAACCGCTAACGATGTCGAACTGCACAGCCTTCGGAAATAATATCAATTCAGTTATGAAATTTAAAGTTGAACAGTCATGAAGTAAGTGAAGTTGTAGAAATATGATGTAAATTTTGTCAAGAAGATTTTGATCAAAATTCGCTGACCTTGTTCTTTAAGAATCTGTAAAAAAAAATTAACGTCACTGTTTTCTGGTCTCAAAATCATAGTTTAATATGCTTAATATTAATATGCTTACATGAAACCTACAGTGTGTTTATTAACATTTGCACATTTTGATTTCAAAGGCACCGTTACATTCATTAGAAAAATGAAAATTTCTAAAAACAAAAATGTAGACGAAACTTGTCGCATTAGGTTTTCTCTTGTGTGAGCTTCCACCAAATAGAACAAAAGGTATCTTTAAAATGTAACCGTTAGTGGTGTTGGGCTGCACAGCCTTCGGAAAATAATATCATTTCAGTTATGAAATTTATAGTTGAACTGTCTTAAAATAAGTGAAATTTTAGAAATTTGATGTAAATTTTGTTGAGGAATTTTTGATCAAAATTCGCTGACCTTGCTCTTTAAGAATCTAAAAAAAAAATTAACGTCACTGTTTTTTGGTCTCAAAATCATACTTTAATACGCTTAATTTTTTCTCTCGAGCACACGCACGTTTTTATTACTAATATTAAGTAAAAACTTCGATCAAACAGAATTGGATTGCATGCTTCATGAATGAGTCAAATGAACAACATCCATCTTGTTGACTAGTAATAAACATCGAATCCATTGATTTGAACGCTTTTTTGCAATTCGACTAAAAGTCTCCTAATTGCAGATAAAAAATCTCTACATTTACAACTAATTTAGAATTTTGTCAAATAGGTAGAACTACTCATTTGTAATTCAAAAAATCAACTGATGCCAGTAGTTAGCTTTAAGTGCTTGTACTAAATAAGCTTCTACAGAGTTCTAATAATTTGTGTTGTATTTGAGTGGAGACGTTTTTAAAGAACGTTTATAATCTTTGTTTCAGAAAATTTTGTTTCAGACACTGGAATTCTGCAAGGAAAATCTGCCGCTACTTGAAACTATAGTCTGAAATGGTCCAAGTGTAGTTCACTTTGTCTGGCAAATCATCTGGAGTGATTACAACAAAAAAAATGGAAACAGTGTCAAAATTGAATTTTGAAATTACATCAAAGTCGGTTATAGCCAAATAATGTTTATTGATAAACAATTAAGCAAAAATTTGAATGTCTGTTGCTAAGTAGATCCTTAGTAGTGCTTTTGCCCTTCCTCGTGTCTGGTTGTTAAACTGAATACAAGATTTCAGTACATTTGGCTTTGCAAAACTGTTTGTTTTTTCATCATACAAACGTGCCATTGCCTCGAAAATTTTTGTTAGTATAATCCAAGAACGTTAACTTTTTAAGCAATTTTAAAGAACTTGAGTTTTGGCAAGCAAAAGTGGCTAAGATGGAAAAACACTGCACAACAAAATGTTTTCAATTATTGTGGAACCAAAAACAAAATAGTAACTTTGTTTTGAAATGAAAACAAACAAATATGTGAGCAGCTGTGTATTTCCAAATTAGTTCAAAAAAACTTCTTTGCAATGTTTTTAAACTGTTTTTGGCGCCAAAATAAGATTCGACATAAAATTGATTTTTTGCAACGCATGTCTTTCACATGAAACCTACAGTGTGTTTATTAACATTTGCACATTTTGATTTCAAAGGCAGCGTTACATTCATTAGAAAAATGAAAATTTCTAAAAACAAAAATGTAGACGAAATTTGTCGCATTATTTTTTCTCGTGTATGAGCTTCCGCCGAATAGAACAAAAAGTATCTTTAAAGTCTAACCGTTTACGGTGTTGAGGTGCACAGCTTTCGGAAAATAATATCATTTCAGTTATAAAATTTATAGTTGAACTGTCATAAAATATGTGAAATTTTATAAATTTGATGTAAATTTTGTTGAGGAAGTTTTGATCAAAATTCGCTGACCTTGTTCTTTAAGAATCTGTAAAAAAAATTAACGTCACTGTTTTTTGGTCTCAAAATCATACTTTAATACGCTTAATTTTTTTTCTCGAGCACACGCACGTTTTTATTACTAATATTAAATAAAAACTTCGATCAAACAGAATTGGAATGCATGCTTCATGAATGAGTCAAATGAACAACATTTTGTTGACTGGTAATAAACATCGAATCCGTTTTTTGAACGCTTTTTTGCAATTCGACTAAAAATCTGCTATTGCAGATAAGAAAATTATCTCTACATTTACAACCATTTTAGAATTTTGTCAAATAGGTAGAGCTACTCATTTTTAATTCAAAAAGCTCCTGATGCCAGTAGTTAGCTTTACGTGCTTGTACTAAGTCAGCTTCTAAACAGTTCTAATAATTTGTGTTGTATTTGAGTGGAGACGTTTTAAAGAAGGTTTATAATCTTTGTTTCAGAAAATTTTGGTTCAGACACTGGAATTCTGCAAGGAAAATCTGCCGCTACTTGAAACTATAGTCTGAAATGGTCCAAGTGTTGTTCACGTTGTCTGGCAAATCATCTGGAGTGATTACAACAAGAAAAAATGGAAACAGTGACAAAATTGAAACTTGAAATTACATCAAAGTCGGTTGTAGCCAAATAATGTTTATTGATAAACAACAAAGCAAAAATTTGAATGTCTGTTGCTAAGTAGATCCTTAGTAGTGCTTTTGCTCTTCCGCGTTTCTGGTTGTTAAACTGAATACAAGATTTCAGTATATTTGGCTTTGGAAAAATGTTTCTTGTTTCATCATAAAACGTGCCATTGCCTCGAAAAATTTTGTTAGCATAATCCAAGAACGTTAACTTTTTAAGCAATTTTAAAGAACTTGAGTTTTGGCAAGGAAAAGTGGCTAAGATGGAAAAACACTGCACAATAAAAAAATTTCAATTATTTTCGAACCAAAAACAAAATAGTAACTTTGATTTTGAAATGAAAACAAACAAATGTGAGCAGCAGGGTATTTCCAAATCAGTTCAAAAAAACTTCATTGCAATGTTTTTAAACTGTTTTTGGCGCCAAAAAAAGATTCGACATAAAATTGATTTTTTGCAGCGCTTGTTGCCTTCACATGAAACTTAGAGTGTGCTCATTAACATTTGCACATTTTGATTTCAAAGGCACCGTTACATTAATTAGAAAAATGAAAACTTCTGAAATCAAGAATGTAGACGAAATTTGTCGCATTAGGTTTTCTCTTGTATGAGCTTCCGCCGAATAGAACAAAAAGTATCTTTTAAATCTAACCGTTTACGTTGTTGAGCTGCACAGCCTTCGGAAAATAATATCTTTTCAGTTATAAAATTTATAGTTGAACTGTCATAAAATATGTGAAATTTTATAAATTTGATGTAAATTTTGTTGAGGAAGTTTTGATCAAAATTCGCTGACCTTGTTCTTTAAGAATCTATAAAAAAATTAACGTCACTGTTTTTTGGTCTCAAAATCATACTTTAATACGCTTAATTTTTTTTCTCTCGAGCACACGCACGTTTTTATTACTAAAATTAAATAAAAACTTCGATCAAACAGAATTGGAATGCATGCTTCATGAATGAGTCAAATGAACAACATTTTGTTGACTAGTAATAAACATCGAATCCGTTACTTTGAACGCTTTTTTGCAATTCGACTAAAATTCTGCTATTGCAGATAAAAAAATTATCTCTACATTTACAACCATTTTAGAATTTTGTCAAATAGGTAGAGCTACTCATTTTTAATTCAAAAAGCTCCTGATGCCAGTAGTTAGCTTTACGTGCTTGTACTAAATCAGCTTCTAAAGAGTTCTAATAATTTGTGTTGTATTTGAGTGGAGACGCCTTTAAAGAACGTTTATAATCTTTGTTTCAGAAAATTTTGGTTCAGACACTGGAATTCTGCAAGGAAAATCTGCCGCTACTTGAAACTATAGTCTGAAATGGTCCAAGTGTTGTTCACGTCGTCTGGCAAATCATATGAAGTGATTACAACAAGAAAAAAATGGAAACAGTGTCAAAATTGAAACTTGAAATTACATCAAAGTCGGTTGTAGCCAAATAATGTTTATTGATAAACAACTAAGCAAAAATTTGAATGTCTGTTGCTAAGTAGATCCTTAGTAGTGCTTTCGCTCTTCCGCGTTTCTGGTTGTTAAACTGAATACAAGATTTCAGTATATTTGGCTTTGGAAAAATGTTTTTTGTTTCATCATAAAACGTGCCATTGCCTCGAAAAATTTTGTTAGTATAATCCAAGAACGTTAACTTTTTAAGCAATTTTAGTTTTGGACTTGAGTTTTTGCAAGGCAAAGTGGCTAAGATGGAAAAACACTATACAATAAAAAGTTTTCAATTATTTTTGAACCTTTGAACCAAAAACAAAATAGTAACTTTGATTTTGAAATGAAAACAAACAAATATGTGAGCAGCTGGGTATTTCCAAATCAGTTAAAAAAAACTTCATTGCAATGTTTTTAAACTGTTTTTTGGCGCCAAAATAAGATTCGACATAAAAATCACTTTTTGCAGCGCTTGTTGTTTTCACATGAAACCTAACGTGTGTTTATTAACATTTGCACATTTTCATTTCAAAGGCACCGTTACATTCATTAGAAAAATGAAAATTTCTAAAAACAAAAATGTAGACGAAATTTGTCGCATTGGGTTTTCTCTTGTATGAGCTTCCGCCGAATAGACCAAAAAGTATCTTTAAAATCTAACCGTTTAAGGTGTTGAGCTGCACAGCCTTCGGAAAATAATATCATTTCAGTTATAAAATTTATAGTTGAACTGTCATAAAATGAATGAAATTTTAGAACTTTGAATTGAAGTTTTGATCAAATTCGCTGACCTTGTTCTTTAAGAATCTGTGGAAATTTTAGTGTCACTGTTTTTTGGTCTGAAGATCATAGTTTAATACACTTGAATTTTTTTCAATCGAGCACATGCACGTTTTTTTCACTAATATTAAAAAAAACTTCGAAAAAACAATTGGATTGCATGCGTCATGATTGAGTTAAAGGAACGACATATTTGTGACTACTAGAAAACATCGAATTCATTACTTTGAACGCTTTTTTACAATTCGACTTGTCAAATAGGTAGAACTAGTCATTTTTAATTCAAAAAAGCAACTGATGCCAGTAGTTAGCTACACGTGCTTTTACTAAACAGCTTCTACAAAGTTCATATAATTTATGTTTTTATAAAGATGTTTTTAAAGAACAGACATTTTTAAAGAACTCTTCAGACATTTTAGAACTTTGGGATGGAAGGAAAGTGAATGTGCGATCTATGACTGCTGCTCTTAGTGTTATCCCAAACTAGCAAGAAGATTAATCACCGCTAAGGAAAGATTTGTCCTGGTGTTCCGAAAAAATAAATGACAGCTTTCTAAAAATGCATTTGTTTGTGTTTTTGATGCATCTTGTGCGTAATGTATGGTTCTTTAGTTCTCTGAATAAATATTAAATTTCAACTTTATTCTGGAGAAGTAAATAGAAGTGCATCATCGATCAGTTCCAGTCTTTTGTAGATGCTGCAATTGCAAGCTATTATATAGTTCCAGATGTATATAAGCTACCGAATCTTCTTTAATTATTCAGCCTTGTCAGATTGAAGCACGTCTCTCAGGGGAAGACGATGGCAGTTGAACTCTTTGTTTTTTTATTAGATCAATCTCAAATTTGTCTCGGGAAAATTGCCACAGTTTGATCTAATACGCGCTTTCGTTTAGGTTTTTAATAAAAAAGATTTCAAAGTTACTTGTTTTATATAAATGGGATGCCACCTATTTTGGAAATCCAAATCAATTTTGCAATTTTTTGCCCTCAATTTAGTTTTCCACGTTTTTATTTTGAAGATTTTTTTTAAAGATGTTCTTATAGCAATTTTTTTTTGTTGCATGTGTTTCATTACGGTGCCTTTTTCAACGCTTGTCCAATCTCGTGTTTTAATTCCTTGATACCACAAGAGCTGTTTTTTTTCAACTGTTTAACCTTAAGTTTTATCCAAGAGGAAAAGAACATCAGCAGTTATGAAACCAAACAGGTAATCAGAACCGCGTTTATTGACATTTTCTCTTGAATAAGATGAATAAGAAATTTTTTTATGACTTCTCCTGCACTTTCTCAATTTCTCACGCAGATTGAATCTTTTTTCTAATTTACCGCAATTTGCCAGATATGTATGTTACTGCCGGAAGTTTGCTTTGTATTTGCCCCAGTACGTTTTGCGCTCCCAGTATCATAGCAATTGCTATTACCCATCAAATTATTCTGTAAAGTAAGGCACTCGCTTTTGGGTGTGCAAAAACTATGCACCGCAATTTAGCAGGGGGGGGGGGAATAAAAAATCTGGATTTTTATTAAGTTTTTTAGTGTCAATGTGTTTCCTTTTTTTGATATAATTTCCAGTAGCCGACTTCTGAATGCTACTTATTTCCATTTTTCAACCAAAAATATAGTTTTAAGAGATGTCAATAAGAACAATTTGAGAAAAAATATAAAAATTTTGTCTTTCTGGTAAGCCAACTATTCGCATTATTTCTGGCAGTTAAAAATGAATGTTTTAGCTTTCATTTTTGTTTTTTTTCTGATTCAAAATTCCATGGTTTCAAATAACTTGAGATATGAAGGGTTTCAAAGAATAGAGGTGATTTTATTCTTTTCTCCCTGGACCATTTTAGGTTCATTTTTAGTAGTCTAAGACAGGCATCTAAAAACATGCATGGTTTCTAAACAGTATGGTTTTTTAAACGTTTTGGTGATTTTAATAGCTATATTAGCCAATCTTTTTATCTAGGATCTTCTTCCTGAAGAAGAAAGCGTTTTGAGAACTTTTATCTTTGAATAAGCAGCCATCCATCAATTTCTCAATGACTTAAAGACAAGCACTGGTGAAGTATCAAAACAAATAGCGCAAAAATAACTGAAATTTAAACGGATAATTTCTTTAGTTAATAAACGTTTTAGGAAACCTCCTTTGATAAATTTATTAATAAGTTAAGTGAAACTAAGTATTCTTTCGTAAATGAAGGTAACTAAGGCTTTTGGTTCCTCTGAAAAGTCGATTACTTTTTTCTGTTGTTTTGTTTTTAAATTTGCAGCAAAATAATATTGACCGTTTGTAGCAACTTGATAAAGCAACTCGTTAAACAACTTGATAAAAAAACATTAATTGGTTGAAGAAGAAAAGTTTCTGCGATATTATTTCAGATACATTAATATCATACATATTATACTTCCAAATGCGAATATGGGAATATTCTCTGGCACACACAGAACAAGCAGAACATCATTTTTGTTGAACTTAATTATGCAAAAAGGATCCAAAGTTTCAATAAGCTCTCAATTGGATGCAATACTTTTAAGGTTGAATAAAAATTGTGTAATTTGGGGTTGAAAATTCGAATGTCAAGTAAACAAAATACGTTTGAAATTAAATAGGAGTTTATGTGTTGCGTAATAGCACCAACATTAACGTTTGAGTTCATTCTTGTTTTGAATTGTGACAATAGATCTCAAGAGATTGATTCAGTGATTGACTTAAACTGGTTGATTTAATTGAAATTTTTGAAGTTACATCAAATTCGTTTGTAGCCAAATAACGTTTTTTGATGAACAACTGAGCAAAAAATTGAACGTCTGCTACAAAGTAGATTCCTAATACTGCCTTTGCTCTTCCTCAGAATTTGCCTATCTGGTTGTTAAACTGTAACCAAATTCTCAGAATATCTGGCTTTTGAAAAACAGTTTGCTGTGTCGTTGTGCAAAAGTACAATTGCCTCAAAAATTCTGATATTTTGCCAAGAAAAAATCACTTAAACATAAAAACTACATAAAAAGTTTCAATTAATTTTAAACAGAAAACAAAACACCATTTGTGATTTTGAAATAAAAAAATTGCTCGACATTCGAGTATTTCCAATTCCATACGAAAAAGATATGTGAATTGGTTTTAGACTATTTTTGATGGCAAAATTGTATTCGACTGAAATTTTTATGTTTTGCAGTTTTTGTTGCTTTTACACAACACCTACAGAGTGACGGTTAACATTTGCATATTGAAATTTCTAAAAAGAGCTGACGATTAACATTTGCTCATTGAAATTTTTGAAAAGAGCTGACGGTTAACATTTGCACATTGAAATTTCTAAAAAGAGAATAAAATTGTCTCATTGTGTTTTCTCTTGTATAAACTTGTGTCAAATAATACAATAAATAGCTTCAAATCTCAACACTGATAGTAGCCAGTATTCTGGCTACTATCAGTGTTGCATTACTATGAATCTACTTCATATGAAGTAGATTCATAGTATTGATGTTTAAAGTCGAACTGCCATAAAGTAAAATAGAAACTAGAGAAAAATAAAATAAATTTGAAATTTTGTCACAATGGGGGAAATGTTATCAAAATTCGTTGACCCTGTTCTTTCGAAACTCTTTAGAATAAAAATATTGTTGCTGATAGGTGGTCTAAAAAATCATTGCTCTGATTGCTTTTTATTTGCTGGTTTTCAAAACGGCATTTCTAAAATTTGCACTAAATTGTTTACAAAAACTTTTCTAAGGATATTATCGGTTATCTGTTTAATCTCTAATAGCAATTATATTGAAAACGAACATGTGTTAATTGTCTGAATTACAGTTTTTACGGTTGGTTATAAACTGTAACAAATGCTTGTTCAAATTCGTCTGATCATAACTAATTTTGTATGAACTCCTGGATGGCGGTTGTGGTTCTAGATTCTTGACTTAAAGTTTTGGAATCATAGCGATTAGAATCCAGGTATCTTAAAATGAACCACTTAAAAATGAGTTGGAATATTTAATACTTCTTAAATGTTTTAAAATGTTGCATAGAATTTAGACGTAAATAATTAGTTGGAGCAGACTTGTTGAATAAAAATGAAGACGTTCAAAAAAGGAACAAAAGAAACTGATGGTGCCTGTTGGCATTGTTACTGCCGATATTGTACTTCACTTCAAAACTAGAATATACATATGTAAATCTTAAGATTCGCAGCTAAAACTACCTTCCGCAAGGGCATTCTATCTTCGGTTTTGCGCATGTATTAACAAACCTACAAATATGTGTTTATCCCGAAAACAATCGTTTGACCAAAAAAGTTTGAAAAATTTGCTGTTTTAGTTTGGACTTCTTCATGCCAGATACGTTTTCTCCATTTAAAATCTGTCGCCAATAGAAGATTTCTAAAAATGACTTTCTTGATATTATCAATTTAATTTCTATAACTGACGCTCAGTTAGAAAATTTAACTATAATCGGTTTCTGTATACTGACAACATTGCCTGGAAGTCTTACTCAGCCAATGATTAGTTACCTTTTGGCATTGGATGGTCGCTCGATGATGGCAACGGGAGACGCTGCTACAGTGCCCGTGTTCTTCACTGCCACCTCAGTCGGGGTTGGCAGACGCCACTCATTGTCGAAGTCCATCGAAATCTCTGTATTCTAACAATACATCAGAACTAAATTGGGACTGTTGTGTCTGGGACTATTTTACAATTTAGAACTATTTTGTCTGGGATAATTTGGTCTGGGACTGTTTCGTCCGGACATGCCAATAATACTGTTTAATAACTCAGCTATGCAATATAACTATCCATGAACAGATCGGAATTCAAATCGGACACTAAAATCACGTTTGCTTGTAAATTAAGCGAGCGCATTTGACTACTTAAAGCTTTTTAATACTCGTTTTAATAGTTTTACTTGTCCTCATTGGCCTCTTTTCAATCAATTAATTTTAATCCATAGGGTCCACTTTCGTTTTCTTTGGCAATCTGGCCTCTTATTACTGAAATTGAAAAAAATACAAAACCTCATACAACACTGCCGGTATCTTGATAACAGAATTTTGGCAGGTACTGGGGACAATCTGTGTAAAGCGTTGTGAATTCTAATAGTATCAGTAGCAGAAAGCGGTTTGGAAAATATCAAAGATAAGTGCGAGCTATGGTCAGTCGAAAGCATGAATGAAATTGATAGGTTGATCGAGAGGAACAGCTTAAATTTGATTCAAATTTAAAGAACTGCTATAGGCTCTGATGCTTTTATTTCCTCTTGCCTACTAAAACCCGTTAAACAAAAAAAATTCTAGACAAATTACCATATAAGAACGATCCACAATGCGCGCTTGGTATTCTTCGTTATTACCTTTTTGCCCCGCCCCTCAAAATCCCCTACTCTGTGCGAAGCATATCTCCATCAGAAGAATCACAAAAAGCCCTTCATACACTCGATTCAGTTCAGCGAGCATCAAATTTTGAGCGCATTTTGGAAGTTTTATTGTCAGATACGTCATGGGTTCAAGCGTGTCGTCCAAACAACAAAACCGGCGTTGGAATAATAAGATGAACTGCTCAAGTTCAGGCTGCATATGTTGGCTCTGTTTTCCAATCTTTGTTCTGGCAGAAAAAACAGCAGGCCATAACCCAATTGCAAATATATCATTTGTTAACACAAATGAAAAATTAGGCAAAACTCTGACCTCCTGTCCCTCAAAACAAAATTTACGAAGAACTTGATAATTCAGCATACGACAACTTATTAAGAAGACAAAACTCCTCCAGAGAAAAAACTCGTTTGCTATCTCTTTACTATCTCTACCACAATGAAGTGCCTGCTTATCCGCAGCCTCCATTTCAGCATTTCAGCTCTTGGGCTACACTTGTTTCTGAACGAGTTCCATATTGCTCGTAAACCTGTACTGGGTGTTTAGCTATACGAAAACGACCGAAAATCTGCTTTCTGTAAATCTGGGACCGTAGACGTCATGGGATAACTTGCCGCGTCGTGCCATGTCTTGGAGTGACATGACCGCTTGTCATGATCGTATTCGAAACAGAAGTATAGCAGCCTGCAATGTCCCCCATCTGTGAGCAGAAAAGTTTACTGCCCGACAACAACCTCAGATTGGGCGACTTCTCTTACTTGTATCGAATATGGGTCGGCCAGCAGTTTTTGGGTGTTACCGTATTTTCTTCCTTGCGACCCAGCCTTATCGCAAATGCGGCACTATCAGCTGCCGAGGACAGAAAGTACAAACAGTACGCCCAGAAATGCCGCGATGTTGGATTTCAATTAATTCCTTTGGTCTTCGAGTTGTTTGGGGTAATTTTGGAAACAGTTCGTAAGATCCTCTCAACGTAACGCTACTCTGACTGATAACAGATGTTTGCAGCCTGCAGGATTATCTGTAGCTTTTAATGTTTTCGCAATCAGACTCTGTTACAGCAATCCTTCGGTCCGCTATCATGCTGATTGCAATAGACGCCAGTTTATCGGCACAGGTGAAAAGCGAGCTACTCCTCATTTCATTGTCTCACCCGATAGAGATTTTGTCTCCCCGCATCAAATAGCGATTAGTTTCTGACGTATCACCCAATGCAAAGGGAGCTCAATTTTTTTCTCGCCGTACGATTCGTAAATCAGTGGCATGAAATATTTGGGAGCGGCTACTGGAGAAACAACTCAAAGATTTATCCAATATGGTAGCGAGTGCGGTTCAAACTGAACTGATATTAAAAACAATGATCGTTCATGAACCAAGATTTTTCCAGTGAATGGGTTTAGGCAGTATAAATTAAAAAAAAGTTAATTCAATTGTCTATTATACACAAGATAGAAAGTTTCGAGCTGTGGGAATCACGCAATACTGCAATACATCCCAGAGCAGTTGATGCCCAGTTGACAACTATGTCCTGCTTGAGAACGCTTTACTACATGTTGAAGTTTCTTGTCTAGAATTAAAGAAATTACTGTAATTTTGCCGTATTTGACCTTAACATAGTGTCATTATAACGTTTTTCATGCTTGTGGTCAAAGTTCTGGCAGGTTGGCGTTGGGGTAACACTCCCCTGCATTAGGGCGGCGTACTCGAATGAGATTAGCTAATGATTTGACTGCTATGTTTGTGTGAGACTAAATTGAAGTTCTTCTACTGTCATTAATTGTGTGAGAATCTCATTTACGGCCCCCTTTTTTGGTGAGTCACGAAGTTCGAATCAATCATTGTAATTTATTGCTGCTCAGAAAAGATATATATTTCCTCTCCGAAACTTTACCAATTTGCAAAATTTTAATTGAAAGCATTTTCTTGAAAACTTGTTATGCATCAAATGACGAATTCTTTTTTATGGGCGCCGCTGATCTGTTTCTTCGCTTCTTCTAAAGATAATTGAAGCTGATATGAAATGATTGATCTATGATGAGTTGGAAAAAAGATATACCAATTGAGAATAAAATCGAGAATTGCTTCTGTTGATGATGCGTCAACTCAAGATGCCGACAGCCAAATTATAAAAAACACCAAAAATAACCAAAAAAACTTTTAAAAAATCAATGCCCAAATACTGCAATACCCCAAATACTGTAATAACCCAGTTTGTGGTATATTAGTCTAACAAAGTTGATACTTCCGCAGTGCTTTGGTGTAACGGTAGCATGCCTGTCTGGGGTTCTGGTACATGTCGACAAAACTAATGAAGTTTGGTGAGTGCATGTTTTTTAACGGAGAAAGAAACAACCTCATCATATCAAAACTCAGTTGTTCTGACAGACCTCCGGCTAAATTCGTTTAATTGTGAATGGTGATAAGGCATATTTTTCAAGGTATGATTTTGTACGAAAAAGTTTTTGATTTCGAAGGAGAGGATCAAATCTTTGCTATTTAGATTTGAAAAATATCAAAGATGCGGTACTATGCCTTTCAGCTACTCCAAGTACGATTTTCTTCTTTTGTTTTTTTTTGTAGTTGTTTGGGTACAGCAGGTCGTAAAAGTTTCAACTTGAACTTGATAAAAATGGAACAGCCCAAATTTTAAAAAATATATTTCTGTGAACACAAGCTAGATTAAACTCCCAAAACGTATTTCTTTTAGCCTATAATTAGTTCAAGTTCTAACAAAATCTCGAGACTACATACCTGTTTGTCGAAATGTAACAATCGCATCAATGGATTTCAGATTATTTTCGTCATACAAAAGTTGGAGGAGAGATCTAGGGTACTGTAGTTTTTTTTAATACATAGTAACCTACACACACAACAATTTCTTGTGATTTAGTTGAAGTATCACTCACGTGCTCTGCGGCAAGCGGGGGAGGTACCTCAGGCATGTCTGCTCACTCCTCTCCTCGCTAGTTGTTCACACTGTCTCTTTTCTGGGTGAAGGTAGAAGTAGATGAAGATGTAACCCCAAAACTCCCAATTACTAGGCTTTGCGTCTGATTAAATGCTTTCAACTTGGTTAATGAAAAAAAAATTTGATGGAATTAAAAACAGAACAGCAGTGAAAATATATGCGGAAACAACTCTGTGAATTTTGGGAGCAAAAATATCTCGTCAGGCTTATTAAACAACCGAGATAGCCCAAAGCTAAAATAAACAAAATTCTGTCGGGAAAAACGTGTTTTTCCATTTAAACACAGTGAAAACATAAGAAAAACATAGTCTGATCTAATTTTCCCAAAGCTCCATTTGCTTCTGTTTGTGAAGGTTGCGGCGCACAAATATTGAGAAGAAATTAGAACCAAAATTTCCATATCCACTCATTTAGCTACAGTTATATTTTTATTTTAACAACTATCACAAAAAATAGCTGATGCTGTAAAAAAAATCGGCGCCGCTGCCGAAAGTTACTCGTCATAATTTGAAAGTGAATGTCAACCCAGTCCATGAGCGCATTTGGAAACATGTAGTTAATCAAAAATTAAGCAGCGTAATTTGTAAAATGACGCACTGCAGTTATTGTATCAAAGTTGTTCCCAAGTTTTAAAGCCGCTCAGAAAACTGTTTGTCATTGACAATAGACAAGCTTTCATGAGCGACAAATTGAGAGTCAACATTCCAGTAATGCAAAGTCTAGTTGTTCAACCTCTTCTGTGTGTAAGATATCAATATCAATATATTTTTTGGCGGCAATTTTCAAAATGCATAAACTAACCCAGATTAAACTTGCTTATTTGAACTGGCAAAGGATCTTGGCGAAGTGATGTCATATGCAAATGTCCGTGAAATTAATAAATCTTAAACTCGCTTCTGCTCGATTGAGTTAACTCAAGATAAGAAAAAACTTAATCTTTTCTAGCACTCTCCACTTTTGAGGAGAGTCTGTTTTATGATATTATAATAGTTTATAATGATCGTTGCCAGCAAATCAAATATCTAACAATGGCTGAGGCCGGGTCAAGTTGTCACCGCTATTCAACGCAAAATTAAGTAAGATAAGTGGTGAATGTGGTGAAATTACATATTTCAGGTGGTGAATGCGGTGAAAAAAAACTTTATCGCCTGCTATAAGTGAAGTTACATAATTTCACCGCCGAATTTAGCGGTGAACTTACATTAATTCACCGCTCTTAAAAAGTGTCGAAATTATGTGAGATAAGCGGTGATTGTGATGAAATTACATAAATTCACCGCTTAACTTAGTGGTGAACTTGCATAAATTCACCGCCTAGAAAAAATTGTTAAAATTGTGTGAGATCAGCAGTGAATGCGGTGAAATGTATGGGGAGTAAAGAAGGAATTGTTAGATTTAACCCCCTACTAAAACTACCCCTTAATTCTACATCTTTTTGACACTTTTTCTAAGCGGTGAATTTATATAATTTCATCGCTAGAGTAAGCGGTGAACTTACAAAAAATCACCACATTTCACCGCTAGAATATGTAATTTCACCGCTAAAAATCGCAAATCTTACAAAAATTTTCCGCGCATGTTTTACAGAAAGTAGAATGAATTTGATTTATATTCAAAGCAAAAAAACTAGAAGTTAGTGAGAGAAGGCGCAATGGAAGAAGTGAATGGCATGCAGGAGGTGAGAAGTTCAAACCCTTGTAATGGCGGTGAAATGCGGGGAATTTTTGTAAGTTCACCGCTTACTATAACGGTAGAAATACATAATTTCACCGTATTCACCGCAAATTTATTTACGAAATTTGGGGTGAAAAAAACAACTTTTCACCGCTTATCTTATATTTTTTCCCGAATTTTCCTCGACCCGGGAGAAGCCGGATTTCCTATAATTTTCTTTTTTCGCCCATCAAGTACAAGATAAATAAGATAATCCTATGAAAATAAGTTGAAGTTGATTTAAGTCGTTGCAAAAAATATTAAAAACCAAGCAAAACAAAACCTACTACCGCCCCTTTGAAAAATATAAGCATTTTTTCTCATAGATCCAGCAAAACAAATTTCATGCAACTGCTTCTTCAAATTTATTTTTTGCTGCTTGTTTTTCATGCTGAAGCAGCCACGCAGCATGGTTAAAAAGCATTGCAGCGGACGCGATTCACTTCTAAACAATGTTGCTAACTACGTATTAGCATTACTGAGCTTAAGAAATGTGCAAAAAATTTTCCAGGCAAAATCGTCTCATGATTGACAATACCTCAACCGAATTTATATAACTCAATTTTTGAGTCGAACGAAAGCTCATTATTACAAAACTGAATGTCGCTAAAATTCTGCGCAAAAAATACGGTCAACAGCCAAAGTATCAATAATATCTAAGGAAAACACTGAAGTTGACAAAATAATGTGCCATACAACTGCGGAACTTGATCATCCGGCTCAACTAAACTACAACCCTCCAGTTGCAGAAAAACCACAGCTGAGAAACGACAACGCGAACAGCAAATTCTGAAGATAAAGACGGACTTTCAAAGCGGTCCATGTGTTGATAACTTCCTATGGAACGAAGCAGACCCAGGTTTAGGCGCGCGACACTAGACTGCTCTGATCAGACCACTCGGGTCGCACACTGATGGCGTGGTGCAACCCAAAACACATGGTCTGGGAAACGCTTGAGTCGCACGATGGTCTGGACGATGGTCGCATTACGGTCTGATCAGAGAGCAAAGTCTGGGAATTGGTCTGGACAATGGTTGCGCTACGGTCTGATCAGTTTGCAAAGTCGCACTATAGTCTGATTGTCAAGAAAGGGTAAAAACAACAAAAATTATGATATACAAGTTCAATAACAGAAACAGAAAAACCATTTTTTCAAAATAAAAAGACATGACGAAGGATTTGGGGTGAAGAAATAAGTAGTATGAAACCTATACATTTAACATCACTTTTGTGCACATTTTCCCTAAACATGTTTGATAATTCGCCTAGATGAAAAAGTCTTGGCAATTAATCACTATAAGTTAAGATTGCTGCCTGAATATATAAAACAGTTACATCAACTCGCTTTTGAAAAAAAAAAGTTCAATTCCTTCTTTTATCAGGGATATTTCCTCAGTGTGGAGAATATTGTTTGTGTACCCGATAAATACCTGAGGGCTAAAACTCCAGTCTAGATTTGTCAAGAACGCTTTTGAGCAGTACCAGAAAAAGAGGCTTGCTTCCAATGTGCATAAACTATTTGTTGATATTGCGTATGCAGGCTCAGAGAACTCTCACGCAAAGTGAGAAAAGAATACTTTTTAACTAAATTCGAAACGTCTGCAAACATGCGCTTGAACTGTTCTACATTCTCATTAAACTTTTACTTAATGGTTATTTTTGAAAAACAAACTCAAACTAAAACTCAAACACGAACTTGTTTCGTTCAGACTGTGAAAAGATATCTATTTCATTTATTACACAACAAGCTAGATGATTCAGACGTATAACGTTTTGAGGAAAATCGTGGTCGAATACATTAAGTTTGAGTTTGAACACAATTATTGCAAGTAAATCTTTCATCTTGAGTAGAGTTTATGTCAAAAAAGTCAAGGAACAAAAAAGTTTTTTAAAAAAAGACAATCTAAAAGAAATGAAGCTTTGGTCTGACTGATTGTTTTTTCTGCAGTGAAGACCAGTCATTTTTGACAGTGAAGACAATGGTCGAGTAGAAAAAGAACAATTGCAATTTGAGGCTAACTTCTACCCCAGTGAAGACAATGGTCGAGTAGAACAAGAACAATTGCAATTTGAGGTTAACTTCTAAAAAATCAGGTCAATTCATTATTTTTTTGTTTGAAAAGAATTTGTTGTTTGAAGTGATATTAAGAAGACAAAACACGGTACTTAAAAAAACAACCGAAATGTATGGACAGAGCTTGGTTTTAGTTTAAGGAATCTTTCAGGAAAAGAAACGAGTAGAGTCACGAAAGACAGTTGGAATGCAGTGGATCAACATCTTGCCCATATGGTTGCACAGAGCATCAAAATTCCCACGGAAAAAATAGAAGTGTTCAGAAAACAGGAAAAAGAAGAAATTTGGAAGTCAAAAGATAACCTCCTGTTTTATTACTCACCGCATCAAGATTCCCTAAGAATAAACATTGTTGCAAGGAAGCACAAAAAAGGAGATCATCTGGAAACCAGATGAACAGCATCTTGTATTTGTAACATCAGAGTGTATCAGCGAGAGTAGTTGTGTTAAGAAGCATAAGAGAAAACTTTTCAAAAAAAATATCAAAAACTTGTTTTT
Organism: Convolutriloba macropyga; assembly: GCF_964194025.1. Classification (NCBI taxonomy): domain Eukaryota; kingdom Metazoa; phylum Xenacoelomorpha; order Acoela; family Convolutidae; genus Convolutriloba; species Convolutriloba macropyga. The sequence goes on along the minus strand of NC_134468.1, from coordinate 73,414,523 downwards.
TTTATGTTGCTCTTCCATCATTTCTAGTTTTCATCTACATTACTCATCGGCGATTCAAAATTTCAGCCAAAGTTTTCAAAACATCAATATTGACAGAAATCCCTGAGTTATCAGTAACCATTCGTTTAATTCCTTTATCCATCTTTTTAAAAGGATATGAATTAACTTGAAATCAAACAGCAGTTTGAGGTCAATTTTTTAAACATGGTAGTCCGGACATCAAAATTGATAAAAACTAGAATACATTAATTACCAGCAAACTTTTTTATCCAAGTTTTTCAAAGAATAGGAGCTATATTGAAGTCAAACAGCTGCTTTGATACAAACACATATTAATTATTTAACGACAAGGCACCACATAGAATATGTATGACTCATTAAAGGTCAAATGTACATATTTTGTCCTCTCGATGTACAAGTCATAGAAAAAAGTCTCCTCAGTAAAATACATAAAATTACTTACAAAATGTCACTGTTGTTCATATGATTTAAATATGAATGATCCAGGGTCAATTGTAGATCTTTTTCTTGCTCTTATTGTAATAGTTCCAAAGTCTATTAAGTAGATTTTTTTAAGTAAAAACTTCTTCATCAAACATTTCCAAAATAAAAACGGATTATTCGGTGAAAATTAACTCAAAAGTACTTCAAAAATATATTTACGGTTCACATAAAGTAAATATGATTAATCAAAGGTCGATATTACATCACTTTTTCCTCTTAATGTACAAGTCCCAGATTAAAATTTGTTAGGTAAAACTTGACTAATTAGTGAAAACTAACACAAAAATACCCAAAAATTTATCAATTTGTTTATATTAAGTAAATAAAAGTCAGCAAATGATAGTTGTACATCTTTTTTATCTTTTTTTCCTGTTAATGCTCAAGTCGTAGAAAAAATTTTTCTTAATTGAAGGTTCTTTTTTAGGTAAAACAAACACTAATATAATTCAAAATGTGTCAGTTTTGCTCATACAAAGTGTTTATATGAGTCATCAAATGTTAGTTGTAAATTATTTTTTTACTCTCAATGTACAAGTCTTACAGAGAAATTTGTGAAGGAAAAGTTGTTTAATTAGTGAAAACTAACCCAAAACTACTTAAAAAGTATCAATATTGTTTTTATTTAAAGAATCTGAGTCCTTTGTACATCAGTTTTTCTCTCTTAATGCACAAGTTATAGAGAAAAATTTCTCAAATGACAGATTTTTTTTGGCAAAACAATGAACGCAAAAATAGTTGAAAATGTAATAGTTTTGCCAAAACAAATTATATTTGAGTCATCAAAAGTTAATTGTACATCTTTATTCCCTCTTAATTTTCGTGTCATGGAGAAAAATTTCCGCAGTAAAAGTTGTTCAATAAGTGAAAACTAAGACAAACTACTTAAACAAGTCAATATTGTTCTCATAAATTACAAAATGAGTTATCAAAGGTCAACGATACATCAGTTTTTTCCTCTTAAAGTACAAGACATAGAGAACTTTTTCTTCATTGAAAATTGTTTAACTAGTAAAAATGAACACAAAAACTGCTTAAGAGTTTTATTTTGCTCGCACAAAGTATATGTGAGTCATCAAAGGTCAATTGTACATAACTATCGCCCTCTTAAATGACAAGTCATAGAATAAATTTTCACGAAAAGTTTTTTATTACTTCAAACTACTACTAATCTACTTAGAAAAATTAACGTTTTCACATAGTGAATATAAGAGTTGTCAAAAGTCAAATCCTAACTCCTTTTTTCTCTAAATAAACAAGTCATAGAGAACAATTTCCTAATCGAATGTTGTTTCTTAGGTGAAAAATTGAGAGAAAAGTATTTCAAAGTATCAGTTTTGCTCACAAAAAGTATATATGAATCATCAAATGTTAATTGTACGTCTTTTTTTTCTTTTAATATACAAGTCTTAGAATACAATTCCTAAATAAAAGTTGTTCACTTGTGAAAAATAACACAAATAATCTAAATAAAATCAATTATGCTCAAACAAAGTCATCAAAAGGCAACTGTACATCATCTTTTTCCTCTTAAAGTACAACTCCTAGCAAAAAGTTTTTTTAAAAAAAGTTGGTTCATCGGTAAAAATTGAAAGAAAAAACTATAAAAAAATTATCATTTTCCGCTCAAATAGTGTGTATATGAGTCTTCAAATGTCCATTTTATATCTTTTTTTAGTTGTCAATGTATAAGCAATGCAGCAAAATCTTTTGAGTGAATTTGTTTTGTAGGTAAAAACCCACAGCAAAATCTTCAATATATTTTTAATTTATTCTGATATACTAAGATTGGGTAATGAGAGGTTAATTGCACGTCTTCGCTCTCTCATTATCCAAGTAGTGCTGCAAATTTTTTTTATGAAAAATTTTTAAAACTTAAACAAGTGTCATCAAAATAATCTGTATATGTTTCGACACTCTGCATGAGTCAGTAAAGATCACAAGCAAACCTTTGGTTACCTTTTAGTTTTCATAGCCTTTTGCAAAAATTATCTGATGAAAATTTTTTTATAGGTAAATTCCTAAAAAAACATAAATTTGCTTCCGTTACATTGTCCTGCACTGTGTATGAGTCATCTGATGCCCAGTGTACATCTTTTCAAATCTGATAAAATACAATTATTAAGCAAAGTTGGTTGTATGAAAGACGTTTTCTGATCAGAAACAATGAAAAAAATATTGAAAAATTAGTCAATTTTATGGTCAAACACTATACTTGAGTTTTGAGAGGCTAACTTAGGACCTTTTTTCATTTAATGAACAAACAATTCAGTCGTGTTTTTTCAATTAAAAAAAAATTTTCAAGTGTAAAGGTAAAAACTTTGACAAAAGTTTTCAGAAATGCATTAGATTTGAGCTAATACAGTACATATGAGTCATCAAATGTCAATTTTACATCTATTTATATTTTTTTGTTTGTGTAAAATAGCAAAGTTTACTCAATGAAAGTCGTTTTACAGGTAAAATTGCAATTGAAGATTTTCATTAGTGCGTAAAGAAGATGTCAAATCTTTATGAGCAAATCATTAGAAATCTACTGTACGTTTTTCTTTTACCTTTAAGGCACAAATGATGAAACAATGTTTACCTAATGAAAAATGTTATAAGATTAGAAATGTGAAGAAAAACTTTTAAATGTGCATTACGTTCATATCACTATACTACGTATTTCTTGTGAATTGTTGATTTGTTTTTTCTCTTTATGTACAAATGAAACAGCAAAATTTTCCTAATGATAAGCTTTTTGTGAGAACTTAAACAGATGTTTCCAATTTTGGATCAATTTTTTATTCTTTCACTGCGCATGAGTCATCAATGGGCGAATATATATATCCTTTCAATGTCTTAAAGTAAAAATAATGAAATAAAGTTTATGTAAAAAAGTTGCTTTATAGTTTGTTATGTAAACAAAATTCCTTAAAATAGATTCACTCTTGTATCGCCAACACCATGTGTGTGTTGTCAGAGGTTGATTGTTCAAGTTCCCATATCTCCTAAAGTGCGATAAAAACAGCAAAATGATCTCAACGATAAGTGTTTTTTTAAAACAAAAAACATCAATAAGACGTCAATTTGATGCTCATTCTTTTTTCATGAGTCACCAAAATTTGACTGCTCATCTGTTTCTTAATATCTCTTAATATAAAAAGGATGCAACAAAGTTTTTGAAAAGAAGAATGTTTTATGGGTTTAAGGTTGGACGTAAGGCTTCACAATTGCATCAATTCTGTGCTCTCACACTATTTATGTCTCATCAGAGGTCAGTTGCTTATCAATTCATATCTCCAAAAAGATAAGTAATACAGCAAAATTCTTTTTGCAATTGCATCACTTTTTTTGCTCTTTCAGTCATCAGAGATCAGTTGCTATTCATTTCATATCTAATCATATACAATACAGCAAAATTCGTACAGCATTGTTTTACAATTGCATCACTTTTTGGCTCCTTCAGTCATCAGAGGTCAGTTGCTTATCATTTCATATCCCTTAATATACAAGTAATACAGTAAAATTCCTACAGCATTGTTTTATGTGTAGAGAGTGAAACAGGATAATCAAAATCACTATTTTTTGTATTTCTTTGCTGCACATGCAATGTAAATTGAAAACACATTATTTGAGATGTCACATTTGGCTGGTTATAGAGCAGAGTTTTCTTGCTTAAAATTGCAAAATTGCTAGTGGAACCACAAATTGTTTGAACTATTTTTGTGCTCGCTACTGTTTAAAGCTGAGAAATATATAATATTAGTTGAAACGATTTGAAGGACATGATTTTCTGAAACCAACCATAAGTGCTCAGATCGCAGCGTGACTGAAGGTTCTCAGCTTGCTATAGTAGCAACCAAAAAATGTTTTAAAAAACTTGTGCTTCCATTAGCAGTTTTCTAGTTTTTAGTAAGATACGTGAGCTCTACAACCTGCAAAATTTGACATCTCAATTGATCTGTATTCAAAATTGGATAAACCATACATTGCATTTTTAGCAATGAACCACAAAATAGGTAGTTTTTGAACAATTTGTTTCATTTTCTACCTATAGAGCAACGCTGTAAGATTTTTGCTGTTAAACTTGTTTATTAAAAGCTGTGAACTGATTAGCAATTAACCTCATAAAAAAGAGCAAAAAATTGATGTAATTGTGAAGCCTTTCGTCTAACCTTATACCCATAAGAAAACTTTGTTCCAGAAAACTTTGTTGCATCCTTTGTGGATTAGAGGATATAAAGAAAAAGATGAGCTAATGAGTTATTTTGGTGAATAATAATTACTGATTGAGCATCAAGTTGGCGGATTAATGAAAACTTTTGTTCATGTTTCCAAATAAAACAATTATCGGTTAGAACATGATGCGCCTTTCATTTAATATTAGGAGATAAAGGAAGTTGAACAATCGACCTCTGACAGCACATACATGGCGTGGGGGGTAAGAAAGTGATCTTGCTTTACAAAACTTTGTTTACATAGTGAACTATGATGCACTTTTTTAATGCAAACATTTTTGCATTAATTTTACATTAAGACATAGAAAAGATGAATATTCGACCTTTGATGACTCTTACATAGTAAAAGAGCCAGGAGTTGTTGCAAAAAGGAAAACATATGTTTATGTTCTCGCAAAAAACCTATCTTTAGGAATTTTTTGCTGTTTTAATTGTTCATAAAAAAATAAAAACATCAATAATTGAATTCTGACCAGAAATACGTAATTCAATGGTATGAACAGGATGCACTATTAAAGATATTTCTTCACTTTTCTCACCTTATATCTATTTTCATTACCTAAGCCTTGTTGCATTATTTGTACATTAAGAGATATAATGAAAGTGTACAGTAGACTACTAATGACTTGATCCTAACGATTAGACATGATTTTCACGCGTTTTTGAAATTTTTTATTTAAGTTTTCCCCTGAGAAAAGTGTATCGTGAAAAAATATTGATGTTTCAATTTTGCATTAGGAGATTGAAAAAGATGAATTAACTTCTAACAACACCTACTGAGTGTAGTGGTGAAAAAATGAAGCTGTTTTATAGATTTTCTTTTACATTTTTACCTGTACTGTAGTTTTATTAGGTAAATTTGCTGTTTTAATTTTTATAAAAATATATAAAAAGATGCACAATTGACCTCTGAAAATTTTTTTGAAGAACTTAATTTAGGTTTTTAACCTATAGTTTAATTTCAAGAACAGAAAAAGCCATGAAACAAGCGAATTTACATTTTTTTAAAGAAAATTACCTCAACGAAAATGTTTGCTAAAAGACTTGAAAAGTAAGAAGTATTCAAAGATGTGCCCTTGATCTCTAATGACTCATACAGTGTGAAGAATTATAAACGGATCATAAGCGGCATTTCTTGTGTAATTAGAGAATTAAAGACGTACAAGTAACCTCTCATTATCCTATCTTTGTATTCAGCAAGAATTTATAAAAGTTGTTGTTGGTTTTTACCTATGGAACAATTTCACTAACAAAATTTTGCTAAATTACTTGTGTTTTAGGAGAACTGATTTTAAGTTGACATTTGAATACTTATACACACACACACTGGATGAACAAAACTGATTTATTTTTAAATATTTTTGTTTTAATTGTTACTAATGATACAACTTTCACTTTAGAAGCTTTTCCTTATCAATTGTAGTTTAAAACAAAAAAATGATGTTTAAATGTCCTTCAATGGCTCATATATATATATATGTATATATATATATATATATATATATATATATATATATATATATATTGCCTTAGTAAAATTGATACTTTTTGGAGAATTTTTGCGTTCATTTTCACTATATTCACAATTCTTCTTATAGAAATTTTCTCTATGAAATGTACATAAAAGAAAAAAATTACGTACAATTGTCATTTGATGACTTTTATATACTTGGTATCAACAAAATTGATACATTTTTAAACAGTTGTTGATAAATTTTTGCTTGAGAAACAACCATAAATAAAGAACTTTTATTGTGTTTTTGCATTAATTTTAACAAGTGAAATAACCTTAGCTTAAGCAAATTTTATAAAACTTTCAACTTAAGAAGAAAAAATTGACGTACAATTGATCATTGGTGACTCCCTTAAACTTTGTGTGAACACAATTGAGACACTTTAAAGGAGTTTTTTGTTATTTTTCACCTAAGACAAAACCACTACACTTAAAAACTTTCACTACTGTTTGCGAGTTAACAGGGAAAAATGACGTACAGATGACCTTTGAAGACTCATTTTTACTTTATGTGAACAATACTGATACTTTTAAGTAGTATTGTGTTTATTCTCACTAATCAAACAAATTTTATTTAAGACATTTTTCTCTTTGATTTGCATATAAATAGGAAAAAATTATGTACGATTGACGTTTGGTAACTCATATAAATATTGTCTAATTTGATTAAATATTGATATTTTAAGTGGTTTTGTGCAGTTTTCCCTAATTAACAACTTTTACCAGAGACAATTATTTATATGACTTGTACATTGAGAGGAAAAAACTGGTATACAATTTACCTTTGTATAAAGGTAAATTATATAGTTTGACTTATGTGTACTTTGAGTTATGTGTACTTTTGTGTACTTTGTATAAACAGAATGCATACTTTTTTAAGTATTTTCGTGTTTGTTTATACCTATGAAAAAACTTTTACTTTAAAATTTTTCCTCTACAGTTCACATATTAGTGAAAAAAATGAGGTGCAATTGACATTTGATGACTCGTGTTAACTTTATGTGAACAATATCAACATTTTTAGGTAGCTTTTTGTTACTTCTCACTAAATAAACATCTTTTACGAAGGAAAATGTTTTCTACGACTTGAATATTAAGAAGAAAAAAGTGAGGCGTAATTGACTTCAGATAACTCACACATAGTGTGCGTGAGCAAAATTGATATTTTTAATTAGTTTTGTGATAAATTTAACAAATTGAAGAGTTTTAAATTGAAAAAGTTTTTTTATGACTTGGACATAAAGCGGAAAAAAATGATACACAATTGACCTTTGTTGATTCATATATACAGTCAGTGATTATTATTTATAATTTTTAAGTAGTTTCGTGCTAGTTTTCCCTATTTAAACAACTTCCACTTCACAACAATTTTGGTATGACTTGTACAATAAGAAAAATAGAATGACTTTAAAGTGATATTCAGTGAGTCACATGTACTTTGCATAAACAAAAATAATACTTTTTAAAGTATTTATGTGTTAGCTTTCACTAATAAAACAATTTTTGTTTCTGAAAATTTTTTGTATGACCTGTACATTAAGGAGTAATAATGATGTACAACTAACATTTGATGACTCAAATATACTCTACATGAGCAAAATTAGTTCTTTTTTGTATTACTGTGTAAGTTTTTACTAATTAGGCAAATTTCAATTGCAAAAATTTAATGAAAAAATGATGTACAATTGAACTTTGATAACACATATATTCATTTTCTGAACAATATTGATTTTCAAAGTTTCTATGTTCGTTTTCAATAATTAATCATTTTTTACCTAACAGGTTTTTCTCTTGGACTTGTACATTAAGAGAGCATAATTGACGTAAAACTGACTTTTGATTTTTCATTTCTATTTTTTGTGAACAATATTGATTATCTAAGTAGTTTAGTGTTAATTTTCACTAGTTAATCAACTTTTAACTAGAAAATTTTCTCTGTGACTGTTACTCTCAGAGGAAAAAAATGTAAAATTGATCTTTGATGAGTCATATATTTTTCATATGTGATGCATTCTTAGAAATATTAAAAGTGTTTTGACTAAGTTAGCTGTTTGATTTCATCTTAATTCCTATCCTTTTAAAAATATGGATACACGAATGATTAATGATGATTAAGGAATGCTAATTTCTGTCTTTATTGATGTTTTGAGTACCTTGCTTAAACTTTAGATCCGTGGATGAGTAAAAAGATGAAAACTATGAAAAATTGAAATGATGGTAGAGCAATGTTAAGTAAAAAGGACTTTTTGATAACTCATTTCTCAAAAGTTTTCAGTTTTGTTTCTTTGCGCCACTCCTCTCGCTGAGGGATTCCTGATACCTTTCAGATGTTATACGAACAAGATTTTTTCTCATTTGGTTTCCAGATGGTCTTCTTTTTTGTGCTTCCTTATATCAATTGTTATTCTGAGGGAATCTTGATGCAGTCGGAATTTAAACATGAGGTTTTTTTGTTGACTTCCAAACTATTTCTTTCTATTTTCTGAACACTACTACTTTTTCCGAGAGAATTCTGATGCTCTCAGCAACCAAAAAAAAACAAGCTATTGATCCACTGCTTTCGAAATGTTTTTCTTGACTCTACTCAAGTTTTTTTCTGTTTGAACATTTTTGAAACTAGAGACAAAACTTTTCTATACTTTTTCTTTCTTTATGTACTTTGTTTTATCTTCTTAAAATCAGTTCAATCGACGATTTTTTTTCAAAAAAAATGAGTTAACCTGATTTTTTTCCGGGTCAAAGCTACCCTTAACTCGCAATTTTGTTTTTTTTACTAAACAATTTCCTACCTGTCAAAAGCGACTGGTGGTTGCTGGTCAAAAAGAAAATCAATCAGATCAGAATTTCAGTTCTTTTAGATTATTGTTTCTTATGAATGGTTTTTGATTTTTTCTCTTTTTTTTGACAAGAACTCTATTGAAGTGTCAGTTAATTGCTTTAATCGTGTTCAAACTTGTCTTATTCGACTACTAATTTCCTCAAAACGTAATACGTCTGAATAATATAAATCTTTATGTATTCAATTAAAGGAAAATCTATTCAAGATCTGAACGAGACAACTTCGAGTTGGTGTTTGAGTTTGAGTTTGTGTTCTAATAATAGCCATTCGGTTTTTTTCAATCAGAATGTAGAACAATTTGAACGCATGCTTAAAGACATTTCACACGTATTTTTTTCCTTCTTCTGCCTGAGAAATCACTGAGCCTGCATACGCAATACCAAATTATAGTTTATTCACATTGGAAGCTCAGATTCCTGATACTCCGCAAAGGCGTTCTTGGCTAATATAGACTGGACATATAGCACTCCAGCATTTATCGGCTTGACAATCAATATTCTCCACACTCTGTAAATATACCCTTTTTATATATATATATATATATATATATATATATATGTATATATATATATATATATATATATATATATATATATTGCCGTAGTAAAATTGATACTTTTTGGAGAATTTTTGCGTTCATATTCACTATTTTCACAATTCTTCTTATAGAAATTTTCTCTATAAAATGTACATAAGAAAAACTTACGTATAATTGTCATTTGATGACTTTATATACTTGTTATCAACAAAACTGATACATTTTTAAACAGTTGTTGATAAATTTTTGCTTGAGAAACAACCATAAATAAAGAAATTTTATTGTGTTTTTGCATTAATTTTAACAAGTGAAATAACCTTAGCTTAAGAAAATTTTATAAAACTTGCAATTTAAGAAGAAAAAATTGACGTACAATTGATCATTGGTGACTCATTTATACTTTGTGTGAACACAATTGAGACACTTTAAAGGAGTTTTGTGTTATTTTTCACCTAAGACAAAACAACTACACTTAAAAACTTTCACTACTGTTTGCGAGTTAACAGGGAAAAATGACGTACAGATGACCTTTGAAGACTCATTTTTACTTTATGTGAACAATACTGATACTTTTAAGTAGTATTGTGTTTATTCTCACTAATCAAACAACTTTTATTTAAGACATTTTTCTCTTTGACTTGCATATAAATAGGAAAAAATTATGTACGATTGACGTTTGGTAACTCATATAAATATTGTCTAATTTGATTAAATATTGATATTTTAAGTGGTTTTGTGCAGTTTTCACTAATTAACAACTTTTACCAGAGACAATTATTTATATGACTTGTACATTAAGAGGAAAAAACTGGTATACAATTTACCTTTGTATAAAGGTAAATTATATATCTTGACTTATGTGTACTTCGAGTTATGGGTACTTTTGTGTACTTTGTATAAACACAGTGCATACATTTTTAAGTATTTTTGTGTTTGTTTATACCTATGAGTAAACTTTTACATTAAAATTATTCCTCTACTGTTCACATATTAGTGAAAAAAATGAGGTGCAATTGACATTTGATGACTCGTGTTACCTTTATGTGAACAATATCAACATTTTTAGGTAGTTTTTTGTTAGTTCTCACTAAGTAAACATCTTTTAAGAAGGAAAATTTTCTCTACGACTTGCATATTAAGAAGAAAAAAATGAGGCGTAATTGATTTCAGATAACTCACACATAGTTTGCGTGAGCAAAATTGATATTTTTAATTAGTTTTGTGATAAATTTTACTAATTGAAGAATTTTAAATTGGAAAAGTTTTTCTATGACTTGGACATAAAGCGGAAAAAAATGATAATTAATTGACCTTTGTTGATTCATATATACAGTCAGTGATTATTATTTATATTTTTTAAGTAGTTTTGTGCTAGTTTTCCCTATTTAAACAACTTCTACTTCACAACATTTTTGGTATGACTTGTACAATAAGAAGAATAGAATGACTTTAAAGTGATGTTTTATGAGTCACATGTACTTTGCATAAACAAAAATAATGCTTTTTAAAGTAATTATGTGTTAGCTTTAACTAATAAAACAATTTTTGTGTCTGAAAATTTTTTGTATGACTTGTACATTAAGGAGTAATAATGATGTACAACTAACATTTGATGACTCAAATATACTCTACATGAGCAAAATTAGTTCTTTTTTTGTATTACTGTGCAAGTTTTTACTAATTAGGCAAATTCAATTGCAAAAATTTAATGAAAAAATGTGTACAATTGAACTTTGATAACACATACATTCATTTTCTGAACAATTTTGATTTTCAAAGTTTCTATGTTCGGTTTCACCAATTAGTCATTTTTTACCTAACAAGTTTTTCTCTTGAACTTGTACATTAAGAGAGCATAATTGTCGTAAAACTGACTTTTGATTTTTCATTTTTATTTTTTGTGAACAATATTGATTATCTAAGTAGTTTAGTGTTAATTTTCACTAATTAATCAAATTTTAACTAGAAAATTTTTCTCTGTGACTGTTACTCTCAGAGGAAAAAAATGTAAAATTGATCTTTGATGAGTCATATATTTTTCATATGTGATGCATTCTTAGAAATATTAAAAGTGTTTTGACTAAGTTAGCTGTTTGATTTCATCTTAATTCCTATCTTTTTAAAATTATGGATATACGAATGATTAATGATGATTAAGGAATGCTAATTTCTGCCATTATTGATGTTTTGAGTACCTTGCTTAAACTTTAGATACAAGGATGAAGTAAATAGATGAAAACTATGAAAAATTGAAATGATGGAAGAGCAATGTTAAGTAAAAAGGACTTTTTTATAACTCATTTCTCAAAAGTTTTCAGTTTTGTTTCTTTGCGCAACTCCTCTTGCTGAGGGATTCCTGATACCTTCCAGATGTTATACGAACAAGATTTTTTTCATTTGGTTTCCAGATGGTCTTCTTTTTTGTGCTTCCTCATATCAATTGTTATTCTGAGGGAATCCTGATGCAGTCAGAATTTAAACATGAGGTTTTTTTGTTGACTTCCGAACTATTTCTTTCTATTTTCTGAACACTACTACTTATTCCGAGAGAATTCTGATGCTCTCAGCAACCAAAAAAAAAAACAAGCTATTGATCCACTGCTTTCGAAATGTTTTTCTTGACTCTACTCAAATTTTTTTCTGTTTGAACATTTTTGAAACTAGAGACAAAACTTTTCTATACTTTTTCTTTCTTTATGTACTTTGTTTTATCTTCTTAAAATCAGTTCAATCGACGATTTTCTTAAACAAAAATTGAATTAAATTGATTTTTTTCCGGGTCAAAGCTACTCTTAACTCGCAATTTTGTTTTTTTTACTAAACAATTTCCTACCTGTCAAAAGCGACTGGTGGTTGCTGGTCAAAAAGACAATCAATCAGATCAGAATTTCAGTTCTTTTAGATTATTGTTTTTTATGAATGGTTTTTGATTTTTTCTCTTTTTTTGACAAGAACTCTATTAATTGCTTTAATCGTGTTCAAACTTGTCTTATTCGACTACTAATTTCCTCAAAACGTAATACGTCTGAACAATATAGCTCTTTATGTATTCAATTAAAGGGAAATCTATTCAAGGTCTGAACGAGACAACTTCGAGTTAGTGTTTGAGTTTGAGTTTGTGTTCTAATAATAACCATTAGGTTTTTTTTCAATCAGAATGTAGAACAATTTGAACGCATGCTTAAAGACGTTTCACAAGTATTTTTTTCCTTCTTCTGCCTGAGAAATCACTGAGCCTGCATACGCAATACCAAATTATAGTTTATTCACATTGGAAGCTCAGATTCCTGATACTCCGCAAAGGCGTTCTTGGCTAATATAGACTAGACATATAGCCCTCAAGCATTTATCGGCTTGACAATCAATATTCTCCACACTCAGTAAATATACCCTTAAAACGATGGAATTAAACTTGTCAAAATGGAGTTGAGGTAAGTCTTTTATTTGAGCTTTTCATCCGTGCGCATGATCGCACATGTTTGGGGAGAATATGCCAAAAACTGATATTAGGGGTACAGGTTTGTTAATACTGAGATAACAACACCAAATGGAATAAAATGGCGGCAAAAACTGAAATTTAAGAATTTTGACAAATCAGCAATCCGCAAGCATTGAAACATTCAAGAATTCCATTAAACAGGAGGAAAATTGATAAAGCCAAGTTCTACTGTTTCCACAACAAAAAATTCAATTCACAGGATGATTCAGATGGACTATTTGACTGAATGAAATATCTGTAAAAGTGTGCGGCATGCTATTCATCTCAAAAGTTTATCAATCTTTCTGTCGAGACATTTTTAAGAAATTTTAATTTGTTCTCTCCAGATTCATAGACGTCAACACATGTGGCAAAACAAGGCTAGCTCTACTAACCACATTAAATAATCAAAGTGGGTTCTCATAAAAGACTATCATCTCGGCTAGTTCATTCACAATTTTTTGTATGACCAAGTCATCAACAAACGCGTTTACTATCAATGATATATAAGTGTTTCTTCTGTTAGCGCAAGCAAGATGCTACTTGAATGACTGCGAACAAAAAATATAGAGCAACGAAGAAAAATTATGTTTGGTCTTTTGATCTCTAGAGAAGGTCAATTACTATTTATATGCATTAATGGTTTTTATATCAAATGCATGGCCAATCATTGCTTGCTATTGCACATAAAAACAACTGCCGTAGCAAAACAAAACAAAAAAGTGTAAAGCAATGTGACGATATATTTTTAAGACAGGATTTTTGTTTGGGCGCTGTGGTACAATAGTACATTTTTAGTTTGGGGCTATTGTTTGGTGTAGCTAAATTGGTTCATTTTATGTTTAATTTAATTTAGTTCATTTCATCTACCTTTAATTTGTTCGTTCATTTAGTTCTAGTTTTGAAGATCGAATCTTATGTTTTCATACTTGTAAATTTGTTTACATCCTGTGCATGATCTTTTGTCTGTTCACATTGTCTCGTGATTGTAAGTTGCCGCATTTAGAAATGTAATCTTATGAACAAATTGTTAATCAGTTTTGTTAATTTTGTCTAAATTCATTCTCTTCATTTTCGCAATTGAAATTAGTTGACTCTCTCTTTAACTAGAATCCGATTCGCCAAAGTCTTAATTCAGACGTGTAAAAAGTTTAGTATCTTTCGCTAAGCGAAATACTCTACAAATAAGTGAAAGCGATTTCGCTACGCCAAATCGACCTAAATTCTGTTACTAGAATATTTATTCCACAAGCAACAAACAATAGCGTTAAACCGCACCGCAAAATCACCACTAATTAGCCGCTGTAGAATAAGCTAATCGGTGCCACGAAACAACTCATTCCTACAGATTGTAAATCTGTACGACATGGTGCAGTCAGCAGGATAATCTAAAAAAACACCGTTGTCGATAGAGCCATTTTGGGAACGACCAACTTCAGACCCACCAATCAGATGGGAGAAATGGAGAATTCAAGTAAAACTAGCGATTCTCGCTCAAGAGAATATCACTATAGACACATTGCTACAACCCAAACCAACGAGAGTTCGCTTGCCAGCGGAACCGAAGTACGAGATGCCAATTGAACATACAACCGAGGAAGCAGAGAGAGAGCGTCGAATTAGAAACAACCAGTTGAAGTTGCAATGGGAACTAAAATGTGAAAAGATAACAGAAGCGCGAATACTATGCGGGGAACGTCCATGGAATTTGTGTGACCAAAAATGCGTATCTCTGTTGTACCTAAGTATTGGTACTGAAGGAAGACGACTATTGACACAAAAATTTCCGCACAATAATATTTACAATTTGACTACACTCAAACTCTGGGAAATGACGGAGATTGCATTTATCCGCCCAAGAAACATCACATTTGTTCGATATGTGTTCTTCTCTCGGAAGCAGAAGAAGGGCGAAACTGTAGAGCAAGTCTACAGCATCTTGAAAGAATTGGCTGAAAATTGCGACTTTGAAAACCGTGAAGAAGCAATCATCAGGGACATTTTCATCACGAACATGTTGGATGATGACATTCAGCGGGAGCTTCTACGGGATACAGTTGAACCAGAGAGGGCACTCAGCATTGCAGTCAACATGGAAATGGGTAATCAGAATCAGCAAAGAATTTCATCTAATAACGGAGCAACTGGCAGTACAGTGAACGCAATACAACAATTCAATCGATTTCGCGGCGCGGGTGTACGTGGAAATCAATCAAGCAGAGCAGTCACCAACCGCGCATCTGTTGGACAATGTCGCGGTTGTGGTCAAATCTGTACACCAACACATCGTCAGGTTTGCCCTGCAATGGGTAAGAAATGTAACCACTGTGGTTTGCAAAACCATTTTGCTAAGGTATGTCGTCGAAGACTTAACAATACAAGAAACACTCAACAAACCAATTGCATTAACACTGTAGAACCTGCTGAAACATCTAATCAAAATTCTAGTCAGGAAAATCAGAACGTCAATTATATCAATTATAATGAACAAATCAACTCAGATTATGATTCTTCGGATGATAATTACGTTGCAACAGTCGAAAATATTAGTTCACCAAATTTAGCACTGAAAAATTTGTCATTAACGATTGGAAACACAAACTGTGATTTACTTCTCAACTCCGGTAGTGGTTGTACCATTATTAATATGTCACTTGCAAGAGAAATAATGCTCAACTGTGCGCAATCACAATGGTTGGAGAAAAAACCATTGGAATTGAAGTCATTCTCTAACGATATCGTTCAACCTCTCGGCACTTTGAAAACGCCGGTAAAATGTAATGATTGGAGCATTCAGAAAGCAAAAATAACAGTTGTAGCTGATGGGTTTCGACCAATATTAGGACGAGATCTTTTTTATCAGTTAGGCATCACAATTTCTCAGAAGCCTTGTCCGCAAACAGAGGTTAATAATATAGATCAACCTTGTGCAATAAAGAAATCACTTGCAAAGGAGTTTCTTGATTTGATATCCCGAATTGGAAAATCAAAAAATCATACGGTCAATTCAAAATTCCACAAACATTATCGAGTAATACATCAGAAAGGACGAAAAATGCCAATACATCTTCAACCGAAAGTGAAAATTGAATTAGAAAAACTATTAAATGAAGGACATATCGAAAAATTAAACAACTGTTCTGATCAATTTTTCATATCTCCGATTGTCATTACGGTAAAAAAGGACAAATCAATCAAAATAGCACTTGATTCAAAAATCCTAATTAAAGCTATTCATAAAAACAAGTATCAAATGCCCAATATAGATTCGCTAATTCAAACAATTTTGCAAACACTGTCAACGGCGCCGCAGGAGACTGCTTATTTCACGACTCTTGATTTGCAATACGCTTATAGTCAACTTAAGTTACACAGTGATACGGCTCGCCATTGTAACTTTAATATTGTTAGCGGAGATATGACTGGCACATATCGATTTAAAACTGGATTTTTTACGGTTTAACGGATATGCCAGCTGAATTCCAAAAAGCTATTGATTGTACCCTTGCCGGTTTGTAAAATACTTTCTGTTTCTTAGATGATATTTTGATCGTCAGCAGAGGTGGAATCGAAAAACATCTAGATTTGGTACGAAAATGCCTAATAAAACTAGATCAAGAAAACTTACGCACAAATCTTGCAAAATGTCATTTCGAGAAAGAAACGATTGAATGGCTCGGTCATAACATTACACAATCAAGTGTAACCCCACTTTCAAGTAAAACGGATGCAATTGGAAAGTTATCGGCACCTACTAATCTTAAAAAACTTCGATCTTTTATGGGTTCAGTACAACATTTAGGAAAATTTATCCCAAATTTGTCACAATTATGTTACCCCCTGCAACCATTGCTTAAAAAAAATTCAAAATTTCTTTGGACGGAAGAGCACGATAATCAGTTTTCTCTAATAAAAGAACAAATTACGGAAACCACTGAAAATAAACATTTCAACCCGGAATTAGAAACACGAATTAAATGCGACGCCTCACGTAAAGGATTGGGATGCGCATTGGAACAACGAACACCTAATGGGTGGCATACAGTAGCATTTGCGTCACGATTTTTGAACTCTGTTGAAGACAGATATAGTATAAACGAACTAGAACTTCTGGGTGTTGTTTGGTCCGTGGAACATTTTAAGTATTATTTATACGGCAAACTTTTTACTGTGATAACTAATCATAGAGCACTTCTCTCAATCATGAGAGAAAATAGATCTAACAATTCATATAATAGTAGACTGACACGTTGGGTAGATCGTTTACTACCATTTGATTTCTCGATTGATCACCTTCCTGGCACAAAAATGGGCTTAGTGGATTATATCTCTCGCAACCCGCATGAACAACCTGTTAATATATTTGCCTATGACGATCAACTTATTGTAGCTAAATTGGATGTAATTAAACGCAGTGCAAAACGCTTCTTATTAAATGCCGAAAATTAAATCGATTTCGCAGCGCGAAATCCACCTACAAAATGCGTCATAAATAATCCAAATTCCACTAATAACTTATGCAGTGAATTCGCACTGCAAAATCCAGAACATTCTACAAGTACGCAAATTGACGACTCAATTAGCGAATTAACAATCAATAATTTAAATTCCATCCCCAAAATCGAGACAACTAACATTCCTCACTCGCTTTTTGCCTTAAACCGACCCACTGAACAGTCACTCTCTAATTTAAACAATTTCCAACGAATCGCTACAAAATTCAAAAACGTCTACATGATGTCCCAATCAACTTGAGATGATGAGACGCTGATGACAGTCAAACAATCGACTCCATCGAGAGTACGCTTTGCAGAAGAGGGACCTTCAACAGCTCAAGCAGCACCCGTAACTCCAATAACGCCCACAACCGATACAACAGCCACTTCGCCGTCAGTAGACGACCTTTACCTGGACTCTTTCAACTTCGCGCTCTCCAAGATCTTCTCCAGCTCCCTAATGGCCAGCCCGACAACCAAGGACGCGATTTTGAAAGAGATTCGCGACTGCATTCTTACGGACAACGAAGATAGATGTAGACAAATATCCCCTTACGTCCATTCCTTCTGGAGAGACTTGCATGTAAAGAACGGGTGTGTCTGCATAGATGACAGGATTGCTCTTCCCCATGCGATCAAAGATGCCTATGTAGACGCCATCCAAGCAACTCATCCTGGCACCTGGGGGATGACTGATATGGCAACACACGCGTGGTGGCCATATATGCACAGGGACATAGCTACGAAAACTGCAAAGTGCAACCCCTGTGTCAAGTGTCAAGATTGATTTGGAGACTGTCAGATGGGACGAGCTCATCACAGACGAAAACTGGAACAACGATGAGCGTAGCGACATTGAAATAGAGGTGAACAAGAACAAACTGGGCAAAGAGGCGATGAAACGGCAAAAGGAGGACCCGAATAAGGAATCAAGATTGATTTCTCATCCAGATGTCGGCCAATCTATACCCAGAACGGAAGCATCACTGGAGGTAAAACTGGCTAAAAAGAGACCTCGCACAAAAAGATCAAAGAAAAGTCTCGATGGCTTATATGACGTCTTAGCACCAGGATCGTCAGTAATTAAAACAAACGAACATACTTCAGTGACTAAAGAACCTGGCAAGAGCGATGTGACAATCAGGAACTCAAATCTAGCAAAGTTTGGGACAAAGGCGGAATGTGACACAGAATTGCAGGTATACGCTAACCGACGTCCAGAATTACCAACGGGCAAAACAACTGAGGAACTCATAAACCATCACGCAAAGGAATCCAGAAAGAAGTTAGAAGGAAGGAAACGAATGAAGCATAGGAAAGTGGCAGATGACGTTAGTACAGTGTCGTCAATTCATTCTAATGTTACACGTGCCCTCCGTGTAAGAATGCCAACAAAGCCCAAAAGACAGCTGTCAACAGCGCCGCCAAATCAACCCACCGAATCAAGTAACGATCTCGCGGTGCCAATGGAGTTGCCTACCACAAGCATTGTCATCGTGGAGCCACCCAGCAGGCCAAAGCGAAAAGCAGCTACAAAAGCATCTGTAGCATTAATTCCAACAAAAAGAAAGCGCTCCACAGTATCGATCACAGAATCGGATGAATCTGCGACTTCAGTTCAAACTTGTCCTCCCACAACCTCAAATACTGGAGCAATTGGGAAACAAAAAAAGACGACAAAATATCAAGAAACAACAAATTGAGAATAAATCAATTATTTCGGTCATACAAACTGCTGCAGCACAGTCTAATCAAGAAGAATCTATCTTTACAGTCGGCCCATGTTCTCCAACAACCTCATACCCTACCCAATTCTATGTCTCCCCCAATTACGAAGAACCGGAGTTGTCGATGACAGTTGGCAAAGCGGAGAGATATTACGAAAGTGAGAGTGATTAAAGTACATTTGACTAAAACTGTTGCGTTCAAAACTCTGATTAAAACACTACAGTATTAATTATTTTAACAAGTACATATGACTATTAATTTTCTGATAAATAAAACTTGTTTTTTATTTTCGCCAAGGTGGAAATGTGGTACAATAGTACATTTTTAGTTTGGGGCTATTGTTTGGTGTAGCTAAATTGGTTCATTTTATGTTTAATTTAATTTAGTTCATTTCATCTACCTTTATTTTGTTCATTCATTTAGTTCTAGTTTTGAAGATCGAATCTTATGTTTTCATACTTGTAAACTTGTTTACATCCTGTGCATGATCTTTTGTCTGTTCACATTGTCTCGTGATTGTAAGTTGCCGCATTTAGAAATGTAATCTTATGAACAAATTGTTAATCAGTTTTGTTAATTTTGTCTAAATTCATTCTCTTCATTTTCGCAATTGAAATTAGTTGACTCTCTCTTTAACTAGAATCCGATTCGCCAAAGTCTTAATTCAGACGTATCAAAAGTTTAGTATCTTTCGCTAAGCGAAATACTCTACAAATAAGTGAAAGCGATTTCGCTACGCCAAATCGACCTAAATTCTGTAACTAGAATTTTTATTCCACAAGCAACAAACAATAGCGTTAAACCGCACCGCAAAATCACCACTAATTAGCCGCTGTAGAATAAGCTAATCGGTGCCACGAAACAACTCATTCCTACAGATTGTAAATCTGTACGACAGGCGCATAGCTGAAAATAACGGCTATTTTCTGCTCGTTTCTTTTCTCACACTCATTGTTTTAATTCAACTCGCGTTTAAAACTACTTTTTTCTAACTGGCTTAAGTTTTTTCAGGCCTTGGGATATGATCATTAAAAAGTGCGATTAGCCTTATTATATTTAGCATTTTTGTTTGATACTGTTGTATAATGGTTGCAAATCTGTTAGATTCCAAACAAACAAACGATGAAGAATTGCGTTTTGCTCATGGTATTCCAATTAATATTTTCATAATGCTTTTAGAAAACCAGTAATTGTTTTCAAAGACCAATCTTCTCAAGAATTCATAATTGTACCTGAACGCGTAAGTAAAAACCGGCCAAACTTTGGTTACTTCAGTCCCCGTGCAGTATCATAAATTGCAAAAACTTCTAACCCAGTCAAAATTTATGTGATCAACTTAATGTTTAACTATCTTGCCCATCGGATGCGGAAAACGGAACTCCTAGAATGTGCTAGGCTGATTTTTTGTCCTCAGATAAGTTATCATAACGGCATAGCAGTCCCTTATTTCGCGCTAAGATTTTCGAAGCCAATTGTTTCCATAACATGAGAGCAGACGTTCAAACTCTACTAATGCGGCCATGATGAGTGGAAACGAAGCTTCTTGCTCAAAATTTTTCTCTGCTGGCATTCATTCTTCTACTTCAACTTTTGATTTTTGCTTGGCTTCAATAATGTTTCCGAACAATTTTTTTACGCGCTGACTTGAGAATGTTCATCTCAAAAAATGCTTTACTTAATTTATTTCCGACAATTATTTCATCAGCTTTGGTATCTAAATTTGTAGTTTTGTTGACATAGGAACAAAAGTTCCCCTTAAAAAGGCTTAGAGCAAAGACAAATCTCAACATAGAGGCCAAATCTCAACAGTGTCTACATCGCTTAAAAGTAAAGTTTCTGAGAAGGAATCTTGCTGTTCGGTTTAACGTTGACGTGCGTTTGTTCCTTCTGGACATTTCAGCAGCAAAATTTTATTTCAGGCAGAAACTGATTGAATATTGACGGGTTTCCAGCAATAGCGTAGAAAAGTATCGTCAGTAATAATAAGTGGTGGTACTTTTTTTTAATCGGTTCTGCGTTAATATTTTTAATAATAGCCTTAATATTCTAATTGGTTTTAGAAGAATGTTTTTCGTTTTGTTTTTGATAAATATATTTTTTTTTTCTTTTATTGCAGTTTTTTATGGTGGTAGAAAAAAAGTAACTGAAGGCCGAAACAAAATCTTGTATTTATCAGGCAAATAATCGGATACCAGAAAATTTATACAACCATTCTCTGCCATTAGTAAGCTGTATTTTGATGTTTATACGGGTTTCACAAGTAAGTTCGGTTTTAATTCATACTTGACTGATTTTCAGGAATCTGAAAATTTTCCGCTGTTTGGGTTAGGCCCGTTAAATCTGTTGCCTTATTATGACACTATGAACAAAATAGGCATGTATATTCTCTCTCGCAAAACTTTAGCGTAATGGAGAGGTTTGTAAAAGAAATTTGCGATCTTTTAGGATTTTGTCTAAACATTTGTATCTAGCTCCAATTCTCTCCAGCGATCTAATTTATTCAAAACTTATTTTAAGCATCATCTTTATAAGCCTAAAACATTGGCCGGGCATCACCATTACGGCATATTTATACTCAGGCATTGAAAGTCAAGATCTAAAGAACGAAAAATTTGGTAGGTAGTTTGAAGCATGGTTCGTTAAAATTGCAGCACGTATATTGAAAAATAGAATCAACAAAAGAAATCTTCAATTTACATTTTATGTTAATTTTTTGCTCAATTATGTTTTAATATGATTGCAGCTTTAGTAGGTTAGCTCAAAACAAAGAATGTTTCTCATTGGGCTCAGGGAATATTTTTCTAGTACTCTTTCAGAACCTGTTACTTTTTCCATTCACTAATCTCCTCGAGACGCCTGGATATTGGCATCTTTTGGAAGAGGCTTTAAATTTTTGGGGTTAGTGCTCACCCATTAGAGAGGACAGCAGTACACACGGAATTAAAGGAAAGTTCTGACACACAAAATTTATTTAATAGAGTTGTGTGTTAGAAATTGTTAAATTTGGTGTGATAGTTTTTATGTGTTATTTTGTGTGTAAAAAATCTTCAATTGATTTATTTGAATAGCGTGACATTAAAAGGCGAATTGTTGTTTGTTGTTATGAGTTGCATCCTCCCGTGTATGAATTTTTATGGTTTTGGATTTTTCTGCTGGTAATGCCACTAAGTGAGGCATCCAAGTTAGCGTGCATGTGCCATTACACAGGAAATTATTGCAAAAGTATTGAAACAAAATAGGTACCTAAAACAAAATAGGTATGTATATTCTCTCCGGCAATATTTCAACGTAATGGAGGGGTTTGTAAAAGAAATTTGTGATCTTTTAGGATTTTGTCTAAACATTTGTATCTAGCTCCAATTCTCTCCAGCGATCTAATTTATTCAAAACTTATTTTAAGCATCATCTTTATAATCCTAAAACATTGGCCGGGCATCACCATTACGGCATATTTATACTCAGGCATTGAAAGTCAAGATCTAAAGAACGAAAAATTTGGTAGGTAGTTTGAAGCATGGTTTGTTAAAATTGCAGCACATATATTGAAAAATAGAATCAACAAAAGAAATCTTCAATTTACATTTTATTTTAATTTTTTGCTCAATTATGTTTTAGTATGATTGCAGCTTTAGTAGGTTAGCTCAAAACAAAGAATGTTTCTCATTGGGCTCAGGGAATATTTTTCTAGTACTCTTTCAGAACCTGTTACTTTTTCCATTCACAAATCTCCTCGAGACGCTTGGATATTGGCATATTTTGGAAGAGGCTTTAAATTTTTGGGGTTAGTGCTCACCCATTAGAGAGGACAGCAGTACACACGGAATTAAAGGAAAGTTCTGACACACAAAATTTTTTTTAATAGATTTTGTGTGTTAGAATTTGTTAGATTTGGTGTGATAGATTTTATGTGTTATTTTGTGTGTAAAAGATCTTCAATTCATTTATTTGAATAGCGTGACATTAAAAAGCGAATTGTTGTTGTTTGTTGTTATGAGTTGCATCCTCCCTTGTATGAATTTTTATGGTTTTGGATTTTTGTGCTGGTAACGCCACTAAGTGCTGTATCCAAGTTAGCGAGCATGTCTCATTACACAGGAAAATATTGCAAAAGTATTGCACATGCGTCCGGGCTGTCAATAATGTGCAATCACTAAGCTTTGGGCTTAAACTGAAAATATCCATAGTTTTCGTGTCGGCTCTAGATTTTATTTAACTACCAAGCCAAATTTACGATAGTGGGAAAAATGTGAATGTTTCCGACAACCAATCCTAATCAGAAAAACCTGTAAAGGCTAAAGACTAGACGACAACTCTTAGTATCTGAGCTTTTGTAGGCTACCCAACTTCATGGTTTGAAAGTCAATATTTAATTTTGTTATTTAATTTGAGCGTTGTTTGTTATCTCTCTTCCTTATCATTTGGAACTCAGTTTTTCAGCAAGCTTAGGCGTTTTCCGTAAAATCTAATATTGTATTGTCTAACTCTTAGTTTAAATGGAACGCCTAATTTTGGTGATAACTTAATAAACAGACATGATATCTTTCGACGGCAGTTCACAATTGGGGAAAAGTTGAGCTCTGACACAAAAGGGTTCAATTTGAATTGAGGCTTCAAGACAATCGGCCACCAGTTCTTTTCAGTTGAGTTCCTTCCTTCACTTTATGCTTTACTAATGTTTCCCTTGTTTACTTGTATTTCATTATCCCAGTAGTCTTACTTTTTGACGGGCCGTTTCTGCTTCCGCATATTCCTCTTCTTTTTCTTTATCACACTTTAGAAATATAATAGTTGATGCAAAGAAAAGAACTTTTCGAATTTTTTAGGAATCTGGAACTTGATACAATGCAATTTTTTCAAGTTCCGGTTTCGAAATATTTGCGTTGACGTAGCCCAAAACAAATTTAGAAAAAAAGAATGGTTGGAAGTTTCAAAACGCTTAGATGCAAGGTCTGTCGGTGAGTCCAATCTCTCATGTAGCAGCTTGAGCCAAGATGAAAAAAAAAGAGAAGACCTCCATTGCAAGTTTCCTCAAGAGAGTTTCTGAAGCGCGCTTGCAACTAGCAAAATGTCTCAAGGAGAAAATTCACCAGATTATAATGGAACCTTCTACGCTCAGAAATCAATTTTGTTTCTTGTGTTAGTTATGTGTTTTTAGCAACTTGTACAAACTGGAAAAGCGACCAGCTTGAGCTCATTCTGAAATCAGAGAATTAGAGCCAACAAGTTCACATTCACACTTAAACATATACACAAAGTCGGACCAATTGTTTGTGAAGACATGGTATCTGGCCAAAGGTAATCCGCAGACGAACATAAAATTGTACCATTATGCTTGAAACGAATTCTTAGTTCCTGGGAAGAGTTTTGCTTGCGTCTTAACCATGTAAGTCTTAAGCATTTAATTTTTTTCTGCAAAAAATCACATATCATTGATAAAATAGATGATTCTATGGTTTCTATTTCAACAGAAATTGTTCCTTCATGCAGAAATTTGTTTATTAAGTGTTAGAATCAAACCAACTCTTCATAAACAATATCAAGATACCCGATGTATTAAAACTCGTTCCATGGAAGACGGGTAAGCAGCTTTTGTGAGAATCTCCAGCAGTGGACTTGCTTCCCCCTGCTGGCCTTGAGAGTCGACAGATTGCCAACCCCGGTACAGCAGCTACGGAGGTCTAAAAAGTAAAAAAAATGAAATTTTGAGGACTCGCAGGGAAAATGTAATTAATAGTTGTGTTAGAACAGAATTTAGAATGACATCAAGTGTTTTCATCCGTTTTACCCAGCTACAAATTTTTATTCAGCTACATTTATTTGTTTTGTTGAAATGTTTCTCAAAGAGGTTTCATATTATGTTCTTCAATGTTGTTTTGTTCGATAACGGTCCAAAGTCAGTATAAGTTCTAGATATGTACTTGAAGTCTTGTTAACCTCAAGCCTTCTCGGTAGTCTAGATTTGAGCCTAAGATGATTTTTGTTGCAAGCTACTGTCAATTTTTAAACTCATGAAGATATTTTTTGTTTCAGAGCTAGTTTTGAGACGCATAGACTGCTATAGGTACTACGTACCTTTTCGTTCAGTTTTGTAATAGAACCACATGTTAAAATGAAGTCTATTTTATACTCAGTGGTAAAAGCCGTTTCTTATGGTGGTAGAATAAAAGTAATTGAAAACCAAAACTAGACCCTGTATACAACAGTCAAATAGTCGGATTGCAGAAAACTTACTCAACCTTCCCTGCCATTAGAAAGCCAAATTCCCTGTACTCTAAATTTTATACGGAGTTCACCAGTAACTTCGGTTTTAGTTCATACTTGACTGTTATTCAGGAGTCCACTAAACGTTTTGCAACTATTTGGATTAGGCGCGTTAAATCTGTTGCCTTATTCTGACACTATGAACAAAATAGGTATGTATATTCTCGCCGGCAAAAGAAATTTGTGATCTTTTTGGGATTTTGTCTAAACATTTGTATCTAGCTCCAATTCTCTCCATCAATCTAATTTCTTCAAAACTTATTTTAAGCATCATATTTTTAATCCTAAAATATTGGCGGGGCATCACCATTACGGCATATTTATACTCAGACATTGAAAGTCAAGATATGAAGAAAGAAAAACTTGGTAGGTAGTATGAAGCATGGTTCGATAAAATTGCAGCACATATATTGAAAAATAGAATCAACAAAAGACATCTTCAATTTACATTTTATGTTAATTTTTTGCTCAATTATATTTAAGTATGATTGCAGCTTTAGTAGGTTAGCTCAAAACAAAGAATGTTTCTCATTGGGCTCAGGGAATATTTTTCTAGTACTTTTTCAGAACCTGTTACTTTTTCCATTCACAATTCTCCTCTAGACGCCTGGATATTGGCATCTTTTGGAAGAGGCTTTAAATTTTTGGGGTTAGTGCTCACCCATTAGAGAGGACAGCAGTACACATGGAATTAAAGGAAAGTTCTGACACACAAAATTTATTTAATAGATTTTGTGTGTTAGAAATTGTTAAATTTGGTGTGATAGATTTTATGTGTTATTTTGTGTGTAATAAATCTTCAATTGATTTATTTGAATAGCGTGACATTCAAAAGCGAATTGTTGTTTGTTGTTATGAATTGCATCCTCCCTTGTATGAATTTTTAGGGTTTTGGATTTTTCTGCTGGTAATGCCACTAAGTGAGGTATCCAAGTTAGCTGTCATGTTCCATTACACAAGAAATTATTGCAAAAGCATTGCAACAAATTAGGTACCTAAAACAAAATAGGTATGTATATTCTCTCCGGCAATATTTCAACGTAATGGAGAGGTTTGTAAAAGAAATTTGTGATCTTTTAGGATTTTGTCTAAACATTTGTATCTAGCTCCAATTCTCTCCAGCGATCAAATTTTTTCAAAACTTATTTTAAGCATCATCTTTTTAATCCTAAAACATTGGTGGGGCATCACCATTACGGCATATTTATACTCAGACATTGAAAGTCAAGATCTAAAGAACGAAAAATTTGGTAGGTAGTTTGAAGCATGGTTCGTTAAAATTGCAGCGCTTATATTGAAAATTAGAATCAACAAAAAAATCTTCAATATACATTTTATTTGTGATCTTTTAGGATTTTGTCTAAACATTTGTATCTAGCTCCAATTCTCTCCAGCGATCAAATTTTTTCAAAACTTATTTTAAGCATCATCTTTTTAATCCTAAAACATTGGTGGGGCATCACCATTACGGCATATTTATACTCAGACATTGAAAGTCAAGATCTAAAGAACGAAAAATTTGGTAGGTAGTTTGAAGCATGGTTCGTTAAAATTGCAGCGCTTATATTGAAAATTAGAATCAACAAAAAAATCTTCAATATACATTTTATTTGTGATCTTTTAGGATTTTGTCTAAACATTTGTATCTAGCTCCAATTCTCTCCAGCGATCAAATTTTTTCAAAACTTATTTTAAGCATCATCTTTTTAATCCTAAAACATTGGTGGGGCATCACCATTACGGCATATTTATACTCAGACATTGAAAGTCAAGATCTAAAGAACGAAAAATTTGGTAGGTAGTTTGAAGCATGGTTCGTTAAAATTGCAGCGCTTATATTGAAAATTAGAATCAACAAAAAAATCTTCAATATACATTTTATTTTAATGTTTTGCTCAATTATGGATTAGTATGATTGCAGCTTTAGTAGGTGAGCTAAAAACAAAGAATGTTTCTCAATGGGCTCAGGGATTATTTTTCTAGTACTTTTTCAGAACCTGTTACTTTTTCCATTCACAAGTCTCCTCTAGACGCCTGGATATTGGCATCTTTTGGAAGAGGCTTTAAATTTTTGGGGTTTGTGCTCACCCATTCGAGAGGACAGCAGTACACACGGAATTAAAGGAAAGTTCTGACACACAAAATTTTTTTTAATAGATTTTGTGTGTTAGAACTTGTTAGATTTGGTGTGATAGGTTTTATGTTTTATTTTGTGTATAATAGATCTTCAATTGATTTATTTGAATAGCGTGACATTAAAAAGCGAATTGTTGTTGTTTGTTGTTATGAGTTGTATCCTCCCTTGTATGAATTTTTATGTTTTTGGATTTTTCTGCTGGTAACGCCACTATGTGATGTATCCAAGTTAGCGAGCATGCGCCATTACACAGGAAATTATTGCAAAAGTTTTGCACATGCGTCGGGGGGCTGTCAATAATGTGCAACCACTAAGCTTTGGGCTTAAACTGAAATGATCCATGGTTTTAGTGTCGGCTCTAGGTTTTATTTAACTACCAAGCCAAATTTACGATAGTGGGGAAGATGTGAATGTTTCCGACAACCAGTCCTAATCAGAAAAACCTGTAAAGGCTGAAGACTAGACGACAACTCTTAGTATCTGAGCTTTTGTAGGCTACAAATGCAGGGATCACTAGAATTGCGGAAGAAACCCAACTTCATGGTTTGAAAGTCAATTTTTAATATTGTTATTTAATTTGAGCGTTGTTTGTTATCTCTCTTCCTTATCATTTGGAACTCAATTTTTCGGCAAGCCTAGGCGTTTTCCGTAAAATCCAATATTGTATTGTCCAACTCTTAGTTCAAATGGAACGCCTAGTTTTTGTGATAAACTTAATAAATTGATATGAAAGCTTTTGGCGGCAGTGCACAATTGGGGATAAGTTGAGCTCTGACACACAAGGGTTCTAATTGAAGTGAGGCTTCAAGACAATCGGCCATCAGTTGTTTTCAGTAGAGTTCGTTCCTTCACTTTGAGTTTTACTAAATTTTTCGCTGTTTACTTGTATTTCATTAGCCCATTTATAATACTTTTTGACGGGCAGTTTGTGCTCCTGCGTGCTCTCCTTTTTCCATGATCACACTTTATAATTACGCCCCGCAAAATACAATAGGTTATGCAACAAAGAGAACTGTTCGAGACTTTTAGAATTTGGAACCCCATACAATGAATTTGTTTTAAGTTCTGCTTTTAATTTGTTCGCGTTGGCCTAACTCAAAACAATTTTAAAAAATGTGAAAGGTTGAAAAAATCTTAAAAACACGCAAAATGCAAGACCTGTTGGTATGTCTGATCCCTCATGTAACAGCTTGAGCCAAAATAAAAGTGATAAAACTTCCAATGCAGGTTTCTTTGAGAAAGTTTCTAACGATGCGCGCTGGCAACTGGCTAATGTCTCAAGGAGAAAAATTACGAGTTTAAAATGGTACCCTCTACGCTCAGATATCGATTTTGTTCCTTGCGTTAAAAAAGTCACTTTTAGGACCACTTGAACAATTCGGAAGAAAACGGATGGCTTGAGATCAGTCTTAAATCAGAGAATTAGGGCTAACAGGTTCACACTCACAACTAAACATGTACTCAATGTCGGACCGATTAGTTCCAATTATACGTACACCACCGATAATCAACCCAGTTTTCTATGTCAAGGAAATAACAATGTGGTATCTGAGGAACGGACTTGACAGGGGAACGAAGAGGTGCCTCCACTGTTGGCCGAATCAAACAGATACTCGTTAGTCAAATGAATTCAAAACACAACACATGGTACTTGGAAAATGGAAATCCGCAGACAAACATAAAATTGTACCATTATGCTTGAAACAATTTCTTAGTTCTTGAGAAGAGTTCTGCTTGCGTCTGAATCATTGGTGTCTCAACTATGTACGTCTTAAGCATGTGTTTTTTTCTGCAAAAAATCACCTATCCTTGATAAACTGTATGATTCTGTATTGTTCAGAAATTGTTCCTTTATACACAAGTTTGTTTATTAAGTGTTAGAAGCAAGTCCTCTCTTCAGAAACAACATCACGATACCCGATGTATTACAGCTTGTGGCATCGAAGACGGCTAAGCAGCAATTGTGAGATGCTTCATTAGTCGACTCGCTTCCCCATATCTTCTTGGGGGGAGCAACCCAGGTACAGCAGCTACGGTGGCCGAAAACCTATGAGAATTGAACTTGCAGGGAAGGATAATTTTAGTAGTGGTAGAACAAAAATTAGAGTGACATCAAGGTTTTACATCCATTTTATTGTTCAATTGAATTTTAAATTGTTCACTATGTTGAGTTTTCTACATCTGCAAATTTTTTTCCGTTACTTTTTTTTCTTTCGTTGTTTTGTCCTTCAGTTTTATGTTCTTTAATGTTGTTTTGTTCAACAACAGTCCGAAGTCAGTTTATTTTCTGGGCATGTAATTGAAGAGTAGTTTTGTTCGTCTGAAGAAGTTGCCGTCACTTCTGTTTAGTCGGGGTTTTGGTATTTTATTTAAATCTCTTACTTTTTGTTTCCTCTTTTCGTTTTGTTGTTCACTTTCTAAAAATCATTGACGTCATAATTTCCTGTTTTATCCACAAAAAAGATCGTGCCATTCATCGCAATGACTCAGTGGTAGAAGTCTTATTGATTTCGAGCGTTTTCTGTAGTCTAGATTTGAGACTAAAACGTTTTTTGTCGCTCGATACTGTCAATTTTGAATCTCATGGAGATATTTTTGTTTGAGAGCTAATTTTTAGAGGCATAGACTGCTAGAGGTACTACTTAGCCTGTGTCTGTGTTCAGCTTCGTTAAAGAATCACATATTAAAGTGAAGTTTCTTTTAATTTGATATAGAGCTTCCATTGCCTTTTTAGATAGCCTTTGAGAGCTTTGTTTCCTTGAGAAGTTTTCTTGTACCATTAATCCATTAATCGTAAATCACATCGGGATGCTACTGCTGCGAGTTTCGTATAATTTTGCAATCAGATCTCCTTTAATATTAAGGATATGAGATTTTTAATGTTGGATTTTTTTTTGCTTCAGGCCATTTTTCGAAGTTTTATATTGCTGTTTTCATGACCATTTGGCTATCGATATTTATATTAAAATCAATTGCTTTGCAGATACGTTCTTGAAGAGCAGAAATATCTAGGGTCCAAGTTTCGAACCCGGATAAACATCACTTGTAATATTTATGAGGGATCATTTTCATCGTTTACATGCATGAATTGTTTTCTGTCAAATAAGCCTGATTTTATAACACTTCGAAAGCATCAGCCTATACCTAGTTACTTCAATTTCATCAAGAGAGTACCACATGCAACTGTGTCGAAATTCTTGTTGAAATCAAGGTAGAGAAGAGTTAGTTAGTTCTTTAATGAAATCAAGATTGTTAAATCACTAGAGGTTGTCTAGAAATTTCACTAACTGAAATCTCGCTGATTGACGTTTTCTGAAACCAATTTGACTGGTGCGGAACCGTTTTCAGAAATAGCTAAAAAATTTGTTAAAAAAGTTTTTTGTCAAACATTTTTGAGCAGTAGCATAGCAAACTTATGGGTCTGTAGCATCTTACATCTATTTTTTTCCCTCTAAGTATTAATCTTATGCGACTTGTTTCCTTTGTTTGGAAAACTTTTTTTGTTGATGTCTGTATGAAAAAAAAATTGTAGTGATTTGCCAAGAATTTGTTACACATTTTTGGTTTTAATTTGCCAATGTTGTCTGGACCTCTGCATTTACAAATATACTGTTAAAATTTTGTATTTTTTGAGTAACATCACATTTCATTGTATTAAGTTCCCAAAAAAACCAATTCCACTCAATTTCTTCAAAATTTTTGAATCCCTTATACTCATCTTTTAAAAACTGTTTTTTTTTAAAATTGACGATATCGTCTTCTGATGAAGTCCTTATTTGCTTTTCAATTCTTTTTTACCGAGGGATTATTAAGTTTTTCGTTTCATATTAACTACTTCAATAGAGTGGGAGTTCAGATTGAAGTTCTGTTATTCCGGCAACGCATTTAAATATTTTTCCATAGAGACATGTGTACCATTGATTTATTTATCCATATTATCGTAGCAATATGGCTCACAATGTTAATTCAGTTAATTTCGTTTAATTGCTCGCAATCTGTTTTTCGGAAAGCCATATTTTGCGTCAGTGGTTTTTTAAATTTTTTTGTTTTCTGTCACGGTATTAAGGTTTCAACGGGTGTTTGGCTCGTGAAAAGTTTGCCATCAGAGCTGCAATACTTGCAAAGTTGATTTTTGTTGATTATGATCAAAATAGCATTGGGCTTGCTACAAAGAGCGACATCAATTTGTTCTTGTGAAAAATGCTCAAGTTGCTATCAATAAGTTTCTCTAGGACCTCTTGTTCATAAGCGTTATTTGAGGACATAGCTTGCGCACTTTTTAGGGAAAATTTTAAATCACCTGTTATTAATTATAACAGAATAACAATCACTTTCAACATCATAATATTGGAGTTTCCGGATAAATTCCTTAACTTTTTTGCTCCCATTGATGTGGAATTCGATAAGACGCACTATATATACACCACAAAATTATATCCGATCTGTATTTGTTTGAAATTCCTATACTCACAAAACCGGAGTTTTCAAAGTCGAGGTTAAAATGTTTAATTGGAAGATCATTTTAATGGCAATTACGACAAAACCCAATTCAAATTATGTTTTGTTGTTTTTTGTTTCCCTTTTTTCTGATAGAGTTGAAATTTATCAAGGAATTGAGCTGTATTAGGGATATCAAATGTTAACCAAGTCTCCGTTATACAAATAAAGTGAAAATTGTACAAGTGTACAATGTCTGCAAAATTTTTTTTCACCGAGATCTATTAAACGTTGTGCATTGAAAGTTATGAAAGAAAATGTTGGTTGTCATTGCTCGTTTGAAGATTTCAAACGGGCTTGCTTCTAATGATAGCCATTTTTTTCATAGATTTTGAAAGTGAGAGTTTATTTTACTTTAATAATTTTTGAAGTCAACTTTCTACCCTTCTCAAAGCAATTAATCTTTTTTTGTGTCCGTGCTACTACGATACGGTTTAAGGTAGACAGATCTATTGTTTTAGTCGTGTTTTTTAGATTATTCGAAGATCTTAGTTTAATATCTGGGCCAATAAAGTTTTCAGTTTTTACCATAAGTGTTCTTGGAGTATCTTTCTCTTGTCATATTTGTCGTGTCTTTGCGCTTTCACAAATTTACAGTTGCCAACATTGCGAAAATCACGAGATGCCTCAAATTCAGTTATATCAGCATGTATTCTCTCATCAGGGGGATTCGTTTTCTTCAAGGATTCCTAGAAGGCATGTTGCCAGGACTACCTTTCGGGGTTGAATACCACATTGCCTGGTTGTCTTTTTCGTAAGGATTGTTTATAAGTTTAAGTATCTTTTTCGACAGTTTTATGTTCAGTTTGAATGTTTGATATGATACTGTTTGACCCATTAATTTTCTCAGTTTTTTCTTGAATCTGTTCTTGAATTTCTTTTATTTGTTCAATTGTTACTTCTTTGTTTTCTTTCAATTTTTCATATCGCAATTGTTTTCTGATTTCGTTTGTATATTGATTGTAGATTCTTTGTAAAATAGTTTTATTACGGTCAATGAAACCAATAGGGGACCTGCACTGTGGGGAAGTAGTTATTTGAACCAATAAGGCGAAGCGACAACAAGTTGAAGTATGTAGACAGTAGAACCAATGAAACACTGGTATTACCAGGGGTATAGCTATTAGAGTCAAAAAGGCACCTGAGCTACACTTGATGGGTAAAAGAATCAAGTGTCAATGGAACCAATAGGGGACCTGCACTGTGGGGAAGTAGTTATTTGAACCAATAAGGCGAAGCGACAACAAGTTGAAGTATGTAGACAGTAGAACCAATGAAACACTGGTATTACCAGGGGTATAGCTATTAGAGTCAAAAAGGCACCTGAGCTACACTTGATGGGTAAAAGAATCAAGTGTCAATGGAACCAATAGGGGACCTGCACTGTGGGGAAGTAGTTATTTGAACCAATAAGGCGAAGCGACAACAAGTTGAAGTATGTAGACAGTAGAACCAATGAAACACTGGTATTACCAGGGGTATAGCTATTAGAGTCAAAAAGGCACCTGAGCTACACTTGATGGGTAAAAGAATCAAGTGTCAATGGAACCAATAGGGGACCTGCACTGTGGGGAAGTAGTTATTTGAACCAATAAGGCGAAGCGACAACAAGTTGAAGTATGTAGACAGTAGAACCAATGAAACACTGGTATTACCAGGGGTATAGCTATTAGAGTCAAAAAGGCACCTGAGCTACACTTGATGGGTAAAAGAATCAAGTGTCAATGGAACCAATAGGGGACCTGCACTGTGGGGAAGTAGTTATTTGAACCAATAAGGCGAAGCGACAACAAGTTGAAGTATGTAGACAGTAGAACCAATGAAACACTGGTATTACCAGGGGTATAGCTATTAGAGTCAAAAAGGCACCTGAGCTACACTTGATGGGTAAAAGAATCAAGTGTCAATGGAACCAATAGGGGACCTGCACTGTGGGGAAGTAGTTATTTGAACCAATAAGGCGAAGCGAAAACAAGTTGAAGTATGTAGACAGTAGAACCAATGAAACACTGGTATTACCAGGGGTATAGCTATTAGAGTCAAAAAGGCACCTGAGCTACACTTGATGGGTAAAAGAATCAAGTGTCAATGGAACCAATAGGGGACCTGCACTGTGGGGAAGTAGTTATTTGAACCAATAAGGCGAAGCGACAACAAGTTGAAGTATGTAGACAGTAGAACCAATGAAACACTGGTATTACCAGGGTTATAGCTATTAGAGTCAAAAAGGCACCTGAGCTACACTTGATGGGTAAAAGAATCAAGTGTCAATGGAACCAATAGGGGACCTGCACTGTGGGGAAGGAGTTATTTGAACCAATAAGGCGAAGCGACAACAAGTTGAAGTATGTAGACAGTAGAACCAATGAAACACTGGTATTACCAGGGGTATAGCTATTAGAGTCAAAAAGGCACCTGAGCTACACTTGATGGGTAAAAGAACAGACTGTGTGTAGTCGTTGAAACCAAAAACGCTGCAATAAGTACATCTGCGCAAACAAAGGAAAGATAATTTTAAACGAGGTCACCTAGATAGGCCGGTAGCTGCCACAACTGCAACCAAATTCGTTAGAACACGCGTACTCCTGGGGATGGCCCTTTTTGCCAGCAACAAGAGTTTTTGAATCGTGTGATGTCATATTTGCTTATGCTGCGTCTAATTGCACAATATTGTCTTTCAACTGCTTGGCTTTGTAACTAAAAGACCCAATTCCACAAAAAACAACTGATTTGCTTTCTTTTCGATTAAGTTTTTTTGTGATTTTTAATTGTTTTATGTAACTTCCCGCGTAGCTACACCAATCACATAGACTCTATCGGCTAATATGAGAAGTTTCTTTGCTAGATTTTGTAGATGTAACGTCTTAAAATACGTTTCATTTAATGTTGGATATATTTTCCCCTCTTTTATTGATTCCCATCTTTCTGCTTTTTTAAGATAGAAAATTGTATATTAACTTTATAATATCTTGTAAACCTTCTCAAGGATATTTGCTATGAAAACCAATGAGTTATCCATTTTATGTGATTTACCCATAACGTACGAGTTTGTGATAGTGCTAACCCGTATCTATATGTGCAATGAAGATTGCTCTATAAACATTTTATTTGTCCGGCAAGTGCCAGCACGCGCCAGAAGTTCTTTTTATCTTGAGTTACTTTTGATGAATTTGTACAATGATTAGTCAAATGTAAATACGGCCCCCGGTTCTTGGAAAACTCTTAATCTGAAGAACACACAAACGAATATGTCAAGCTAAATATCAGCAGCCAGAAAATTCAGTATTAGAATGAAATCTTTTCCTCACCCAAAAAAACCACTTAGCTTTGTGCCCGGCTCCAAAGTAAACCTCAAGCTGCTCTAGCCCTGTTAATATTAGCGAAAAAATATATTATGTGACAAAACTATTATACTTAGTATTTGATTATTTCTGCGAGAAACAATTTTTCACCAAGTTTATTGCACTAATATTGCTAGCCAAAGTCGCATCACATGGTGACAGGAGTGTAGACAGCTTTTTCCTTCTTGAAAGTTGTCTGTCTTTTAATTGTTGCCAAATTATCTTGATGCTAGTATTTTTCGAAGTATTATTTAAACATTTATAATCTGCAGATGAAGTTAGAGAATTGCATAAATTTGATTTAGCACTTTTTTCTCACGGAACTCACAGCATAAGAAACACATCCGTAGGACATACTCCGTTTTTGAAGATAAATATTCACCATATATTTTGTTGGATTAACCGAAGACTACAAAGAC
Organism: Convolutriloba macropyga; assembly: GCF_964194025.1. Taxonomy (NCBI): domain Eukaryota; kingdom Metazoa; phylum Xenacoelomorpha; order Acoela; family Convolutidae; genus Convolutriloba; species Convolutriloba macropyga. Next base: position 73,378,552 of record NC_134468.1, on the reverse strand, counting down.
TGACTCATTGCAATAAAACCCATCGATGATCAGTATGATTTCGGATTAGTTATTAAACACATTAAAAAGCAAATGCATCTCGATTTGGAAGGATCGAAATTTTAATTAAAATTCGAAACTGGAGATTCTTACTGAAATTAGAAATTTATAATACAGCCAAAGTGATATGCTATTCGGAAAATGTTGTCTTCAGTTTACTGCAGCTTTTTTCTTTTTTATCCTGATTTTTATCTGATTACGGCACTGTTTATCTAGCTCGTAATGACACACACAGCCAATAGTTTCTCCTTCAATTTATCAATAATGATTGAGTCAAAGATTCGAGCCTTATAGAAAGCAAACCCCAATGAAAAAAAGACAGCACACCGAGACATATACTCACAGAACGAGAAATAGTGAAACTACGCAATTGGCAATGAACTGTGTATCAACCGTGAAACTGTGAGTTAGAAAACACAATTTTGTGGTGCTATTTTAAACTGACTTCTGGCGACTTTTATTAAACTCAAATACTCCCAGTTGTTAATAACTACCGCTGTTAATAACTACCGCCCAGTTGTTAATAACTACAGTTGTTAATAAATACCAAAAGCCATTTACCAGACGCAGCGTTGCGATATTTCTAAACTTTGACAGAAACACTCTGAAACGATCTTGAATCAAGCCTCACGGCACTCGGAGACCACTTTGCCAATCAAGATTTTCAAGAAGTACATGTCTTTAAATTAGAACAGCTAATAATCGATCCGAAAACAGACAGCGCTTAAAACTTTTCAGGTAAAATTACAAACAACAGTTTAACGGGTCTACCCGACACCAAATATGCCATCAGTCGCTACTTTAGCGCTTCCCGGAGATGGAGGAGCAGGTGATAGAGCAGAGCACGCACGTTTCAATGGAGAAACAGCCGCAGGAGCTGCTAGATTAAAAGCTGCGGAGGTCAAAAAAATGGACAGGTGAAGCGAAGAATTATTAGAGCCATGCCTGGCTCGCTTAGATCAAAACTAATGGGACAACCCCCGCCAAGCAAGTAGCAATATCTGCACCACTGCTAGACAACTGATGACAATGAAAGATATGTGTAGATGGGAAGACCACCCTGAAGATGGATTGAATGAAATCAACAACGCAGTGTCTGAGACGTTAATAAATGCGCTCTCTAAGTTGAACCAGACGCAAGATTCATTACACAAAGAGCTTCAAACAATTGATTACCTTATTGCAGCGGCACAGATGGAAAGAACAACACAGAGAGATGAAAGTTATGTATACCAGCATACACTTAATAGACAGGAGCAATTCCCTGCGGCCCCATACGCGCCTAGAAATAACTATATGAGTCAAAGTTATCCAAACTCTTACAGGCAGAATAACTTCAGAGGCCAGATTTCATTAATAGAGACTAGAGACAACAATGTCAAAAACAATTCGTTCGCAATTACAGAACTTTTTGGACAGAGTTCTTTCTTTCAATATAATTTTTGCCCATATTCCTGACAAAGCTAACTTGGCAGAAACTTTTTTCGCACGCGTAAAAAAAGATAAAGGCTTTTCCCTTGAATTAACAGACAAAGTACCAGTTCGTGAAATATATGAAGAATTTGAAGCAAAATCACCTGATATTTTGAATTCGAATATCGACCTATTGAATATTGTGTCTGAATCAGATAGGTTAGAAGCTATCATCATTTCACGAGTACAAATATTTGGACTTTATGACAAAGATGTTGAACGACAGCGATAAATGGCGATAAAATAAACTGCCTCGTTAAATTAAAACGCTTCGAAGTTAATGCAAAACAATATTCAAACCAAGCGGATCTATTAAACGATTTGATTGATAGTGAACACACATTAGGTTCAACGAATGATGAGACAAAAGACGAGAAGAGAAAACAAGCAATTGAATGGAAACGCAATTTATTTAGGCTGACATTAGACAGACAAATTCTGACGACACAGGAAGAATAATATTAAAGCAATACTGTCTGCCAAAACATCTTTGGAATGAGGTATTCTATAGAGTACAGATCTCTAACAGGAGGAAATTGGGAATAATTCAAACAATTCAAGAGCTCCGAAACAATTTCGTTTCCCTGATTTCACTGAACTTTTCATTGATTTCATTAAAAACTGCATCACAAGCGTACAGACTAGGCAAACAACGAATAAACAATTAAAGCCAACACTTAAACTTGTATCTTCACCCAAATCATATCCCGGAGAAATGATGCAAATTGACAGTTGAACAAGGAGGCTCAATTTACAAATTTTTTCTTTGTAAAATTGGTGCTTATAAGAAGTATTTGTTCGCTGTTCCTCTGACAAATGGTATTGCTGACGCAGTTGCCAGAGAGTTTGTGAAGGTTTTCTTCCAGCACAGCTTTTTGCCAAGTAATTTATTGAGTGGTTTAGGTACAAAATTTACTTCAAAATTAATAGCCGACTCAACGAAATTACTGGAAGTTAAACTAAAACACGCCAAACTAAAACATTCACAGACAATTGGAGTAGTAGAATGCTCACATGCCGCAGTAAACTGCGTCATAAAAGTCTATTGAATTGAACAATGGAACGATTGGCACAAGAATGTACCGCTTGCAAACTTTATACACAACACATTTTATAATTTTTCAAATAATTCTTGCCCAACCACACTACTTCATGGGCGTGAAGCTGTTAAACCTCTTCTCATAGCTACAAGATTTAATGCTTCAAAGTTTTGGCGTCAATAAACGAAGGCTTTTAGGTTCTTACCAGCGATAGAGAAGTTACTATGGTCAAAAAGCAGAATAACAGCCTATCAAACTGCTTTCACTTTGTTTACTACTAGACTTTTGGTTAACCAGCCAAGGCAATTTTACCTAGTTGAAGAAGTTCTGACAATTTCAAATTATATAATTCAATGCGTCCATCGGAATAGATAAAGACCTGTCAATCTAGAAGAAGCACCAGATGAGATACAGGAAATTGACCCGGCGAAATTTGGAGGTGATCTTTTAAAAAGAACATGCAGAAATGAGCCCGAAATATTCGACGAGTATTTCTTAAATTTATTAGATTAAGAGCAAAATAGCGCATTTTGAAAAAATATAACAGTTCAGCCGCCACAAATTGTCGGTGTTACTGTTAATCTAAATGGAGCCCGTGCAGTGCCATTGGTTGCCCCTGTAACTCCAATAGTGCCGAAGAACCCGCCAATACCAGCAATAACCCCGGATGAAATTAAAATATTTCGCCGAGAAGTACGCCAAAGAGTTCACCCCGAGCCAGCTTTTTGGATAGTTCTAATAATATATCAGCCCCCAAGGATATCCAGTTTCTGGAAAAAACCGCTCTAGCCAATGAATCAGACAGAACAATAACAACAATAACAAGTGATGAAGAAGGTAAATAACAACAACCGGGACCACGCTTTCGAAGCAGCCAAATTGGAGGTAAATTTGCAAAGACGCCAAGAAAGAGCAAATTGGCTTCATGTAAACCTGCAGCACGCTACAAATTACCTTCACAAACGCCACGATTGCCAGCATCTCCAAAACAACCGTCTATTTTAATGAAAGACCAAAAACATCAAATAATTGAAGAATCGTCATGGCATTAAACAAGAGACCAAACTTCATCAAGGGAGACCAAAATGGGCCAAGTACAATCCAGCACTGAGAAAGTTCAACAAAGAATAGTAGAAGATAAAAGGCGACTGACCCGCAGCTTGTCAAAAAGCAAACAAACGAATTCAAACATAAGCTTGTTTGAAGTTGGAAAAAAAAGAGCAAAATTTTCTATCAGAGATGGTGTCCTCATCACCAAGAAGTCTTTCCCACTTTCTTCATCAATCAATATCAGAATTGGCAAAAACCCTGAAATGGAGCAGAGCCAACAAATATTGCAAACAATACCAATTGCTTCACTATTCTTTTGTTTACATCACTTCAAATAGATACATCTTCAATTTGGTTAAAAAAGAGCACTACTGCGATAAACCCACGTATTACTCGCTATCATTCGCTCTCTGCTACCTGCGATCTGCAATAATAGAACACAAGATACGCTCGACAAGTAAACCGTCACAAATAATCGAAGTTACTGTTACTCTAGGTGGAGCCCCAGCAGTGTCGTTGGTAGCCTCTGTACTGTACTTCCAACATTGCTGGTGAATCCGCCAATACCAGCAATACCTCAGGAGGATATTTGAAACACTCAAAAAGAGAATTCGCCAAAAAAATTCGCAAAAAAATTTACCCCGAACCAGGCTTTTGAATAGTTCTGATAGTATATCAAACCCGAGAAAAACCAGTTTCCGGAAGGCCAAGCTGTAGCAACTGAATCAGACAGAACGATAACAACTGATGAAGAAGGCATAGAACAACAACCAGGAGCACGAACTCGAAGCAATCAAGACAGATGTAAATTTGCAAAAACGCCAAGAATGATGAAATTGGAATCATGGGAACCTGTAGCACGCTACAGTCTACGTTAACAAATGCCGCGTTTTAGAGCATCCCCAAAAAAACCGTCTATTTTAATGAAAGACCAGAAACATTAAAAACCTGAAGAATTGTCATATCGATAAAAAAGAGATCAAACTCCATCAGGAGAGACAGAAATAATCCAAGTACGATCAAGCACTGAAAAAAAATCAACAAAATTTCGTAGAGGGTGAGAGGCGACTTTCCCGAAGCTAGTCAAAAAGCGAACACACGAACTCAAACATAAACTTAATTAAAGTTGGAAAAAAGAGAGCAAAAATTTTCTATCAAAGACGTGGGTTCCTCATCAACACGAATTTTTCCCATTTTGTTTATCAATCGATATCAGAATGGGTAAAACCCTGAAATGGCTCAGAGCCGACATATATTGCAAAAATTACCGATTGCCTCACTATTCTTTTGTTTACATCACTTCAAATAGATACATCTTCAATTTGGTTACAAAAGGGCATTACTACGATAATCCAACGTATTACTCGCTATCATTGGCTCTCTACAATCTACGATCAGCAATAATAGAATCAAAGATACGCCCGACCAAACTACAAAAAATAGAATGTGGTCTCATTCGACTTTCTGAAAAGAGTCTTTTACGGCATTTTTTGGATGCTTTTTTGGTTTTTCGGATGTTCCTGTCCAAATCCGTTTGCACAACTACAACTTGGAAGTCTAATAATACGGAAGCCTAATAATAATAACTTGGAATCCTGAGGATATCACAGAAGAGCAATTTAGCCAATTAGTATAGAAAAAAAAACCGATAAACAACAGGGAAATTACCAAAAATGCTTGAAAAAGCAAAAAGTACACTTGGTATATCTGCAAGGTTTTCTATAAAAGTTCACGTTAAAGTAATCAAAACCCACCCAAAAACAACTAACATATTGCCAATGAAAATGAAAATCCAAAATAGGTTTAACTTAAGATAATTGTTGAAAAGAATGAACTTTCACCAGAAATAATCAGAAATTCAAAACATTAGAGCAATTCTCGAAAAAATTGTCATGTTACGGTCATAAAAATGTATCGAGAACGCTGGAAACACTTTCCTGTGCCCCTATTTATACAAGTCAATCCCCAAGTGCTCTAGGAATGAGTTTGGAGTCAAATGATTCAAGTATTGGAGACATAAAATCAATGAACTGAAACCATCAAAAAATGCAGAAAATATCGTCAAAAACAGTCCAAGCGTCTAAATTATCACCATCGGAAGAAAATAACCACAAATTTTTTGATCCCATTGCCATACGTATAAACCTACACCAAAAACAGTTCTTAGCAACCCCCAAGGTTGCGAAATATGACTTCGTTCTCCATGTCTTCTTTGCAAGGGTGAAGCTTTCAACCTGTCCATACACCCGGAGAAAATTGTATTCACCCTTTCAGGACCAAAATAGCTGAAGAGAAGCCCAAAAATACTGTCAAGAGAAAGGATTGTGAGTTTTTGTACTGGAAGGAATAAAATAACTTAATACAGTAATAGATAAAAGTTGGAAAATCAGAAAAACATCAAATATAAAAAGTTTACACAAAAAAGCAGTTTTTAACTACTTTAAACTCAGCCTATTGGTAATGAAAGGTAACTGTGCTAGGGTAACTTCAAATAGAGGGGCTAACGGTGCGTGAGGGCACCCGTCTAAAAGCCAATAGCCGGTCCCAAGCCCGGATAAAGAGAGCGGGTTGCCCTGGATTTGTCTAGCAATCCACCAAGGCGAGAATACGTCGCTAAAAGCAACAAGAATCTGAAAAAGATTGGAACCCAAAACCTTCTCCGGGATGGTGGAGGCCACTACTGGGGAACCATAACCAGTTCCTCTGGCCCGATGACAAAGCCTAAGCTCAAAGGGAACCGACTATTTGACACCCTAAAAATGAGCTTCTGGAATTGCCGCAGCTTGTGTTCTGAGAGGATAGCTAGTGACATGGCAGAGGCCCTGTTTGCTCGGCAAAGTTCAATTTACGCACTGGCTGTCTGGTCGCACAAACAATCTCAGATATAACTGTGGACAATAGCAGTCAAGTGTTTCAATGCCCGAAATGTGCTCGACATTATAATGTCAAGAAGAGCCTAGTGAATCACTGCTACGAGAAACGCGGCTGATCCTACAGTAAAAGCAGAGGTCTGAAGAAGAGAGACTAGAGGCTCTCAACCCGAAAAATCTCCTCTACCTGGAGATTCGAACAATCCGGGGGCACCGTATCACGGGAGTCAATGGATCTGATCTGATCAGTCTCCTGTTGCAAACTCTCAAAGGTCTGATGACTACATACCGGCGGTCGTGTAGCTTTCCGCTGCCTACCAATGGGAGGGCAACACTACGGTTATAGATAAAATTTTGGAAAAATCAGAAAAACGTCAAATATAACAAGTCTACACAAAAAAGAGTTTTTAACTACTTAACGACAATGGACCACAAAAACCTGTTGTGGTCAGCCCCCAGTATAAATTTTGACCTGAAAAAACCCAAAAAAGGTATCGAAAAGACAACTATCGTGTGAAAATGAGATCTAAACATGATAAAAAAGTAACTAGGTACAGAAGAAGTTTTGTAGTGAGGAAACTATCTATCATCGTCCTTCAATTTTGATAAGTAATAACGGTAATCACGAATCTTTAATAAAATTATCAGCTTCCGAAAACCGTGTTTGTTCAATTCACTCGAAATCCGAGTACACTTTATACCAACTGTAAAAAAACTGTTCAATCCAATAAACTACTGCCACATTCTACAACGCGGAATGCCTATACTTTTGTAACCAAACACAAGGGACCACATTTGTTTTTTTTTCATCATCAAATGTTGGTTTAGTAAAAACGCAGTGAACAACAAGTGAAGGTTGTATAATTAAATCTCCAGGCTCAGATAAATGAAAAAAAGCAGTTTGTAACAAGTTATCAAGTTTAAGGGGAACTTCAATTCGATCAAACAATAAGAAACGTTGCATTTTGTCAAGTGAGTACATTTCTGTGGCATGTAATAACTTGGCTGCTGATGATGTACAAGCACTTAACCATAACATAGAACCCAATTTTACAGATGCCACAGACTACCCCCACTTGATGCATGGAGGCGTAAACCAGTAGCCCTGTTTTGTGAGAGCAGCTACACTATGAACATGTAAGCCAAGACGCAGCTTATAAAAATGTTGGAAGAATCAGTTTTCGACAATTCAAATAAAACTGTTTTTGAAATAGGTGAATTAGCAACATCACCAGTGGTATTCACTAAATTGAAAGCCAATTAACTCTCAGTAAATTCACAGGCATCAACGGAACCTCTATCCCATCTCATGAGTAAATTAGTTGATCATGTGTATATTGACTTTGAGTTTCTCCCACGGACTACGAAAGAATGTTGTGGAGATCTTCTTTCTTTGAAATCCCAGGTCTGTTTGATTGCTAATGGCAGAAGTTCAAGCCCCTGAAATTGTCCTAAGTTTGCAAGCTCAAAAATAGCGTCATTTTCTTGCACATATTTGAATTATCCATGATAACTCAAAAGTAAACAAGCAAAGTCCAACATGCAAGCTACTGAACACACACATGCAAAATATTAACATTAAATGAGTTCAACGCACGTGCTTCACTGAATCTACACAGTGGAAACAGATATTGGGCACAATTTTGGACCTTCACGGGAGGTTTAAATTGGTAAACTACGCATTCACGCAATTGCAAACTGTAAACTGCCTACTAAAACAAACAATCGAACGTGCTTCGCGAAAATACGTGCTTGAATACTAAAGCTTCGAATTAATATGCTACATGTAATTAGTAACACTCAACAAACAATTTCACAGGAGCGGTCATGAAAATTATGCAATCTTACTACAAGCGATCACATAATTCTGAACAGTACAATTGAATGCAAAATTAAAAATTTCTTCTTTTCTCAGAAGAATTGAAGCAGAAATTTTTTCCGCCCAGGTAGATTCTCAGGACCAACAGAAAAACTTTTTATCACACTTCTACTGAAAACAAACGTATTGTGAAGCTCAGAATCAAGGACAAAACAAATAACATTAACCCAAGCATACACAATTTATGTACATTTTCATCATTTGGGACGTTGTCGGAAACCTTTTCTGACCCCTGACACTGAAGTATAACCATCTTAATCCAAACTCTAAACTATGCAAAATATGTGCCACTTGAGCAACATGTCAATATATAAGTTAACACGGTGAAAGTGAAACACATATTAGTGTATCTGAAAAACTTGAGAAAACTTGAAGACCTACTTCATAAGCATTATTTGCTGCAAGTGGCGCAACCTCAACCCGTGTTGCTGAGAAATAGTGCCATAAAAACTTAATCCTTTGCCCCCCTGAATCAGTTTGAGCGCTGCCTCGAACCGTGCAGCTGGGAGAAACTATGTTTCTTTACAAACCATACATCAACATCACCAGAACTTGAAATCAAATTTTAAAACGCTTGCGCAAGTGTTTAACCTAAATGAACAACAACTGAGATTGGTAATCTCAGTAATTGAAGCAATTATTAGAATAAAAAACAGTGGGTCTCTATTGAACGTCAATTGGATCGGCTTACAGTACATCTTATTTCTCTCAAGATGAAAAACTAATTTGTTCAGTTCTTTCTTATTTCTTCTTCTTAGTTTCTGAAATTAATAACAAAGATACATCAACCAATTATGAATTGCTTACTAAAAGGAAATCTCTGCCACAAAAATGGCAGACCTCGCTTGCAGAATAATTTATTAACGTAGAGTTTTTAGTCCCTTCCAGCAATACGATTTTGTTATGAGAAAACAACTTCAAGGAATGCGGGAAACACTAGCAACAATGTGGAAACAACCGTCAACTATTTGCCCAGTTGATTTTTCACAGACATTAACTTCATCTAAAAAACATTTTGACTTAGATTGGATGCTCTCAAAAATCACTAGTGAAACAAAAGCTGCAGAAAACAAAGTGAAACATATGCGCAATGTTATTCAAAATTTTTAAGTTCTGAAAACGGACAAATAAACAGTCTAATACGTATAGCACCAGGAGCAGAAACCGCGACAATTACATGAATAGCACTCTTTTGGTCCCTTGGATTTTCAGTGGCTAGTTCAGAAGGATGCGGAACAACTGGATTTTTCGGACAAAAATTACGGACGCATAAATGCAGAAAACATTGCACGACCTAACGATTATGCATCAGTTCCTACTATTTATGTACTCGAAGTTGAGTAAAAGGGCAATGAAAACATTTTTTTATATCGGGAGAAATAGCTAATGTTTCGGAATTCCAAAAAGAAATGCAAGATGATAAAAAACTGGAAAGTAGTACAAGAAAATTGAATATTTTTGAGAAAAATTTTCCTCCTCTACAAGTTTGTACACAAATCTTCTTTCTCAAACCAACAATTAACCTTTAGCTTCGACACTGTAGCTTCCTTTTTATCAAATTTAAACACCGACATCAAAGGTCACCGTTCAGCTTTATTTGCCTATATTATAAACTTGTTAAAATTCACACCCATCTTGTTCGACAAACGACTACCAATGTCTTTAGTACATCGAGAATCATTATTAGCGGTCTTAAATTCCGTTCATGACAGCCAAAAACTTTCAACTGATTATTTGTCTTGGGTAATTTCTATGAAAAGTCTCACGTCTTAATATGATATTAATTTGTTTGCGAAATCGCTGCCGTTGAACAAGGATTACTCTAGCGATCGCTCTTCCATCCTGTCAAACTTCAATCCAATTCTACAGCGCTTACGTCATTCCAATGCACACGATCTCAAAGAAGCCTCTCAATGGATCATAGAAGGTCCATATTTGGCAATTTCGCAGTATTCAATGTAAACAACAACGCTGAAACAACAACAAGTTGATAATTGTCTTGGATCTTCAACTTATCGTATATGTCACGATACTATGGACTCTCATCTAGCACAATCGCGCTTCTTATAATTATAGCATAGTTGTAGCATAAAAGTGCCACCCTAATTCCACACACGTGTTGTTGCACTATCATTATGCCAAATGGATTCCAATGCATAAAACTACCAGAAACCTTGGTTACGGTATTTGGCTAATCTTGAGCTCAAAACCATTCATGAACGACGCCTCGATGCCCAATACAGTTTCAACGATGCCTCGTTGCCAAGAGGCAAAGATGAGGAAGAAGGCCGACTTTGTATAATAATTCTCCAAAGAAGAATCCAATTGATCACCAGAAACATTAAAATACGACTGGACATCTGGAGTCGCCAAACGTTTCCAGCCAGTCGATGGTAAAGTTGCTGACTCGCTTCAACCCCTAGTTTTATCGTTGTATGATTGAGTAACTTCCTTACTTCACGTCGAAGACAGATGCTTAATGTCAATTGTTTCAAAAAATGAGAGTAGAATTGATCAGTACAAATGATACTCTTAAATAAGACGATTTAGACACAATAGCAGCTCATTTAGTTCACAAAATGCAACTCTTCATGCTGGCTTTCATTGAGAAATTAAAATTTTATGTTCCAACAAAACTTTGCCTTACTCTGACCCTTAGAGACTTCATTGAAACCTTCTCCTTCACAGTTTGGTTATGTACATTTATCACAAAATTAATTTCTTCCAGCGAATTAAACCAAACTTCATGAAATTTTCTGATGAAAGAATACCCTTGAAACAAGTAGTTTTAATTGCTGAAAACAGACTTGCTGAAATACAATCCATGGATCATGAGATGAAAAAGCTCCTGAAGATTATCGAAGAGACGCATATCGATAAGGATGTGAACGATCGATTGCCGCAACTTCAAGACAGAATAGAAAAACTCGAACACTTCTTTCCGCCCAGAAAATCTTTTTTAACAGCCAAACACGCACCAGGACATTCAATAGTTGGCATACCTCAATCAGTAAAACAATTTTGATCAAGAAAGAAAGAAAGAAAGAAAGAAAGAAAGAAAGGAAGAAAGAAAGAAAGAAAGAAAGAAAGAAAGAAAGAAAGAAAGAAAGAAATAAAGAGTTATTTTCTCTGATTCATAATACTAAAATTGCGTGAAGAGTTTAGAAGAATTAAAGATGGATCAGAAAGGACCGTCCTAAAAGTGAATTACTTTTTATTATGAGGATCCGAGTTAAAAGTGCAGAGCATTGAATGCGTTTGACTACTTTGCCTATTTTTCTTAACCTACTTCTATATTGAAACAGATATCACTTAACCTTAGTGAAGTCAGAAGTTTAGCTAAAGTTTTAAAGGACTGATTTTTGCTCGCGGCTGTTGAAACCTCAAGGTATTCTATGAAGACAACATTTTTGACTAGCGTATTGAGTAATTGGGCTCCGCGATATCTTAGAGAATACCTAACACTCAGAAATTTTGCTGTGGGAACTTCATAAAAGCCACACGTTGTAGCTGGGGTAGCCATGGAAGTTTTCAGCTGCCTTTTAAAGATATTGTTTAGGTAGCAAGTCGGTTGCAGTTGTTTGATCGAAAAAAGGGAAATTTTTAACAATTCAAACATATAAATATCATAGCTGTTTTGAATTCCTGAATCTTCGAAAAATGAACTGGAATGATACCTTGAGCTTTTGAAGAAAATTAGCCTGAGAAGTTTCTTTTGTTGCAAGTAAATTGGAAGTGTTGGCAGTAAATGGCTGCGCGAAGTGCAACCGTATGTCAATACACCATATTGTATGACAGGCTTGATGTAAACATTGTAATACCGTATTACAAAGTCACGACTGACAAGGTGTCGCAAACATGACACAATGACAATCTGCTTAAAATTTTTTTTACAATATCTTGAATATGACTTGTGAAATTGAATCTCTCATCTATCTTAATTCCAAGATAGTAAACGAGCGGCTGCTTAAACAACAATTCACCGTCTAATTCTAAAGTGAGGTCGTTTTTTTCATGAGTTTGCAGAACTTGAGTTTTCGAAATGTTCAGTGAAAGTTCATATTTATTTTTCCACTCAAACAATTTGTTCAGTTCATTGTTCAGCTTTGATTTTTCACCATCATCACAGGTATAAAGACATTTTGTATAAACTGCAAACAAGCAGGTGTCTAAAAAAGAAGAAACATTGGGTAGATCATTTATTGCTTAGATAAGGAATCGAAGCGGACCCAAAACATCCTTTGGGAACACCACAGGTCACAGGTAAAAATGGAGATTGGATTAAAAAGGTCTACACACTGTAATCTATTTGACAAATAGGATTTGAACCAATCTAATGCAACACCACGAACACCAAAAATTTCCAATTTCGATTAAATAAACGTGTGTGATTCGCGGTATCAAAGGCTTTACGCAACTCCAGGAGAATGGAAACGAATTCAATACTTGGGTTTTCACGGAGCGTTTCGGTGATATGGGCTAAAGCGTTGATAGTTGAGTATTTTGATCAAAAGCCGCACTGCTTCGGGTAGAAATATTAAATTTCAAGAAGAAAGATTCAAGTCTTGCGTAAAGGACTTTCTCAAGCATTGTACTTAGTACAGGGAGTATAGAAATTAAGCGGTGTTTGTCAATATTCATTTTGAGTCATTTCATGGAATGGGATAACTTTAGCCCTCTTGAGGCATTCTGGAAAAACACCTTCACTCAAGGAGCGATTGAGCAGATACAGAAGGGGTTCTCGGAGATCTGTAGGACTAGACTTCACAATTTTGCAGACAGTTCATCAAGGCCTGAGGATTTTCCGTCTTTCAAGTCAGCTACATAAAGTTCAAGCTCTACCATACCTAGAAGATGGAGAAAGAAGCTGTGTTCATTTTCCGCAATATCTGAGACAATTGTAGAGACCTTGTCGTTGCGAGGTAAAGCCAAACTCACAAATTTAGAATTCAGAGCTTTAACGACGTCCTTCAGTTCACTCAGCAAAGTATTTCTGTCTGGTAAAACCATATTGCTTCGCCTTATTTTCATTACCACACAAGGCATTTAACTCTCGAAAAAACTTTAAAGAATTGTTCAAGTTTCACTCAATCAATCAAAATTGTATTTCAAGGTCTTGAGTGAAGTTCGTTATGATTGGCAAAATAAGTCTCGTCTGCAGCACAAACTTGCACAAAAGAAGCACAAAATCAATTTTAAGAGGATTTCTCAAGAAAATTGAAACCTCAAAAGAGAAATGGAAATCCATTAAGGAAAAAATTGCAAAGAAAAACAGCAGTCCAAACATCACTGAAATTGATGAGAATGGTAGAAGAACGAAAGGCAAAAAATGAGTTTGTAGCGCTTTTAACATAGTTTTCAGCAAAATGGGCATCTACAGGGGGCAGATTGTTCCATTGAACGTCGAAAAAATAGAGCAAAAATTTCAAGAGTTTAACTTTAGACCTTTTACTTTGAGGGAAATCTATAAAGTTATTGACAATCTAGACAACAACAAAGCACCAGAATCGGGATACATCAATGCTTGGGCATTGAAATCCGGAAAATATGCTCTTGGGACACATCTTGAGATTATATTTAACGATTGTATTCAAGAGAAAGTTTTTCCAACAATTCTTAAGGATGCGCACATCACAACATTTTTCAAGAAAGGAGATGTTTCTGTTTTAACTAATTATTGTCTATTTTCTATAACATCAACTTTCGCAAATTTTTTGAAAGGCTTTTACTTAATCGGTTAGTAGAATATCTTGAAAAAATTGCGCTCTTGAACAAAAAACAATTCGGTTTCCAATCTCGAAAGTCGTCTACTGATGCTGTGATTTATTTTATTGAAAAATTAATAGGAAAAATGGAAGATAACAACGACACAGGTGCTTTGTTTTTAGATCTTGCAAAAACTTTCAATTCAATTTCACATGAGACCTTTCTCAAGAAAACTGAAGATTTCAACCTCTGTCAATCAACAATTTTACTCCTCAAATCTTTTCTCGAAAATCGAACACAATGCTTAAAACTGGGTATAGCTAAAATAATTATTATTCATGATGTTCCACAGGGAACTGTGTCAGGACCTCTTATTTTCCTATTATATGTCAACGATTTTTCTGAAAAGCTGGAAGGTGAAAATGATGTTGTTCAATTTGCGGATGACACTAGTATTATATGCAAATTTGAACGTAATGAACATATTCCCAAAAAAATTGAAAAAAATATTAGAACAAACAGACAAATACCTGTCAGAGAATCCACTCACTTTAAATGCCGATAAAACAGAGATATTATTCTTTACAAATCATACTAATTCGGACCAGAGTTTTCTTTTAAAGGCGAATTATCAAACCAGCTCATGCATGTCGTTATCTGGGAGTACAAATTGATTCAAACATAAAATTTGAAAGTCACCTGAACTCAGTTTTCAGCAAAATGGCTAATGCAAATCGTTCATTGTATCTTGTAAGAAATCAATTTCCTTTGAAAGTAAGATTTGATGTTTTCAAGTCAGTTGTACTCTCTCATCTTTCTTTCAGTGGAATATTCTTTTAAATTCTTACAGCGAAAAACGTAAACCGCATAAATAGGCAAATTAAGAGGGGAATCAAAGTTTGTTATTTTTGCCAAAATTTGACCACTCCATTGATCTTCTCATTTAGGATCGTATCCTGCCAGCCGAATTGTTTATCTCAAAAGTGAGCCTAATGAAGCTACAAACAGACATAAGACAATGGGAAAAATCCGAAAATTTTAAAATGTTTTCCAGTCGCCATAACGCTAGACAGAACAGGAGAAGAAATCATATTATTATAAAAAAGAAAACGAAGTGCAGTAACAAATCCTTAATCTTGAAAAGCGTTCAAAAATGGAACAAATTGCCTTCTTCAATAAGAACTTGGATCTTTTCCGTTTGTGCCCCCCCAGTACGTTATGCGCCCCCCAGTTACAGAGCACGTGCCATTACATAGTAAATTACTATGTAAAAATATTGCACGTGCGTCTGGGGGGTGCAAATAATATGCGCCCACTAAGCTGGGGGGGGGGGGCACAAACGGAAAAGATCCAAGAACTTTTAACAGTAAAACTCGCTGTAAAAAGTTTTAACCGAGTTTTTGCTCGATCAACTCAAGAAAATACCCGTTAATAGACAAATAGGAGCCTTCAAATCCTATTTTTACCTATGAAAACGAACAGCCACAATTTGAAGATTATTATATTAATAACAATGCTGACTAATTTATTTAACATTTTAGAGCATGTAGATATCTAACCTTAGGGTTATAGTCTGAATAATTTACATGTTTCAAAGAAAATTATGATCACGCATACTTCTCCGGAGAACTTATAGATGGAAAAAATCCTTGCTCACTGAGCAGTAATGAGTCTGACCTCTTCAAACCGCGACTCGAACTATGCCAACAGAGCTTCTTCATAACCTGCGTTCTAATGACGAGACTTTCACAATATGTACAATTCCAAGATCTTAGTGTTCTAAATAAATGACTCCTAAGTTAACTGTGACACCTTTTCGGAACTCGAAACAACGCAGTAGTCGGCAATACTTGGAATCTTGACACGATCAACGAAGGGGATAAACCCCCTGAAACCTGCTCCATGGAAATGGAGGTCCAAATATCTCTTTATTACTATCAGCCACCCCCCACCCCTTCTTAACCAGTGCGGCTGGCCCATCTAATATTCAGCTAGCTAGAACCAAAGCCGAACCCCATTCTGTTGATCGAGAACAGTTCCTCTGATAGTAGTCGTCTTGTTTGAGTTTTATCTGAGCACGAAGCGGGGGGGGGGGGGGAGAGGGGTCTTCATTTTTTCAATTTATGACCCTTTAGCTCTTTTCTGTTATTGACCCCCCCCCAGCCTTATATATCCAGTCTGTTTGCACCCCCCAAATATGTACTTTTTGGTCCTTAGAGATCCCTTATTTTTGTCATAATAGCCGGTACCGGCAGACGAATGGGTGAATTTTTGTTTCCGGTTGTGATAAAATTAGTGCCATAAAGCTATTCCTGTGAAAGAAGAGACCAAAAATATTTAAAATACGCATTATTCTTTGTCTGCTTACATTATAAGCAAAAGTTCAATTACCGTATACGTCTTAATTTCAAAAGTTCGCTGCATAATTAAATTGTAAATGCCGGGATCTTTTCCGTTTGTGCCCCCCCCCCCCCAGCTTAGTGGGTGCATATTATTTGCAACCCCCAGACGCACGTGCAATATTTTTACATAATGATTTACTATGTAATGACACGTGCTCTGTCACTGAGGGGAACATAACGTACTGGGGGGGGGGGGGCACAAACGGAAAAGATCCAAATGCCGTTTGTATATAATTGTATATGTAAGTGTATGAAATGCAACCAATATGCTATAACATGCTACAAGTGGGGGTGCAAATGGACGTGGGGGGGGGGCAATAACAGAAAAGAGCCGACCTTTTTAAAAATTAAATTAGATCTGTAATGTCACGTTTTAAAGTTAGCTGAAGCGGTTTTGTTAGATGAGGAGAGAAGCAAAATTAGTAAAGGAAAGAAAAATTTTTAAGATCAGAAATGACTGAGACCGTTAATTCAGAAAGCAGCGCCGCTGTGACGGTAAATGAGGAAACTCTGTCTAATGGAAAAAGTGAATCGCCCAGCAAATCAGGTGCGTTAATACTGAGTTCATGATTAGTTTTTTTTAATTATTTAATGCTTCAAGGTGTTTTTAGTTGCCTTGAACGGAACTGTTGCGGATGAAAACGAAAATGAGGTTTCTAAAGAGGTAAATGGACATGCAACTGAAGCAGAAATATCAGAGCACGCTGAAAAAACGGAAGAAACCTCTCCTGTACCAAATGAGAGCAAAAATGCTGAAAGCGTTGATGCTGAAGAGGCAGAGACTGTAGATGCAAAAACCGATGGAGAGGCAGAAATTGACGAAGATAAACCCGAGGCAATGGACACAGAAACGCCGAAAGATGAAGACGAGAATACCGAAACTGAGGAAGCAGGCACAAAAACTGAAATTGAGGAGACAACTATCGAGGAACAGGAAGAAGTGAAAGAAGAAGAGAGTCCTGTTGAAACCAATAAAAATGAGATAGCTGCAAAAGATGAATCAGAGGACGAGAAAGCTCCATTAAGTGAAGAAAAGGCAGAGACTAAAGAAACACCAGAGGAAACGACTGCCAAAGAAGAAACAGAAGAGGCTGAAAACGCAGAAGCGAAAGGTAACGAGGATGCTGATACTAAAGAAGAAGTTGAGAAACCTGCGAAGAAAAAGAAAGGACCTCGAACCTCAAAACGTGAGTAAACATTACCATAAGGTTATCAAAATTTGTCAAGTAATTATTCTCTGAGAATTGAGATTGAAACTTTAAACGAGTTTATAGTTGATGTTTTATTTGTCGGTTCAATTATGTTCCGGACTGCTCTCGTTTATGACAAAACGTTTTCGAGGTATATTAGCATGTAGCCACGCTACTATGGTTGGACTCACGAGAAGCATAAATCTGATTGGTCCACAAAGCTAAGTAGGGAAAAGAAACCATGCAGGTAATCAACTTATTTTTAGCCCCTGAGCCAAAAGAAGAGAAGGCACCTGCAGTCACAAGATCAGGCCGAGTATCCAAGCGAGTTTCAAACTTCGAGATTCCCATCACACCAGCTGACAAGCGGCAGAGCGAAAAGACCGAGTACAAATTTGACGGTCCTGGTGTAACTCTTAACTCGATACCATGTGCTCAGTACTGGATTAATAAATGTGATTCAGAGGATCTCAAAACACTGTTCAAGGTCTGTTTCAACCGCATGGGAAGAAATAGCGAAGTTAAACAGCAACTGCGCAAATTCAACGGATTTACTTACCCTGAAGACTCGAAAGATTACCAATCACGAGTGAATTTAATTGAAAGGTTCGTCAGCTCAAAGATATTGTATAGAGTAGTTATAAATTACACTCGAACGAAGTTTAAAGCAATTAGTGTAAAGGTGTGTTTATCTTTTTTAAATGCAAAATTTTCGCTGGGCCATTTTAACTTCTTAGCGAGAACATTCTGGAAATTTCTTTATTCGCTCGATTTAAGTTGACTTTCAATCTTCAGAAACGGTATCAACTGGACCTAAAAAATTGTCGGCATTTTTAAAACACTTTAATGTGGTTTGTTGGGCTACTTTTGTTTTTTTTTCTCTTGTCTATTTTGATGTTCTGATTTCGATAAGGTTAGATTAGAGATTATAATGCTTGATGATTCGAGTCGTTTCCGGTATTCTAGCGGCTATGTTTTTTGTGCAAAATTTTTGCTTGACAATTTTGACTTTTCGAATGACTTTCACGCCCTTGACTTTTTGCGTTTTGCTAAAATTCGCTCTCAATCACAATTTCAAGCAGCTGAACTCAATTGGCGGCAATTTCATACTAAAAGTCAAATGAAAAGTGCACCGAAACTGGTGCCATTTTTTACTTTAAATCTTAATACTGCCTATGTTAACCTCTACAAACCCAACAGCAAATTTCTAGCAAAATGCAACAAGAAGCAATTTCAACGCCAGCTGCAAAGAGGCCAAAGCCAAGTGACACCCTGTACATGAAGGCCCTCTCCGCTATCCAAAGCGCGCGTCCGGAAGCTTTGTCCTCCACCCATAGCAACAAGTACGCTAAGGACCAGAGCTTTGTGATAGTTGGAGTTGGGCTGGACAAGAACCTGGACGAGGTCAAAGCAGCAATCAACAAGACCTACCCGGCGAAGATGAGCCTAGTGCGAATCAGAAGCCGAGCTACCCAAGCCCCAACCCGACTAGTGAGAGCCTTCACAAGATGCGAAACCACGAAGACCCTTCTGATAGACCGCGGCCTGATGATCGGGCTCACCCATCACCGATGCGAGGAGTCAAGACAAGCCCAGCCCTCTTCTCCTCTCCTCTCAGACGTGATGTGGTGATCCAGTGCTATCGGTGCCAAGGCTTCGGTCACAAGGCCAATGCCTGCAGCCAAGAATCCAGATGCATCAGATGTGGAGGTAATCACAAACTAGCCGAATGCACTGTCCCCCGAGATAACCCGAAATGCGCCAACTGCAATGGAAACCACGCTGCCAGCTACAAGGGCTGTAGCAAATACCAAGATGAGCTGTCAGCAAACCGGCTCCTAACTGTGAGAGACCTCCCTGAAATCCTCGCAACCACCACCCAAATTGTAGCCGATGCCGTCATTCAAGCAAAGACCACCCGGTACACTGACTTCGACCTCAGCGAGTTCCGCCAAGATTGCAAAGACAGACCAAGAAGCAAGACCACCACTATTCCAATCTACTTCGCGAGCTCCTCAAAAGTGCCTCCTGAACCCAACGAGCAAGACAATCAAAACTGCGACATGCCACCAAATGAATAAGACCACAACTACTGCAACCAAAGAACGACTACTGCTACTGAACCCACAACTGCGACAGAGGGACTTAAGGGAGATGGGAACCCACAGCTCAAGAAGTTCCTGCTCAGATGAGCGAAACACACACACACACACTGCCTATGTTAACCTCTAATGTGGTTATTTGAAGCGCAGTATTGAACTTCGTAGTCCCATTTAGACTCCCTCCCCTCCCCCCCCCCACCCCGACTGAAGCAGGCTGCAATTCATTAGAGCTCCCACTAGTCGTTCGAGATCAGTTTTTCCGACGTTTTGTCGGTTATGTTTATTAATAGCCACAAAGCGGTAGCAGGGGCTTTTAATTGGCCTTCTCATGGTTTTTTACGACCTGATGAGGAGTATTGGTTTTAAACCGGAAATACTTCTTGTTCATTCGGCGTATTGATATATAAGCGAATGTGTAAAATTGCAGTGTGAACTTTTTTTTGAGACAGAGAGACAATTGTGTAATTCATGCGCTGCGTTGAGTAAATTTTTGACTTCGAAAAGTGGTTTTGAGAGAATGGAGCATATATATTACCGTTTTTAATTGCTCTCAAACGAAGTTTGTAGCAATTATAGTCCTGTCGGTCTTTTTTATGCAATTGTTCGCTGGACCGATTTTTCGTCTGAAGCTTTTCGACCAGCGGGCATTAATTGCTCTTAGAGCCTTTCAGCTCTGTTTCAGCTTAAACTGTTTTGTTGTCGTATAATTATGGTGTGAAGGGCGGTTCGTCGTGGTTGAGGACCCCCCCCCCCACCCCACTGTTGACCCCCCGCGCTGTTGCCCCCCACCCCATATCAGCCCTTCAGTGCACCCCCCGCCCTCCCCGTGGCTAGCTGCTCACGAACAACCGGTTCCTAAAAACACGCGAAATTATACTAATTTTAGCAATTTTTTTAGCTCATTGAAAATTTTTGTCCTTTCTCTCGGCCCTTGGTGTCAAAGAACCTCCTCTAGGGTTTGTTATTGGTTACCGCATAGTTTCTAGTGGTAATGGATTGGTTTCAACATTACGAATTTTGGCATTTTTGTGACAAAACATGCATTTTTTTCAATTTTTTTGACATCTATTCATTATTCAAGTCTTTCCAGACCCATGGGCCAGAAAACCTTAAGGTACTTAAAAGTTACTGAAAAATTTTAAATTGCCTTGTAAGATTGCCAGAAACAAAACTTGCAATTTATTTGACATTATTGTCATTACTCTGGTTTTTTCAGCCTCTGTCAGGGTTTGATAATAAGTTACTGAAAAAAATTTTTTGGCCAAGGGTTAGTTCTCAATTTTTTATCACAAATTTTAGCAATTTTTTGATAAAAGTTGCAATTATTTCAGTTTTGATTTTTTTGGTATCTCCAGCCTCAACAGCCACGGCAACTCCTCTAGGTTATGATAACAGGTTACTACATAGTTTCTAGTCCTCGAAGGTTTAATAATAAGCTGTTGCATAGTTTCTCGAATTAATGGACTGGTTATTAATATTTTAATGACTCCACTTTTAGCAATTTTTTGATAAAAATTTAGTTTTCTTTTCAAATTCTAACCTTAAAATAGGAATACTGGATAGTCTCGTGAGAATGAAATGGTAATTGGTTTTGAAGATTATTAATGTCTTGATTTTTGGCCAGATTATGTTAAAATTTGAGATTGATTTCAAATTTTTTGAGTTTTTGTTCTTTTCTGAGTTTAACGATCGTTACTGGGCAACGAATCTTTTTAAGTCATGCAGATGGTTTACTTGAGAGAAATCCAGTGACAAATATGGTCCAGAACTCCAGAGAAAAAATTCTGGAAAGTTTTCTTTGAAGTTTTGCACTTATCAGTTTTTTTTTATTTGATTTAATTACTATTAAGGCTAGAAAACAAAGTTTCATTGTCGAGTCACATCATGGAAAATATTCCTTGCTCTCTCTCTCTCTGTTAGTTAGGGTTTCTTTCCTCCTCTTTCGCTTTCACGTTTTATATCTCACTCTCTATCTCGTTCTCTCTCTCTCTCTTTCCTTAACTTTTTTTGTTGATGCCGCACTTCAGCTGCTGTTATGTGGCGTGCTATCATCATGTATTATCATTATTAACGCTGATTTATAGTTGAAATGTTTTATCATAAATGACGCAACTAGCTCTTTTTAAGAAATTGTTAATTGCTCTCAAGCGCACTTTGTAGCAAATATATTAATCATGTTTCATGCAATCATGTTTTATGCAATTGTCTCAAGGAATGCAATTAACAGAAACTGTTTTGGATACTTATGGTGTGAGGGGCTGTTCCCTCCTCCTCCCCCGCTGCGGTGCACCCCGCTGCGCTCACCTCACGCCCCTTGAATTAAGCTAAAGTTAGCCTCACGAAACCGTGGCTAGCTACTGACAAAGCCAACCGGTCGCCTGAGAGCAATTCGCCCGACGTTAGTCGGTTATGTTTAGCCTTTTTTGTCAATTTGCCTGCTTGTAGTTTGGTTTTGTGTATTTGTTGTTGATCGTCGCTGCATCGAGAGCCTGGTGTTTCGTGAGGTGTTATATTTTATAAGTTTGGACTCATTTTAATCCGATTTTGGCAGTTACTGGTAATACTTAAGGCTAATACTTGTTTTCTGCAAAGTTTCACGGGGCTATGGTTGGGTAATAAAATGCCTTTTGCCTTTCAGATTTAGTCAATGTGCCTTGTCTTCCTGAATTTAGATTTTGGAATAGTTTTACTTTTGTCTCTAACATAATTTTAAATAACAAGAAGAATGTGAAACTTTTTCAAGTGCTGTGATGCAAAACATAAAATTATTGTTTTCTTGAGACCTAAATTTTTTCCACCGCTTTTTCAGCGGAACCAAAGATGTTTAAGAGAAAACAAATTTTGCAGTGTCAAGATTTTGGCGATTTTTCTGTCATTTTGTTTGTAGATTTTAATTTGACAAATTGATTGTCTTTCTCTCAATTTGTCTGTGAGGAAATTATTTGTCTTATTGCATACTTTAAACAAACATTGTAGTTAACTTAGGCGAGACAAAGACAATTGTTATCTGACAAAAGTTAATGGTTTCGGCTGCATTAACGATATTGTTTGAGAACGTCTGACCGTATTTCTTCGGGCTTAATTTTGTTTTGCTTTGCTTTTTCCTTCATGCAGTTTCGTCAGAATTGAGGGTGTGACGTGATTTTTCTTAGGTGAACAAGTGTTTTTGTCCATTCACGTGATTAAGTTTTGGTCTCATGTGATTTACCTCACTCTCAAAAAATGACTTTTCTCACAATCAATATGACTTCTGTGTACTTTAGTTCAATGAGATAAGGTCAATTTAGTGTGTGGCACTCTCTTTCAAGGTTATATGGGGTCAGCTAGTGGAAGTAGCAATAAGTTATACATATACTTATTCAAAATATAACAGCTCGGCATTGAATAAAGAGAATCCTCTTTTGGTGTGTTTTTATGAGAGATTTTCAAAGCAATCAGGGCTATTTTCTGGCCATCTGATAGCTATGTTTTCCGCTTGTAATAGGGATTTAAGCGCGTTAGAAATTGCGTCAACAATTGTGAAACATTGCTTTATCAATTTATTTTAGACTTTACAAACCAACTGTGTACGACTTCTTGAAATGGTTGGGCATTCCTTATGCTAAGACACAAGAGTCCATGGAGGAACTCAAGATGAAACTACTCGACTTTATCCGGTGTCCAAAAGATCACGGAATGCCAGGGAAACCAAACAAACCACCCAAAGTGAGTTTTTGTTTTTAAAAATACTCTTGACTCATGCTTTTCGGCGCACCTTGTTTTCAAGAAGGGCTACAGAGTGAAACTACTAATTTCGAGTCTCACAAGCAGTAGTCGGGATTTTTCAATTCAATAATTGCGTGCGTTTATAAATAGACGAAATTGCAACGTGTGCAAAAGGCTAGGTCGATCAGTTTCTACTGGGGTTTTTATCTATGATCTTTCACATTTATCCTGAAATAGGACATGGGTGCTTAAAGATAACCGGATGAAGTGAAAACTTCAAGATGGCCTTAACTTGGTCTTCTCTTGGACTCAATTCAGCATTTCAGAATGGTCTGTCATACAACAAGCATCGTTACTAATGCGCTAAGAAGTAATGTTTATGAATCAAATAAATTGAAATTAATGGATCCTTTCCCAATGTTTTACAGATGAAGGAATATTGTCGGTGGAAGTTGTATTATATCACATGAATTCATAATTTAATGTTGATAATAATTACTATATGCAAGCATTTCAGTTGCCGACTCATTAAAAATATTCCGTTTTAGCCCACCCCTAAAAAGAAGACCAGTGGCGAGGATGGCGATAGTGAACAAAAGAAAAAGAAAAGCAAAAAGGAAAAATCGGGAGGCGGAGAGGGAGGAGATGACTCCATTGTCTCCGATGTTGACCTTTCCTCTGACTCGAGTGACGACGAGGGTGGTGACAAGAAAAGCACACCTCCTGCAGGCGGGGCTTCTAAAAGTACACCCTCCACAAGTGGTAAAAAGAGGAAAGCCGACGGAGAGTCTTCCCCCGCGAAAGCTAAGAAACCAAAGACCGACTCCGCCAAGGTACTCCATTTAACGAAATTCAGGTCACAGGTTAAATGCTGTCAAACAAATTTGTTGCAGATTTTTCGCTTGATAGTTAATCGGTGTTTTGTCCGAGTGATACTTTTCAACGGTATAAACGAACGTCCAAAGGCATCAAGTCGCTGTGTTTCTCCCACTGTACATTACTAGGCCTTAAATGCAATTCGCCGAAATATTGTTTCATTAATACCCGCCCTCATCTTCTCAGCCGGCTATTATTGCGCTCGTTTTTTACAATTCAAAGAATTTGAATTGTATTGGGGCGCTGTCTTTTTTTTACGACTCGAAGAGGAGTATTGGAGAAGTCCTTTTTTTTTAATCAATTTTATTGGAGTGATTTTTAAAGCGGGAAATGAAACGCGTGAAAAAATTTGGAGTGGTTTTTGTGCTGAACAAAATTGAAGAGTGGAGCGAAAAGAGAGTGGTTTTTGTTCATACCGCTGTTTTTGAGAGAGCGATAAATTGATGTGTGAAAAAATTTTCTCTAAGCGAGCGAAATTTTTTTGTTCACATGCGGCTTTTTAAAACCGTTTTTTTGTTATTTTTTGGTTTAGAGGTCTGATTATGATATTGTGTGATGCTTAGGGTTGTTTTAATAGTGATTCGCAAGTTTTTGGTCATTAATAAGATTTTTATGCCATTTTGCTGGTTTTTCAGCTATTTTGCTGAATTTTAGGCGAATTTAAGCAATTTTTTGCGTTTTGTTTTGTTATAATGCTTTGTAATGGCTTTGAATAGACGCATGTTAGTAACTGAGTTTTTAGATACCAAGTGATTACATTCTCTTAGGTTGGAAACAATTTTTTTGTTTAGAAAAATGACAATAAACTGAAAAATTTTGAATTATTTTTCTTAATTTTTTGCTGTTCGTTTTTTTTTCTAAACTTAGAAAATTTTTTCAGCCTATTCGACTTTCCTATTGTTTTCGAAGTCTTCCAGTACTAATTCACTCCAATTAACGTTTTTTGGGTCTATGTGCTCCCGTGAAATTGAAAAAAAGCTCAATTTTTTCTATGATTTTTTTCAATTTTTTTAAATGCCCTTTGTTCTTCAATTTTTTATAGCATTTGGGGATGCCTATAGTCCAAATTAGTTGTCCTTGATGCATGTTGATGATTTTGATTTCAGTTTTGAATCATTTTGTTGAAGATAATTGAGTAACTTTTATGAAGAGTTCCGCTTCGTGCTTTTTTTTGGAATTTTTGCTGAGTTCTTCTGATTGTCTGCGTCTTGCTAGTATTTAATGGTCTAGTTTTTGATAGGAGCTTTTCTAGAGGTTTTGTTGAAATATATTTAGTGCACTTTTCAATGACAAATATCCCAAACTTTTCTTAAACACTAACTTTTGTTCTATTTTTTTCGTTCTTCGTTTTTACTCATATAAATAAACAATGATTCGGATTGGTGGACACTTGACCAGATGTAGCATTAAAAGTTTTTTGAAATAATGATTTGATTTCAGCATAATGGTATTTGATTCATTATTTGTGGCCAATTTTTTTGTTTTTTTACAGAAAATGATTTTGGTTTTGTTTTTCCTTTCCTTTCTTTTACCTACGTTTATTCTACTTGAAATTTGTGTTTGGTTTTTGTCTCAAATAGCAGTGTTTCAACAAAATTAAACTTAACCTATTTCACGGGTTTTTGCCAAAAGTTGTTTTTAAACTTGCAACTCAATGTAAAATTTTTATCACGTGCTTTATCGTCTTTTCTGGTCAGTTATTTTTTCATTGTTTTTTTTTTGTTTTAAAGTGACAAGTGTTATTCAGTAGGATAAGCATTATGTTAGTTATTGTGGTCAATCAGTAGAGTAAGTTTTATGTTTGTTAGGGGCGTTCGTTTTTTCCTTCGAGTCGTTTCCGGAATTCTTCCGGCTATGTTTTTTTTTAAGATCTGTTCACACATTTTCATGATTTTTGAAGTCAAATTGGAGTAGTGATTTTGGTCACGCCGAAACAGGAAGTGGAGCGAAAAAGCGAGTGGTTTTGTGGCGTGAAACTTTTTCGTTCTAAATTTAAAGTAGAGTGAGAAAATGGTGTTTGAACAAAAATTCGCTTTCTCGCTAGTGAATTTTTGTTCACATGCGGCAATTTCACTTTGATTTTTACAGTGTTTTTGATTTTTTGGTTCGGATTTTTTTTCGAAATGGTTTTCCCAATCCATTCATAGTCCGTTCTTGGTCTAGTTTTCTGTTTAGTCAATGAAAATTCTTTGAATTGTGTGTCAGGACTTGTCCTGCTATGTTTTTTTTACTTCGTCAAACTTTTTTTTCGCTTTACCATTTTGCAGCTTTTTCGACATTTTGCGTGAAATCTTTTTGACTTCTCTAGGCTAGTTTCTCTCTTCTCTCATTCTGCTGAAAGTCAATTTGAACATCAGTTGCTCAGCAAAGCAATTCAAAATGAACAGAGTCAGAATAAAAAATTGAAGTCAGATATAGAAACGGGATAAACCCATAAAGCCCAATTTTAGATGCCCGCTATTTGAACGTCGTTCCTATAAGTTTTAGTTACCATCTCTTATCCTTATTGGTTTTGATAGTAGCCCCTCTAGCCTCTCTCTAAGAAACAGAAGTATGGTCAACTACGAAATGCCATCAAAATAAATTGGACTTAAAAAATGTTTTTTTCCAAAACCTTTTTTTTCAATATCTATTCTTTCAATCCCAATCATGCTTATTGGAATCAACGGCGGCTCTTTTCCGGCAATCTGCGGGTATGTTTATATAAAGGCGCATTTCAATTTGTTTTTCGAAAGGAACCTCAATTTTGTTATCTCACACAGTCCTGCCCCTTTAAGCACATCTTAGCTTTCCTTAGGTTAAGTTGACTAAACCAAAGCAGGCCGGTTGTTAGAGCAATTTATTCAAAGTTACTCGGTGATGTTGACTATTTAAATTATCATTGTTTTCATTATTTTAGAAGACAGCAGAGCCGAAGAGCCCTTCAAGTGCAAAGAAGAAAGAAAAAGCTCCCAAATCAAAAGGTTTGTAAGATTGGTTGAAATACTTTTGTTTGATTCAAATGTGGGAGAAGGGCTGACCAGGTGTAAAATTGGGATACCATGACACAAAACGCACCAAAAAATATCGGGGCTTCGAACTTTGGAAATATTGTTATCTTAACTCTGTTCGGGAGTTTACGATGCTCTCAAGCTGTAAAATATCACTGAATTATATGTATTTATGGTTGAGTGAAGCCATTGCGCGGTTAAAGTTTTTATTTGGACACTGAAAGAGTAATCTATTGTTAGAACAAAATCTTAGTCGCCCGATGGACTTAGTGCCCTGACACGATGGCGCTTGCGCAAACTTCTGCGTCTCTGATAGCGAAGCAGCCGATTATTTATAGCGGGTTAATGCAAGAAATGAAAGTCTAATTTTATGTCATAAACTTAGTGTCCTATAGGACACTGAGTTTAAGACAAAAATTATACTTTCACTTCTTTAACTCTAAGTTCAATCTTTCAAACTAAGCTCGCTGCCTCGAAGTTTTAGTGACCGATGAAATCGTACCCCGGGGTTCTTTAATTTTAATTGCAGAAAAATTGGCCTGGTGTCGTGTTTGATCTAAAAGTGAAACATTTTATATTTTGTTGAGCACTCTCTAATTAGTTTTAGCCATGTGCAGTAGTAATCTGACTCAACGTCTTCAGAAGATATCATTATTCCGCAAAGTTCGATAGCGTTTTTTGCTTCAACATAGTTTGCTTCTGCAGATGTCTTTTTAGTTTGTTATTATTAATAGCCGCCCTCATCTTCTCAGCCGGCTATTATTGCGCTCGTATTTTTTTTTACTTCGTCAAACTTTTTTTCGCTTTACCATTTTGCCGCTTTTTCGACATTTTGCGTGAAATCTTTTTGACTTCTCTAGGTTAGTTTCTCTCTTCTCTCATTCTGCTAAAAATGAATTTGAACATCAGTTGCTGAGCAAAGCAATTCAAAATGAACAGAGTCGGTATAAAAAATTGAAGTCAGAAATAGAAACGGGATAAACCCATAAAGCCCAATTTTAGATGCCCGCTATTTGAACGTCGTTCCTATAAGTCTTAGTTACCACCTCTAATGCTTATTGGTGTTGATAGTAGCCCCTGTAGCCTCTCTCTCTAAGAAACAGAAGTATGTTCAACTACGAAATGCCATCAAAATAAATCGGACTTAAAAAATATTTTTTTACAAAAATCTTTTTTTTTCAATATATTCTATTCGTTCAATCCCAATCATGCTTATTGGAATCAACGGCGGCTATTTTCCGGCAATCTGCCGGGTATGTTTTGTTATTGATTTTTTGGACACTTCAGTAGGCTTTGCTGCTCCGCATGCAAATTGGATGCTATGTAGTGCATTAAAATTTTTCAAGTACATTTGCCTAGGACGAGCAATTAATATTAAACCGATAAGCCTAGAGGGTACTAGCAAAAGCTTGTCTTTCCAAAAGCTTGTGTTTTTGTCCATTTCTAGGTTTTGCTATAAATAATTAAGAGTAAGTTGATATCTTTGACGAATGAGTTAGTTGAGCTGGGACAGCTTGCTTTTGTAAACTATTTTGATTTTGTTTTGAAGCAGACTAGAAGCTGGACGACAAATTTGATCAATTTGTTGAACTCTGATGTGAAGGAATTCAGCTGTGATATTTTATTGCTCTCGATTGAAGTTTGAAGCAATTTTAATGTGCTCTGTAAAGAAGTTTTTAACAATTATATTAGTCCCGTTGGTCTTTTGTGCAATTTTTAATTGCTCTTTAACGAAGTTCATAGCAATTATTGTAAACGTGTGTCTTTTTTTATACAAAATTTTCGCTTGACAATTTTGACTTTTCGAGTGACTTTTACGCCCTTGACTTTTTGCGTTTCGCGTGATCTAAAATTCTCTCTCAATCACAATTTTAAGCAGCTGAATTCAATTGGTGGCAATTTGATAATAAAAGTCAACTGAAAAGTGCGCCGAAACTGGTGCCATTTTTTACTTCAAATCTTAATAGTGGTATATGTTAACCTCTAATGTGGTTATTTGAAGCCCACAATTGAACTTCTTAGTCCCATTTAGGCTCCCCCTCCCTAGGTTAACTGTTAAGTGAAGTTAAGTGAATACAATGCAGTCCGCGTGCTTTTTGAGTGGTGATTTTGATCACGTCTGGAAAAGATTTGGAGATAAAATTAATTTATTGAGGTGGAAATGGGTTGTTTTGCAGCAGAGTGAGAAAAGTCGAGCAAAAAGTGGTTTATCGTTAGTACAAGCCTTTTTTGAGAATTGTCAATTAAGGCAGGCAGTAGGTTATTTATAGCCGAAAATCGACAGCTGGGTCTGTTATTGACCTTCTGGTGTTCTACTTCGTCGTCAAGATTTTTCTTACGTTAATGTTAGATGGTTCATTCATTCATTCATGCTATTTTTTACGCACTTCATGCGATTCAGTCTCCTTCACTCAAAGCCAGTATTTTTGTTCATTGGCGTGATCGATTTTTTAAATTGCTCTCGAACGAAGTATGGTGCAATTTTTGTAAACATGTGTCTTTTTATGCAAAACCGCTTGACTGTTTTCTTTAACAGTCGATTTCACTTTTTGAGTGACTTTTTCACGCTTGGCTTTTTAATATTTTGAGTGATTTGAATTGTCCTCAAAAACGGAATCAACAAGTAGCGCCCAGAGGGCATTAAGTTCTCTTAGAGCCTTTCAGCTCACTAGCTCCAAGTATGCGATTCACAGAAACTTTTGGAGACGTATACTTATAGTATAGTGTGAAGGGCGGTTCTTAGAGTTTGACCCCCCTCCCCCACACCCTCCAGGCCCAACAGTTTTTAATAGCCGCCCTCATCTTCTCAGCCGGCTATTATAGCGCTTCTATTTTTTTTACTTCGGCGAATAAAAAAATGTTTCGCTTTACCTCATTTTGCCGCTTTTTCAACATTTCGCGTGATATCTTTTTGATTTCTCTAGGCTAGTTTCTCTCTTCTCTCATTCTGCTAAAAGTGATTTTGAACATCAGTTGCTCAGCAAAGCAATTCAAAATGAACAGAGTCAGTATAAAAAATTGAAGTCAGAAGTAGAAACGGGATAAACCCATAAAGCCCAATTTTAGATGCCCGCTATTTGAACGTCGTTCCTATAAGTCTTAGTTACCATCTCTAATGCTTATTGGTATTGATAGTAGCCCCTGTAGCCTCTCTCTAAGAAACAGAAGTACGTTATGTTCAACTACGAAATGCCATCAAAATAAATCGGACTTAAAAAGTGTTTTTGTACAAAAATCTTTTTTTTTCAATATCTTCTATTCTTTCAATCCCAATCATGCTTATTGGAATCAACGGCGGCTATTTTCCGGCAATCTGCCGGGTATGTTTGCCCATTCCAGGTCTAGTCTTTTGTTTAGTCAATGAACGTTATTTGAATTGTGTCAGAACGTCTCCGGCTATGTTTTATTAATTCGCTTTACCGTTTTTCGTTTTATATAAGTCACGATTTTCACGAGTGAGACTTACCTCACTCACTGTTTCAACTAACGGTATTTTAGATTCTTTCACTCATTGAGTTACGGATTGTAGTGAATAGGGTCAATGCCGAAAGAGCAAAATTGAGTGAAACGAGATAAACTGATACAGCCTGGTCATGAAGTCATAGTGCTTTAGGTTATAGAGTTCATTAGAGCGATTGCTATTTATATTAAGTTTAATAGATTTCAGTATAGAAGCTGAATTAAGTATAGTTTTAAGTATAGTAAAATCTAACTGAAAAAAATTGGTGAATTTCTAAGTTTCAAAAAGTGTTCTATTTTGGTTTGCAGTTTCAGTTAAATTCTGAAACTACTTAATTCAGCTTCTAAACTGAAAGCTATAACGCTTAATACAGCTATCAATCGCTATAATGAACTATATAACCTAAATCACTATGACTTAATGACCAAGTTTTATCGGTTTATCTTGTTTCTTTTGACATTGACCATATTCACTACATTCCGTAATTCAATGCGTGAAAGAATTTAAAATACATTTAGTTGAAACAGAGGTAATTCAGGAGCGAAACGTAAAAATTGTGGCTTGTGTGAAACGAAAAACGGAAACGCGAGTTAATAAAACATAGCCGGAGACGTTCTGACACAATTCAAATAACGTTCATTGACTAAACAAAAGACTAGACCTGGAATAAACAAAAACCGCATGGGAGTGGAAGGTGGGGGGGGGGGGGGAAGGTGGGTTCAAACTCTACGAACCGCCCCTCACATTAAGTTCAAAAGTTTCTGTGAATCGCACACTTGGAGCTAGTGTGATAAAGGGCTAAGAGAACTTAAGGCCCTTTGGGCGGTACCTGTTCATTCCGTTTTGAGGACGAAAAGTCAAATTGGTCAGATCAAAAATCATTGAATCTTAAAATTGCATGGAAAAGCACAGAATATAATTGCAACAAATTTTGTTTGAGAGCAATAAATTATATTAGTTGTGTGTTCTTTTTTGCAATTTTGTTCATGAACAATTTTTGATCTGATCAATTTGACTTTTCGGCCTCAAAAACGGAATCAAAAAGTAGCGATCAGAGGGCATTAAGTTCTCTTAGAGCCTTTCAGCTAACTAGCTCCAAGTATTCGATTCAAAGAAACTTTTGGAGACGTATACTTAGCGTTAAGGGCGGTTCTTAGAGTTTGACCCCCACACGCGTCCTTCAAATCCATCCAATTTTTTTTCCATTCCAGGTCGTCTTTTGTTTTGTCAATGAACGTTATTTGAATTGTGTCAGAACGTGTCCTGCTATGTTTTATTATTTCGCTTTACGTTTTTCGTTTCACATAAGTCACGATTTTCACGTTTCGCTCGTGACTTACCTCATTGCTTCAACTAAATGTATTTTAAATTCTTTGGCATTGAATTACGGCATGTAGTGAATATGGTGAGTGTCAAAAGAGCAAAATTAAAAGAAACAAGATAAACCGATAAAAACTGGTCATTAAGTCGTAGTGCTTTAGGTTATTAAAATATTTATAGCGATTGCTAGCTGTAATAAGCGTAATAGCTTTCACTTTAGAAGCTGATTTAAGTTTAGTTTCAGAATTTAACTGAAACTGCACACCAAAATAGAACACTTTCTGAAACTTAGAAATTCACCTTTTTTCACTTAGATTTTAAAACTATACTTAATTCAGCTTCTAATCTGAAAGCTATTAAGCTTAATATAAATAGCAATCGCTCTAATGGACTTTATAACCTAAAGCACTATGACTTTATGAGCAGGCTGTATCGGTTTATCTCGTTCTTTTTTAATTTTACTCTTTCGACTTTGACCCTATTCTCTACATTCCGTAATTCAATGCGTGAAAGAACTTCTACGTGCGTCAACGTTGGCTGTTTTCTAGGAATTTGCCAGATATGTTTTGAGATTTGCAATTGATCTCAAACGAGGTTTCTGGCAATTATATTAGTCATGCGGTCTTCTTTTATGGAATTCTTTTGCCTGACCCTTTTTACTTTTTGTCCTCAGAAACGGAAAAACCAGATAACTTCCGGAGTGCATTTTGTTCTCTTAGAGCCTTTCGGCTATTATACTCAGTATATGACTCACCGAATCTGTTTGGGAGACATAAGTTCATGGTATCAAGGGCGGTTCTTAGAGTTCTAATAGTAATGGTTGGGTTGGCGGCTTGATAGTTTTCTGCCCTCGGTTAAATCCTCGAAAATTTATACTAATTTGGATGTTATTCGTCTTTTTCGCAGATTTTGGGCTACCTCTGCATTTTTTGCCCACAGGATTTTAATGGGATTTAGACTTTTTTTTACATGTATAATTTGTTACCAATTGGTTACAGTTTTGATGGCAGCAATTTTTTCTGTAAAGAAATGTAACTGGGCTAATTAGGGTTTGTGTATTATTGTGCTAGCCTTGTGATACTCTCAATTGTATGAAAGAAAGCTATTCGACTTCTTTATTTTTCTTATTTGAACAACAAATTTAATTTCTCCATTTTCTGTAATTTAATTGTTGGTGTGTATTTTTAAAATTTTATTTGACCGAGGATTTTTTCTGACTAACAGCGTTGTTCTAGTAGATACTCAATATATCATTGGTTTGAGCAGATTTTCTGGAGCCGACTTTGGATTCATTAGGCTCTGTTTTTTAAGACCTGGGAATACATTCTCGTGGTTTTGTAGTCAAATTTGAGATGAGATTTTGTAGTCAAATTTGAGATGTTTTGTAGTCAAATTTGAGATGACTCACGAAACTGGTGTTTCAACAAAAATAGCTTTTTTGAGAGTGGTTTTTTTATTTGCTCTCAAGCGAACTTTGAATCAATTATTACGAACGTCTAGAAGCATTTATTGTAAACGTGTTGGTCTTTTTTATCCAAAATTTCATTTTTGAGTGATCTCAATTACTCTCATTGTTGCTAATGTTATAGTGCTTGTGAGCGGTTGAGGATTAAAGCCGTTGTAGCTGAATGGTGAAGATGTCAGACTACTACCTTGGGGGTCGCGGGATTGAATACTATGAGGTCGAATATTTTCCTACCATAAAAAATTTTTAAAGCTACACCCCTAAATAAGTGCCCCCGCATGTCGTTCGAGAGCAAATCATCCGACATTAGTCTGTTCAATCACGTGGGGCAATTTGATTTTGTTATCTCAAGTTCTTGGATTCTGCTGTCTTCTAAGTGGTATTCAAAGTCTATTTTTATTCATTTAGATGTCCAGTTTTTAGTTTTTCCTATGAAAATTCTTTTGAAATGTAATTCATGGCTGTGACTACTATGTAGTTTGTTTCGTTGTCTAACGCTCATTTTTCTTTTTACATTTGTTCACGTCAGAAACCTAAAAACAGCATCTTTTTATGCTGCTCTGTGACAGTTTTGATGCGTGTGACGTCTCTTGTTACATTTGTTACAAGTACGATTTAGTTGAACTCCGTGATGATTTTTTAATCATTATTGACTTACATCATTATCCGACTTTTAACACCAGGATTAAGGTGACGTAAGGTACTCTAAACTTTTTTTCAACGTCAAAAGAAGTCGTTAGGTTTAATTTATCGCCTCTGTGACGCCATCAAAGCAGTTCTAAACAAGTCTATTTGTCAGCTATTTGCGGCTATATGTTTTGTATTGAGACATGATGTGATTAATTTAATTTACGTGAATCGCAATAGGTAATATTCGTTTTTGAAGATATAATAGGGCTTTTAATGGTCTCTTAGCGGTGAAGATGATTTCGCATGTAGGTCTGTTTTGCTGCTTTTGAGGCAATGTTTTGTATTCTTCTCAAATAATCTGGACAGAAACAATTATTAAACGTTTTAAACAATTATTTGCGCATTTAATTGTTTTCGGGAAGGGTGGAAAGCTTGCTTTCAATCCAACGTTTTTCGAAAAACGGTAAATATTTATTCAATTAAGATATGAAGAATTTTCAGAAGGTGGTGAGCCGAGCAACAAGGAGCTGAAAAAGGTGTTAAAAGACATCATTGGCAAGGCTGACCTCGAATCAATCACTATGAAGCAAGTCCTCACAACTGTATACGAGAAGTACCCAGATGTGAACCTCTCCAAGAGGAAGGCAGAGATTAAAGACATGGTCAAGTCCCTCCTGGTCTGAGAAGTGGGATGGATTCCTTCCTGCTATTCTAACCTTGATCAACTCTTTTTCTCCCCGATGCCAATTGACCTCAAAGCCCTTGACCTTCATGACGCAAAGCAAATCGTTCACATGTTGACTTGAAAAAGTTATGCAATGTTGTTTTCAGCCTCTTTCAGTCTGTTTTTCTTCAGCTCTCGTGTTCAAACTTACCAATGATAATGTTTTGAGAATTCGCGACTGTAGTTTTAAAGTTTGCGATGTTACTCTTGACATTTGACATTAAAACTCGTTTTCATTTTCAATTCAAACTCAGTTTTCAACTGTTCATTTTCTCAATAATAATTCTCTATGTTGTTTTGTTGATATTATGTCAATTATTTTTGGGGAAGTGCTTTGTGGCCGCTTCGACTCTTAACCAAACATTTTGTCCTTTATATATTTCCAACTTTTGATTTCATTCTTTAATAGAACAACTACAGCAACAGTTTGTGTGTGATACGTACAATTGACTGTTTGAATGTTGTGTTGATCTTGCTGTAGACGCAACATGATTCAAAATTAATTCAAATTAACCAAAATGTGGGCGGCCATCTTTATGGCTCACTCTTTCCGCTGGCTCTTTCCAGCGCTTTTTTGCCTTTTGTGTTGTAGGTTATTTTGTATTTAATATTGAGATGGCAGCTGTTTGAATCGATGAGCTTAGAAACATAGCTCGTTAATGAGTTAGAGCGGGGGGCGGACAGAAAATCGAAAGGACATTTGATCGAAAGTAAATTATTTTACATGAATTGGAATAGTAGATAGACTGTAAACAGTAACCGTACATATTCTCATTGCCAACGTTATGACGTTATTTAATAATTTGTTAACATGAGATCAGCTAATGTGGGCATCCCTCGGTAGCCCGCGGGACTCCGATATGATTATTCAAAAACGAGTGAGTTATGCTCAGCAATCGCGTGTTTTTTTTAATGTAATTATGCCCTTTTCGATTCACAAATAAAAATCGCTGAATTGTCCCAACTTTTTGCTTTCGGTTTTCAGTCTTTGGATCTTTTGTCATAACCCCAGTTAGAGCTTGGTATGAGTCAGTGGAATGCTAACTTAGAATGGAGGAGTAATTGAATAATGCTAATGAGTGTACACGTACTTATTTAGAAAGATTATCTTTGTTACAATAGGCTTTTACCATATTTTAATTACTACCACCTCGTCCTCAGTTTGCTCAGATTTGTTATCAATTAAGCTATGCCAAAATTGTGATTTTTCCAGTGGCTAATAATGACCGGATTTGTGTAACGAGAATTTTAATTTATCATGCTTTGTGGACAACTATAGTTCTGGAAATATCACATTGATATTTAGCAACAGCAGCGCAGTGCAGAAATTTAGCAATAAAATTGATATGAATTTGTTGGTTTGTATGTGTGCGTGTCAATGATACCCGTAGAAGCATCAGAAGTATTTGATTAGTGCGACTAGATGTGTTCTACCTTGTGTAATGTTAGCCTCTCTCTACCATCCAGATTATTTGACTACTGATATTTTGTTTTAAGTTGTGTCCTACTCCGTATCACTGATTTTGTTTTACTTTTTAATTTATTTTTGTACTCTATCAAGTATTCACAGAAGAAGCAGTTATCAGGCAAATTAATCGAACCATACTGATTGTGGCAGACCATAAAAGATAAGCGCCCCTATTGAATACTACAGGATACGTGGATGATATTCCAATGCTTAATTCAGCGGGTCCCAAAATGAAAGTCCAAACATGTAGTAGGGCAAGGACTAAGGCTCGTTTATATGCGACCGCACAAAATGATCTGACCCCTGTCATCCACTAACTTACAGAAAAAAGTATTCAATGTTTTCATATTAAAATGGATAGATTAAACTGACCTGTGAGTTCCAGAGTTCCAGTGGAACTTTAAGAATTAACTTTCAAGGTTTTGTTTAAGAAATTCACTGTTCCGCAAAATTTGGTTGAAGACACACCCACTGGTGACCCCCCCCCCCCCCATTGCCCCACCCCTCCGTGGCTAGATACTGACGAACAACCGCTTGCTAAAAACGCAAATTTTTAATTTTGCTATTTTTTTCAAGCTTTTTGAAAACTTTTTGACATTTTTTGATTTTTATCAGTCCTAGGTGTCAAAGAACCTCCTCTTTGGTAATAGGTTACTGCATTGTTTCTAGTGGTAATGGAATAGTTTCAACATTTTAACATCACAAATTTTAGCAATTTTTTAACACGTGCAATTTTGAAAAATTTTTGACATGTTTTTCCTTAGGTCTTTCCAGAGCCAGAAAACATCTTAAGGGTTTTGATAATAAGTTACGGACAAATTTTTAATGGTCATGGAATAGCTTTTCAACTTTGATGAAACTTGCTTTTTTTTCAAGTTTTGAAATTTTTTGTAGTTTTTTAGATTTTTAGACCCAAGAGCCAAGGAACCTCCTCTAAGGTTTGAAAATAGGTTACTGAAATATTTTTAGAAAAAGTGGAATGTCTTGCAAGATTTTAACATTACGAATTTTAGCATATTTTTCATATTTTGCCATTTTTTCCCATTTTTTTGACATTTATACTTATTATTCAGATTTTTTGAAGCTCAAAGGTCAGAAAGCCTGTCAGGGTTTGATAATAAGTTACTGGAAAATTTTTTGTCGAATATGGATTAATTGTCATCTTTTCAATATCACAAGTTATAGCGATTTTATTTTTGTAAAACTGCAATTTTTTTAACGTTATTTGAAAAATTTTGTCGTTTTTTAAGGTTTCTCTAGCCTCAAGGGCGTCGAAAATTCCTCTAGGCTTTGTTAATAAATTACTGCATAGTTTAGAGATGTAATGGAATGCTCTTCAAGATTTTAATATCACGAATTTAAGCAATTTTTAAAAACATATGCATTTTTTCATGTTTTTGATTTTTTCTCGGCAACAGAGGCCCTCGAAGGTCTTACAAGGTTTGATAATAAGCTGTTGCATAGTTTCTAGAGTTAATGGGATGGTGATCAACATTTTCTTTGACTCCAGTTTTAGCAATTTTTGGATAAAATTTGAACTTTTCAAATTATTAGAAATTTGTATGTTCCAAGTGTATGGATCTTTATGATCCTGTGAAACTTTTTCTGGCTTGAAACAGTGATACCGGATAGTCTCTTGTGACAATGAATTGGTTCTTAAGATATTAATGTCTTGCGTAATGTCATCGTCTTCTTTGCGTAATGTCATCATCACTGATCCTAATTATCAATTAATTATTGTTGAAATGTTTTTTATCATAACTGATATAACAGGCACTTTTTAGGAAACCATTGTTAATTGCTCTTAAGAGCAATTTGTAGCAAATTTTATAACCAAGTTTGTCTTTTATGCAAATTTTTGCTTGGCCGATTTTTCGTCTGACTCATTTGACTTTCGTTTTCAGAAACGGGATAAAGATGTAGTGCCCTGAGGTAACTAAACCGTGGCTAGCTGCTGACGAAACCAGCCGCTCGTCGGTTGTTTGAGAGCAAGTCGCCCGACGTTAGTCGGTTATGTTTAATTGCTCTCAAACGAAGTTTGTAGCAATTATATTAGTCCTGTCGGTCTTTTTTATGCAATTTTTCGCTTGACCGATTTTTCGTCTGACGCTTTTGACTTTTCGTCCTCAAAAACGGGATAAACAGGTAGCGCCCAGCGGGCATTAAGTGCTCTTAGAGCTTTTCAGCTCTGTTTCAGCTCAAAGTGTTTTGGAGACTTATACTTATACTTATGGCGTGAAGGGCGGTTCTTAGATGTTGAAGTCAACCCCACTGGTGACCACCCTATTGCCCAACCCCCCACCGCACTGTTGCCCCCTTCCCAGTGTTTCCTTCCCCAATCTGCCCCCGATGCAATCCCCCCACCCTCCGGATACTGACGAACAGCCGCTTGCTAAAAACGCAAATTTATAATTTATTGGTATTTTTTTTCAAGCTTTTCGAAAATTTTCGACATTTGATTTTTATCAGTCCTAGGTGTCAAAGAACCTCCTCTAGTGTTTAAAAATAGGTTACTGCATTGTTTCCAGTGATAATGGAATGGTTTCAACATTTTACCATCACAAATTTTAGCAGTTTTTTGACAAAACGTGCAATTATTTCAAACTTTTTGAAGTTTTTTATCCTTATTCAGGTCTTTCCAGACCCAAGGGCCAGAAAACATCCTAAGGGGGTTGATAATAAGTTTCTGACAAATTTTTAATGGTCATGGAATAGCTTTTCAACTTTGATGAAACTTGCTTTTTTTTTCAAGTTTTGAAATTTTTTGTAGTTTTTTAGATTTTTAGACCCAAGAGCCAAGGAACCTCCTCTAAGGTTTGAAAATAGGTTACTGAAATATTTTTAGAAAAAGTGGAATGTCTTGCAAGATTTTAACATTACGAATTTTAGCATATTTTTCATATTTTGCCATTTTTTCCCATTTTTTTGACATTTATACTTATTATTCAGATTTTTTGAACCTCAAAGGTGAGAAAGCCTGTCAGGGTTTGATAATAAGTTACTGGAAAATATTTGTCAGTTATGGATTAATTGTCATCTTTTTAATATCACAAGTTATAGCAATTTTTTTAAATAAAAAGGGCAATTTTTTTTAAGTTATTTGAAAAATTTTGTCTTTTCTTACTTTTCTCTAGCCTCAAGGGCCTCGGAACTTCCTCTAGGGTTAGATAATATATTACTGCAAAGTTAAGAGATGTATTAAAATGTTCTTCAAGATTTGACTATCACGAATTTAAGCAATTTTTATAAATATTTGCAATTTTTCATGTCATCGATTTTTTTCCGGAAACAGAGGCCATCGAACCTCCTCCAAGTTTTGATAATAATCTGCTGCATAGTTTCTAGAGTTAATGGGATGGTGATCAACCTTTTTTTATGACTCCAGTTTTTGTAATTTTTCGATAAAATTTAAACTTTTGAAATTTTTGGAAAATTTGTATGTTCCAAGTGTATGTTCTTTATGAGCCTGTGAAACTATTTCTGGCTTGAAACAGGGATACCGGATAGTCTCTTGAGACAATGAATTGGTTCTTAAGATATTAATGTCTTGCGTAATGTCATCATCTTCTTTGCGTAATGTCATCATCGCTGATCCTCATTATCAATGAGTTATAGTTGAAATGTTTTTTATCAAAACTGATCTAACATGCACTTTTTATGAAACCATTGTTAATTGCTCTTAAGAGCAATTTGTAGCAAATTTTATAACCCTGTTTGTCTTTTATGCAAAATTTTGCTTGGCCGATTTTTCGTCTGACTCATTTGACTTTCGTTTTCAGAAACGGGATAAAGATGTAGTGCCCTGAGGTAACTAAACCGTGGCTAGCTGTTGACGAAGCCAACCGCTCGTCGGTCGTTTGAGAGCAATTCGCCCGACGTTAGTCGGTTATGTTTTATTATTCGCTCAATCTGCAAAACCTGTTCCTGAAAGAAATGAAGTTGTCTCGATGAGTCCGTCTGCATTTAAGGGAGAAGCGGAGTTTTTTTTGGCTAAATTACAAAATTAGAAAACAGCAAAGAAATTAGACATTCTGCTGCAGAAAAGTTTCGTTTCTATGAAGCATCATCTTAAAAAAATTGAGTAAAAAAACACCAAGTTTTTTCGGTTCATTTGACAGTTAAAAAATATAATTTTAATAAATAGTTAATTAACACAGGATGCAAAACAATATAATTCTTATTTAGAGCGCAACAAAATAAGAGCGGAAGTCGATGGTAGTAGCAGACTCGCTTTAAAACTAATGGGATTCAATGACAAAGTTCGATGTTTTTTCAACTACTTATTAATCGCTCTCATGCTAAGTTAGAAGCTTAGAAGCAATTATTGTATACGTGTTGGTCTTGTTTATGCAGAATTTTCGTTTGACCGATTTGACATTTCCAGCGAATCTTGCGCCCTTGATTTTTTCGTTTTGCGTAACTTTTTGCATTCACATATTTAATTAGCTGAACTCAAGTGGAGGCAGTTCACTCTTACAAGTCGAATGAAAATTGAGCCAAAATTGGTAATTTTTTAAAAATTTTATTGGTGACTTTTTTTTTATATAATTAATGTCATTTGAAGCCCCCATAGTGATTTTAGATACCCCCGCATTGAAGCAAGCTGCAATAGGTTAGAGCTCCCACTAGGCATCCGAGAGCAATTCGTCCGACGTTATTCTGTTATATATGTTTCTAAAATTAAATCCGAATTTTCTGAAAAAATTAAAAACAAATTCTGAAAAAAATTTAAAAAAAAATTAGCAAAACCAAAACCTCCGTCTAAAAACAAGGAGGTCAAACGGATTTCAGTGAATCA
The DNA here is from genome assembly GCF_964194025.1 of Convolutriloba macropyga. Classification (NCBI taxonomy): domain Eukaryota; kingdom Metazoa; phylum Xenacoelomorpha; order Acoela; family Convolutidae; genus Convolutriloba; species Convolutriloba macropyga. Next base: position 73,337,365 of record NC_134468.1, on the reverse strand, counting down.
AAAAGCCCACGGAGACAAAAAACTAGTTCTTGGAGTTCATCGTTTACATTCTCCAGTTGGAGTCAAAGTTTCATATTTTTGAAAAAAAAAATTGGTGTAGTGTTTCAATAGCGATACGCTTTTGCATCAGTGTCAGCCCGAGAGGAAAAAGAATTGAAAATTTTTAACGTCTCAATTTTTTTGCTAGTTTTAACTACAAAAAGCTGCTCGGACAAGAAAAAAAATAACCTTCCATTTAAATTTTCAGACTATGTTTTTTAAGATAAATATCAGATAGTTCTCCTAGTGGCGCTAATACTGTTTGACGTGATTGGTTCACATCTTTTTTGTCAAATTGCAGTAAAACTTGCAAAGCTATACCAGCGAGAAAGAAACCTTTTCTTGAGTTTAAGTTAATTTTGTCACTGGAATTAGATCTCCAATCTTTCTCCGTGTCAAAAGCAAAGATTTTGATTTGGTACATTTGTGTTCTACTGTTAAATGAGACTTTTGATAGAAATCTTCTGGTGCAATTGTTTTTTCTCAAACAACAAATATTAAATGTGCGTATGGCGTTTGTTGTGGAGAGCGTCAAATGTTGCGGCACTTCTGTTAGAACTTATTAGTACAAATAAGAAGCTATCAAGAAGAAATTAAAATAATGTGTGTAGGGCTGGTTTTTTTGACAGTTTAGACCACCTGCGCCCCTACCACCTCAACCACAGCCTTAGGCGCATCAATTATTCTAATTTTTTTTCCACCTCTCTATTAAATTTAAGCCAGTTTGCTTACTACAAACAATTTGTCAGTTGCTTGAGAGCAATAAGCTTGACTTCAGTTGGCTATTTTTTCCGCTTTTACTGTTTTCAACCGGTGAAGTTTTGTTAGTTGCGAAGTAAACCATGAAAATTTGTCACCATCAACCAATGCAACCAAAAATGATTTTCGTCTCCAAAATTACGAACACAATTTGAAGAAACTTGGAAGTCAATATAAAAGTACCATTTGATATTATTTCTGCTGTTTTTTCTTCTTTAAAGAATTTGCAGATTTATTGCCTACTTCTTCTAGTTGAAAAAAAAAAACGTGGAAGAAAACTTAATAGTTAAGTAATTCGTCAATTTGGTTTTTCAGATATTCTCCCAAAAATGAGCCTTCACTGAAAAATTTCAAAATTAACTACTATTCTTAAAAATGAAAATCAAACTTTTCTGGTGTGTTGTCAAGTATCTGAAAGCACTATCTTAAAATTTTTAGTTTTTTTTATTTTAAAGTTTTATAGTTGTAATTAAATTTACAATAAACCGAAATTTACAATAAAACAAAAAGCCCTTAGTAAACAATAGTTAAGAAAAATTTATTTCCCTTTCAATTTTTTGAAATATTTCGTCATTTGTTAGGTTTCTCCACTCTCAAGAGCTAAGTAACCTCCTCTAAGTTTTGATAATAGGGTACTTCATAGTTTCTAGATGAAATAGAATGTTTTTCAGGATTTCAATATCATGATTTTAAGCAATTTTTTCGAAAAAAATTATTTAAAATTTTTTCCAAGTTCTTTTGAATGTTTTTTTGAATGTTTTCCGGCACCAAGGGCCCAGGGACCTCCTCCTTGGTTTGACAATAAGCTGTTGCTTAGTCTCATGGATAGTTCATGCTGCATAGTTCATGCTGCATAGTTCATGCTGCATAGTTTCATTAGAGTTAATGGAATGGTGTTAAAAAGTTCACTGACTCCAGTTTTAGCAATTTTTTGATAAAAATTTACTTTTTTTCGTCAAATTTTCTGAAAATTATTGTTCTAAGTTTATGGATCTTTATGAGCCACTGAAAATATTTAAAGCATGAAATAGGAATGCTGCATAGACTCTTAAGACAATGAAAAAATTTTTAAATAATGTTGTTCTTTTCTGAGTTTAGCTATCATTACTGGCCATCGAAACTTCTTCAAACCTGCAGATAGATGACATGACAGAACTCCAGAAGGGAAAATGATTTTGAACAGGTTTTTCACTGCGAAATCTGGAAACTTTTAAATTTTTGGCTTATCAGTTTTTCTATATGAATTAATTACTAACAGGGCGAGAAAACTAAAAGTTGCAGAGTCGAATCCCGACAAGAAATTCTAGCTCTCTCTCCCTCTCTTTGTCGGTTAGGGTTTCTTTCCTTCTCTGTCGCTCACGTTTTATGTCTCTCACACTATTATCTCTCTATCTCTCTCTCTCTCTCTCCCTAACTCTTTTGTTGATGCCGCACTTCAACCGCTGTTATGTGGTGTGAGGTCTTTGTCTGTTACCTTCATTAATGCTGAATTATAGTGGAAATGTTTTATCAGGAATGAATTAACTAGCACTTTTTAAGAAATCCTTGTTAATTGCTGTCAAACGAAGTTTGTAGTAATTACATTAATCCTGTTGATCTTTTTTATGCGATTTTTCGCCTGCCCGATTTTTCCGGCTTCACCCATTGGACTTTTTGTCCATTGAAGGGCGATAGATAAAGAGGTGGCGCCCAGAGGACAATTATTTATCCTAGAAGCTTTCAGTGCACTAGTCTCTAAGTATGCGATTGACAGAAACTTTTTCGGTGACTTATACTTATGGTGTGAAGGGCGATTCTTAGAAATTGATCGGCTAATCTCACCTCACGCCTCTTCAACTAAACTAAAGCTAGCCTCACTGAACCTACTGATGGGGCCAACCACTCGCCTGTCGTTTGAGAGCAATTTGCCCGACGCTAGTCGGTCATGTTTTAATTCTTCAATTCTGTTTTTCAGATTTTTTCCCGAAAATTGGACAAAAGATCGGCTTTCACTGAATAATTTAAAATCGACTACTATTTTTAAAATTGAAAATCAAATTATTTTGGTGTTTTGTCAAATATCTGAGAACACAATCTCAAAACTTTTAGAGTTTTTTTAACTTTAAAGTTCCAGAGTTGCAATTAAATTAACAATAATCCGAAGATAACAATAAGTTTTTGTCCGAAGATAACAATAAATTTATTTGCCTTTCTGGTTGAATAAATTTGAACTAATTGTGAGCTGGAACACGTGTAAATTAAATTGTAATTGCTAAAAGCATCAAAAAATGGAAAAAATTTTGCGAGAAATAAAGCAGAAACTAAAAGCAAAATGCAAGAGAAACGTGATTTGAGATCCATCTGGTCTAAAATGAATCCTTCAAAAAGCTCAATTAAGTATTTTTGTTTTGAGCATTTCTAGCGCAGCATTCAAAGAGAAATCAAGAAAATGACATATAGGTGTTGGTTTTGATAGTTGAAGCCCAAAAAAACTTTAGGTTTTAAGCAGAGGGCTTGAATTATTAATTTTTACGATAACATGGTTGATAGCTTCCAGTAGCATAAGCTAAAATTGCCTGACTTTGAAACAATTTAACCAAAAAGTCTAAATTATTAAAAAAAACCAATGAAATTTTTATGCAGAGATGCGGCAGATTTATTTTAGCTCTAAATTTCGTTGCTGTTGAAGTGAGATATCCTAAGTTAACAAAAGGGGAAAAATTTGTTTAAAATTATTGTTCAAGTGCACCAAAATAAAAAAAATAGAAATTTCAAAAAATTTCGGACCTCGTTGGTTACTTAAAAGATTAGAACAAAAAGAAATACAATAAAAAATTCCAATTGGTTTTTTACGGTCTGTTGTACATAATCATTTATTTGGTGCAGTAAAATTATTATACGATGTACTTATTTATTGTTGTACCTAATTTTGAAGGACGTATCATAAAGTCATCTTAATTTCACTGTATACCGACTTTTATTTCACTTAGTAAGTCTGTTGCCCTAATTCCCGCACTGGGAATTATTTGTTAATATTCGTTATGACTTCTGTGTTGCTAACTGATTATACTTTTCATTCTCTTCAGTTTTGCACCTCGGGTACAGTTGCTCAAATTACCTTATTTCTTGTCAGCCGTATTTACTATCTGAGTAAATTAGACAGGTAATAGACAAGCGATTCGCTAAGCGAATCCAAGTACAAAATTGGGTTCAGTGCACTTGCCGCTCTAGTAAACGAAACAGAAATTCTAAACGTGATTCGCAGTGCAAGACCAAGTACAAAATATCGATTGTGTAGATGGCGCAGTCAGCACTGCAAAAGCGATCCCCACTTGCCATCGAACCCTTCTGGGAAAAACCTAGTGCATACCCTCCATTGAAGTGGCAAAAATGGCAGATGCAGGTGAAACTGGCTCTTCTTACAAACGAGAATATTGCATTAGATATTCTGCTTGTATCAAAACCCGAGAATGTTCAACTTCCGTTGGAACCGATCTAGAGAGTACAATAACAGATTCTTCAGCCCAATCAGAAAGAGAACGGTTAGCCAGAAATGCGCAGTTGAAAATGAACTGGGAAAGTCGATGCCAGAAACAGATGGAGATAGGTATTATGTGTGGAGACAAGCCATGGACACAGGCGGACCGTAAGACAGTATGCTATATCTCAGCTTGGTAACCGCAGGAAGACGCATCATATATAGTAGAAACCCGCATCTCAAGATGGACATATTGACAACGGTGGAACTTTGGCAAATCATGGAATGTACATTCATTCGTCAGCGAAACATCACCTTTGATAGGTACACGCTCCTTACTACGAAACAGTCAAAAGGGGAATCTATTGAACATTTCTTTGGCAAATTGAAGGAATTGTCCGAGAATTGCGATCTTGAAAATCAATAAGATACTATGATCAGAGATCTTTTCATTGCAAATTTGCAAGATCCCGAAAATCAACGAGAATTACTTAGAGAAACTCTCGAACCACACCAAGCCCTACGCTTGGTCATAAATATGGAACTCGGACAACGGAATCAGTTACAGATTTCGAACACACAACCCGCATCGCATGTAAGTGCAATAATTCCACAACGGCTTTTTCGCCAATCAAATCAACGACAATATACTTCAGCCCCCAACCGACAGACGAATCAACTATGCCGGAATTGCGGCCTTACTTGGTCAGCAAATCACAAGGATAAATATATTGCGAAAGGCAAGACGTGCAATAATTGTGGTTTACAGAACCACTTTTCACGTATATGTCGTAAGCCGAAGTCTTCATCCACTAAACGAACTCGTTCTAATGTTAATTCCATTGAGGAAAATACAACTGAACAGTCTGTCAATGCGATCCAAAATGCCAATTATAATCCTCAATGTGAATCCAACTATCATAGTTCAGATGATAATATGGTAGCTAGCATTGCTAGCAACACAGTCCAAATTGAACCCAAAACTACGATTTTTACAGATCGGAAACACTACAGTAGGACTTCTCATTGATTCCGGGAGTGTGTGTAGCATTTTGAAAGAATCCCATGCTACTGAGGTAATAAACAATTCTACTCTTGCACGATGGCTGACATCAGCACCTGCACAAGAACTCAAGACCTTTGCTAACGAACCAATACCCGTCATTGGCATGATGCAAGCGCCGATAAAAAGTAATGGATGGCGGATCGAAGACTCCGAATTTGTGGCCGTTAGAGACGGATTGAAACCACTGATTGGCAGAGACTTATTTGAAGTTCTTGGAGTTTCAATCACTCAAACTCTTTGTTCGAATGAAGGTAGTATGGTCAACACTATAACAACTCAAAGCCCATACAAAACACGCATAGCAAATCAACTTCATCAAGTTATCTCACGCAGTGGCAGATCAAAAGTTCACATTGTTAAATCTAAATTTCACAAAAATTTTCAACCTAAACACCAAAAAGGTAGAAAAGTACCTATTAATTTACAAGAACGAGTCAATAGTGAAATAAAAAACTTATTGAAGAAGAACACATCGAAAAACTTGATAATTGCTCTGATCAATATTTTATTACCCCAATAGTTATTACAGTTGAAAGAGACCAAACACAAAAATTAGCATTAGACTCGAAAATTCTCAATAAATCCATTCATAAAAATAAATGCCAAATGCCGAATATTGAAACACTTACAGATTCTATATCATAAATAATAACAGATTACAAAACAGAACCAACGGAAAAAATCTATTTCTCTACTATAGATCTCAAGTATGCGTATTGCCAACTAAATCTTCACCCTGGCACAGCCAAACATTGTAATTTTAAAATTGTCAGTGGTGATATGACAGGCACATATCAATTTAAAACAGGTTTTTACGGCCTTACAGACGAGCCTGCCGAGTTTCAGAAGGCCATGGATTATACGTTAATTGGCTTTAAAAACACATTTTGTTTCCTGGACGATATTTTTATTGTATGTAAAGGTTCAGAAGAAGATCACTTTCAACTTGTATTAGATTGTCTTAAAAAACTGGATGCAGATAACCTTTGTAACAATCTTCCCAAATGTCATTTTGCGAAGCAAGAAATTTCATGGTTGGGGCATAATATTACTCAATCAGGGACATCACCCTTAGAATCTAAAACTTCGGCAATCTTTTCATTGCAACCACCTAATGCACTTAAATAGTTCCACTCTTTTCTTGGTTCGGTTCACTATATTAGTGAATTTATCCCCAATCTAGCCCAACTTTGCCATCCTCTTAAACCCCTTCTTCGTAAATCTACAAAATACATCTGGACTGATGAACACACTATACATTTTAATGCTATAAAAACACGAATCGCGAATCACACAAAAAACACTCATTACAATCCGCAACTCGAAACACGCAAACTATAAAATGTGATGCTTCTCGCTCCGGCCTAGGAGCAGCATTAGAACAATTGAGAGTCAACGGTTGGAAGCCGATTTCATTTGCATCTAGATTTTTGACTAGTAATGAAGAACGTTACAGCATCGATGAACTTGAACTTCTTGTAGTGGTTTGGTCCATAGAATATTTTTAAAATTACCTTTGTGGTAAAGAATTTTCTATTATTACTGATCATCGAGCACTTCTTTCAATCTTAAAAGAAGATAGATCAAACAAAAGCTATAACAGTCGTTTGGCTTTTGTTTGGGCTGATCGACGATGGGCTGATCGACTTTTACCATACCAATTTAAAATAGAACATTTGCCAGGCGCAAAGATGGGACTTGTTGATTATATATCCCGCAACCCTTATCAACCGGCAAAAAGTATTTCTTAATATGATGAGGAATTGTTAGTTTCAACATTATCCCGTATACACACTGATGCAAAATTACTTCAACAAGAAAAACATATTTCTGCTGTTACACATAATAAATTTTATCACGATAATAAGACTGATTTACGAACCTCTATTACCAAAAAAACCAAACAAGTATGGAATACAGATTCCGTTAAGCCTAATTTGTTAATAAAAGACAATATGTCACTCGCTCCGCAAATTCCTAGTTCAAATTTACCCCTAAAACGTAATCATAGTTTTATTAGTTATTCCGCAACGGGCGTACGCTTAACACACAATAATTCAGCACTCGCTAAGCGAATGCATCATTCAAATCTATTCTCTTTTAATGCCATTAATTTGGATAATGAACACGCAATGCACGTACGCTTAACTCATAATGATTCAACACTCGCCCAGGAAAAGCCTAATCAAAATTCCACCCACATTAATGGAACAAAATTTGATACCACACCCGCAACACAAGTACATTTAACTCAAAATCAATTAACTGTTGCCCAGCAATTTCATTCTTTCCGATCAAAAATTTCTAATCACAATATTTCAGATGGTGATTTCGATCCGAGAGTGCGCTTTACTCATAATAAATTAGCACTCGCCGGGCATAATCCCTTATTATCCAATCAATCATTTATTTCGCATAACGCAAATGCCTTATTTGCAACTCACACTAGAAAACACCAAATTAAATCCAAACTCGCGTCGCATAATACAAACACTATAAATACACCACTACAATTTGAGTCTCAAATAGCACCATTTTGAGACACAAAATACCGGAAAGTTGTCACTCGCTTATCAAAACCAGCATCAATTCACTAAATTAAGCCACTTTAACTTGTAACTCACAAATCAGCCTCAAATTTCTTCCTTAATTAGCACTCAAAAGTCACATACTTTGAATAATTCACGTGCCCAGTTGACAAACAACGAAAGTCGCTTTTTGCCCAGACTCACTCTGAAATTCAGTTGCCTTCTTCCTCAATTAATTTAGATGAAAATTCAACAAACTCATCCAAAATGAGTCAACAAGTGTCCAAATGAAAGGCAAATCCATTTCTACTCGTTCTACTAGAATCTCGCCTCGCGTTTCCTTCACGGATACTGCAAACCCAAAAACGCCTCGCCAATCACCATCTCATTCCAATATCAGTACCCCGCTCACTGATAGCCCTCAAGTTCTCTATTTTGACAAGGTGGTTGGTAAAGTCTTCAACAAAGGTCTAATCGCTTCCCTAGCGAGTAAAGGTGTGGCCGTTTGAAAGAGTTAAACCCCTACCTACACAGCTACCGGCGGGATTTATATGTAAGCGGTGGTTGCGTTTGCATGGACGAGAAGGTGGCCATTCCCAAGGCCTTAAAGGATGCTTTCATCGAGGATCTCCATGCCAGTCACCTGGGTAGCTGGGGAATGGTATGTATGGCCCAACATTGTTGGTGGCCATACATGAATAGAGACCTTTTGGTCCGGGCAATAGAGTGCAAACCTTGCACTGCAGTCGGTATAAATTTAAAATCTATAATTCCTGCAAAGCAATTTCAAGCACATAAACCATGTATAGTTCCGAACCAAGAGATACAAATAGATTCCGCAGGACCTATTAATAATGAAAAAAATCATGAAATTTAAATTTTAACTTGCATCGATAGATTTTCCAAATACTCCTCAGCTGAAATTTTTGATAACGCAAATGCTTCTAATGTCATAAAATTTTTAGATAATTACATACACATTCACGAAGTTCCTCGTTCGTTGCGATTAGATCAAGCTCGTTGTCTTATAGGAAATCAAGTAAAAAACTGTTGCACAAGAAGTAAAATCAATCTAATTCCAGCTCAAGCAAATGATCACCGAGCTATAGGTTTAGTAGAACGATTAATTACTGCCATTAAACAGCGCCTTGCATGTATAAAAGAAGCAGATAAAGAATTAAATTCGTTCACCATTAAAGCAGCACTAAAATCAATCATCTACCAGCTCCGCATCAGTAAACATAAAACTACTAAGATTTCACCTTTCGAATCACACCTTGGGCGACAGGCCAATACTCCGCTTAGCAATACTAGTACTAAACCACATTCTTCTGATTTGAGTTGTGAGAAAATTTTAAATCATTATTTAGACGAAGAGACGGTCACATCCAATGGGTTGCTTCGGGAAGATCATTGGGGAAATTATTGTAGTGACGAGGAAGTCGAGAGGAATATGTGTGCTGTCACAAATGGCGCTCTCTCTCTCTCTCTCTCGTGAACGGCTTGCGGGTGACAATGAGTCCAAATTCTTACGCTCAACGAAAGCCCAACGCCCTATATCTCTCAAGGAACACACAGTACAACTCGATATTGCCCGTAAGAAGCATCCAAATAGACGCTAGAAAAAGAACCTTGACGGGATCTATGAAGTGTTGGCCCCTGGTTCCGTCGTACAAAAGACGGATCAATTTACGTCGGTGATTCGCAAACTCGGGAAGCTGGAGGTCACAGTCAGAAATAGCGATATTGCAAAATTTGGCAGCCGTGATGAAAGGAAAACTTAACTAACCGAATACATCAACCGTAGAGGACCCAGAGTACACGAGAAATCAACGGAGGCCAAAATTCTGAGTCACACAAAAGAGTTAACACGAAATCAGAAAGGCGATCGAAAGATTAAGCACCGCAAACGTGATACGGCAAGCGGTGTCTCATCTAATAAATCTAAAACTGCTCGCGCAATGCGAGTAAGAATGGCAAAAGTGCCACCCAGCCTCGTACCGCCAAAGACTCATTCGCAACCAGAAACCAATTCCGATCAACAAATTATTACTTCTGAAGTAATCATTGCACCCCTACCAACGAGCCAACGATCGGAACAAACAATACCCTCTACTTCAGCACCAGTAGAGGCGTTGCGTCAAGTTCTACCACAGGCAACTAAAGGACACGAAAAAACCCGAAAAACTACGGCTATGATAATGAAGATTCATCAGGTGAATCGACCAATTCGTGCCCGCCTAACTTCTTACAGCCCCGCAGGAAACGTCGTGCAAGTGACATTGAATCTGTGCAGCCTTCGGTGATACAAACAATTGTTGATACTGCTGCTCAAGTAGAGTCAATTCCGAACCAATTTCCCTCGCCAGTCGTAAGAGAGGTATTGCCTACTGACCCCCGCTTCCGGCCAGCCAAGCAGAGCTCTCCAGATGAACTGATAATTGATGAGGAAGATATGTAAACTCAAAACTCTGAATGCTCAAAACTTGATACATTATTAATTATGACTAGCTATGATAACCAGTTAATATATTGTTGATAACTATTTAACCGGAGAATAAGTATTAGTATATAATCAATATTGTTATTAAAATTTTCAAGCTATGCAATTTTAGTTTTCACAAAAAGGGGAGAAATCTTGTTTATAATCATTTATTTGGTGCAGTAAAATTATTATACGATGTACTTATTTAATGTTGTACCTAATTTTGAAGGACGTATCATAAAGTCATCTTAAGTTCACCGTCTACCGCCTTTTATTTCACTTAGTAAGTCTTTTGCCCTAATTCCCGCACTGGGAATTATTTGTTAATATTCGTTAAGACTTCTGTATTGCTAACTGATTATACTTTTCATTCTCTTAAGTTTTGCACCTCGAGTAGAGTTGCTCAAATTAACTTATTTCTTGTCAGCCGTATTTACTATCTTAGTAAATTAGACAGGTATTAGGCAAGCGATTCGCTAAGCGAATCCAAGTACAAAATTGGGTTAAGTGCACTCGCCGCTCGAGTAAACGAAACAGAATTTCTAAATGGGATTCGCAGTGCAAGTTCAAGTACACAATATCGATTGTGTACGACACGGTCGATTGGCTTCCAATGATACCACTATTATTTTTCTGTTTCAAACAATACGATAGCGGAAAACTAACCGAGAAAAAAACAGTTGAGCATTTAGTTCCTCCCCTCTGAACAAAACGATCCCTTTTGCGATGGTAAGGACTGCGTTATTTTATGCAATTGGATTCGTCAACAGCGTCTGTTGTGACTGTAAACAGCTATAACTTTCTTCAGGCTAGAGAAGGTATTGCAATCATTGTACTTAATTAGACTTAAGAAGTAGAGTGAGCCCAAGAGCTGCAGATGTGAAAAGTTCAGACTGAACAGAAGTCAAAAACTTTAAAAAATTAATTGAATTTACCACTTCTAATCTTCCGGTCATCATAATTACAGGCATGAAATTCTGCTGCTCATGAACATTATTTTGATGTGGTTTTCAACTGAAAATTTTTAGATAATTGTTGAAAGGTTTTTTAGACAATTGTTGAAAAATTGTGAACCCACTTCGACGTCAATAACATCAGACTAAAAGGAGCATCGAAAAAATTTTACTGCCTAAGTTATACAAGTTGTTTTATACGGATATAAATTGCACTAAATGAACTTCACTAGAGCCCGAACTACAGTTTTTTTCCTGAATTTATACCAGTCAGTTTCATTTTCAAACAGTGCAATGCGCTGGTTATGAAGGCGTTGATTTCATTAATTAACAGGTAACGAAACTTAAAGATTTGGCTATTTTTTTTCTTTTTGCAGGTTTGTGGGTATTGGTTTTTTTGTATATATATTTTTACATTTCATCACTTGCCTGTATCAAAGTTTTCCCACTATTTTTAAATTTGAATACACCCGAAAATTGCCTTGAGAAAGTAATTTTCCAATGTAACAATCGAAGGAAAAACAACACACTCATAAGATTTCGGAAGCCGCAGCTTTCGCTAATTTAGTTGAAAAACGGGCGTCAAGGAGGCAAAATCTTGTTTCTTGTTGTTTTCCTTGCCTCAATTGCGTACCTAGCCTATTGCATGGCTTAATCCATTAGTTGGCGTTCTGCCAATTAACTTTAGAGCAGCTTCGAAGTACCAGTTAGGTGTGCCGATAAAATCAACATTGCAAAATTAGAAAAGTTTTGTAACCACACTGCTCCCGGTCGTGACATAACAGATCCAAAACCCAAGACCTGCTCCTTAAATTTATCAACCAACCGTGAATAAACCAGCTTGATTCCTAGTTAGTGCTTCTCAGATAGCTCTCAGAGGACAGAGCAAACTTTCTAAGAGTTAACAATTGCAAAAAAAGTTTGATATTCATGATGAGAAAGATTCTTTTGAAATTTTCGTGGTTTTCCAAAAAAAAATTTGCAATTTAAATTGTCTTAGCTTGAAACTCGCTTTCTAACAACCTAAAAAACGTAACTTTGGGGTACATTTCAGCAAGGAGGCTCGGTATTGTGCCTTCACACAAAATGTTCCAAATTTTTGGCTTAATTGTCTATCTGATCAGGAAGAGATAGAAAACTTGGTTGAATACAAAATTGCTTAAAACTCAAATGACTTTGTAAGGTTAAAAAACCATATAAGTGGGTCGATAAGATCTCTCGGTAATGAGACTACGAGACAGCACCAACAACAAAATCGAATAACAGCAACAAAAACATTATTTACATCCAAAACGCAAAGTTTTTTTTGAAAACAAAACTTAAAAACAAAATCAAAAAATCAAGAAATCAAAAATGAACCCTATACTAAATAAACAGGAACAAGACTTTCTACTTCACTAGGAAAAAATGGATCCACTCTTTTATGAGATTTGGTAAAAAGTAGACACAAAACAAAAACCACAAAGTTAAAACTTACGTTTAAATTTCTAAAAACAAGTAGGTTCAAATAATGAAAACCATTAAATGTAAACTGAAATATTTAAAAGGTTTATATTTAATCATATCTCCATATGAAGACATGGAGACATGCCTTTATCCAGAATAATTTGTACGTCTGACAAAACAAAAGACAAACAGATTTCTACCTTTAGTTGCCACAGATTTAATTTTCTTTGTTTTTCGTTTTCTGGCTTGATGGAGATCACAGCTTTTATTTTTTGTTTCAGCATTTGTTTTCCTTGTTTTTTGAATACGCATTTATTAACCAGCGAGATGAGGGATAATAAATCTTGATACAAATGATGCAGTCCAAAATCAAACTGGTCTCTGAAACAAAGTTTGGTAGCTCATATGAATCACTCAGCTGTCCTAGTTTTAAAGATTCTATTAATAAACTTCGTAACATAAAAATTTTTAATTGCATTGACCATTCAGTGATAGCAACCTTGCAATAATATTTATCCAGAAGTTAAAGTTGAGAACATTTCTACAATTCAGCAAATATCACTCATTTAATTGAATTAAATTCAGTGAAAACTCAAAGCTGGAAGTCAACACCGTCTTTGAAGTGTCGCACAAATAAGATCCACAGATGAAAAATTAAAAATGTTTCCTTTATTCACTTAAATAATTATTTGAAGAGAATTATATTTCGCCAAAACATAAACGGAATTAGCTTATAACTTCGGTATCATTATCAGCGATTTTATTAAGTTCAACATATCCCTATCATGCTAATTCAAACGTGGTCACTGCAAATACCAAAAAAGAAACTGTAAAGTAAAAGAGCAGGAAAAAGTTGAAATTTTACCCCTTCCTGATCGCAAAAGAATTTTAAACAATTTCTCACCCAACTTTGGTTCATATTGATCAATTCTTATTCTGGATAAAATAGCAGTTGACATCTTCTTCCATTCTTTTTCGAAGAAAAGAGGTGCACGCACCAAAAAAAAGAATCTGTAAAGTACAAGAGCAGGATAAAGTATAGATTTTGCCCCTTTCCTGATCGGAAAAGAATTTTAAACATTTTTACACCCAATATTGGTTTATATTGATCAATTGTTTTTCTGAAATAAAATAGAAATTGACATCTCCTTCCATTCTTTTTCCAGGAAAAGAGGTTAAATTAAGACTTACTCCGCCAGCATCAAAAATTGGCCCAATCAAGCAGCTTATTCTATTGCAAAATGGTGACCTATTTGGGTACATAATTACCTTGTTAAGTTTTTTTCAGTTTTATAACAACAGCTAGAATCATTTAATTTCTATTTTTTTTCCTAGAAAAAGTCAAAAATTCCAAAATTGATTGTTTAAGAGTATTCAATTGATAACTTTTTTGCAATTGTTAACACTCAGACTAAACTTTCTAAGAGTTAACAATTGCAAAAAAAGTTTTGTTTAATTTTCATGATAAGAATCATTCTTTGGAAATTTTAATGGTTTTCTCAAAAAAAACTTTGCAATTTAACTTACTTAAGCTTGAATCTCGCTTTCTAACAACCTAAAAAACGTAAATTTGAGGGAAATTTCATTAAGGAGGCTCGGTATTGTGTCTTCACAAAAAATAATCCGACACCATCATCCACATTTTTGGCTTGATTGTCTATCAACTGAGGAAGAGATAGAAAACTTGATTGAAGACAAAATTGCTTAAAACTCAAATTAGTTTGTAAGGTTAAAGAAGCCATATTAGTTGGCCGATAAGATCTCCCGGTAATAAGACTACGAGATAGCACCAACAACAAAATCAGAAAACCGCATTGACCTATCATTATGTACAACCAAAACGCAATGAAAAGCATGGAGACAACCCTTATTGAGATTCGATAAAAAGTAGACAAAGCAAACACCGCAAAGTTAAAACTTACGTTTAATTTTTTTAAAACCAAATAAGTTCAAATAATGGAAACCTTTAAATGTCAACTGCAATATTTAAAAAGATTTATATTTATTCATATCTCCATGTGAAGACATTGAGACATGCCTTTATCCAGAATATTTTGTACGTGTGCCAAAACAAACCACAAACAGGTTTCTAACTTAAGTTACCACAGATTTATTTTACTTTGTTTTTCGTTTTCTGGCTTGATGGAGATCATAGCTTTTATCTTTTGTTTCAGAACTGGTTTTCTTTGTTACATTTTAATCCGCCTTTGTTAACCAGCTAGATGGGAAAAATAACTCTTGATAATTATGATGGAGTTCAAAATCAAATTAGGCTCTGAAACAAAGTTTGGTAGCTCATATGAATCACTCAGCTGTCATAGTTTTAAAGATTCTATTAATAAACTTCATAACAAAATTTTAATTGCATTGACCATTCAGTGATAGCAACCTTGCAATAATATTTATCCAGAAGTTAAAGTTGAGAACATTTCTACAATTCAGCAAATACCACACAATTAATTGAATTAAAATCAGTGGAAGTTAAAAACTTGAAGTCAGCACCGTTTTTGAAGTGTCGCACAAATAAGATCCACAAAAGAAAAATTAAATATGTTTCATTTATTCACTTAATTCATTATTTTAAGAGAATTACATTTCACCAACGCTTAAACGGAATTAGTTTATAACTTCGGTATCATGATCAGCGATTTTATTAAGTTCAACATATCCCTATCATGCTAATTTAAACGTGGTCACTACACGTACCGAAAAAGAAACTGTTAAGTACAAGAGCAGGATAAAGTGGAAATTTTACCTCTTTCTTGATCGGAAAAAAAAG
This sequence comes from Convolutriloba macropyga, assembly GCF_964194025.1. NCBI lineage: Eukaryota > Metazoa > Xenacoelomorpha > Acoela > Convolutidae > Convolutriloba > Convolutriloba macropyga. The sequence continues at coordinate 73,321,853 of NC_134468.1, read as the reverse complement.
TTAAATATTTTTCACCCAATATTGGTTCATATTTATCAATTGTTATTCTGGAATAAAATAGCAGTTGACATCTTCCATTCTTTTTCCAGGAAAAGAGGTACACGTACCGAAAAAAAAACAACGGTAAAGAACAAGAGCAGGATAAATTAGAAATTTTACCCATTTCCTGATCGGAAAAGAATTGAAAACTTTTTCACACCCAATTTTGGTTTGTATTGATCAATTGTTATTCTGGAATAAAAGTGCAGTTGACATCTCCTCCCTTTTTTCATTGAAAAAGAGGTACATGTACCGAAAAGGAGTCTGTAAAGTACAAGAGCAGGATAAAATAGAAATTTTATCCCTTTCTTGATCGGAAAAGAATTGAAAGCAATTTCACGCCGAATATTGGTTTGTATTGATCGATTGTTATTCTGGAATGAAATAGCAGTTGACATCTCCTTCTTTTTTCCAGGAAGAGGTACATGTACCGAAAAGGAGTCTGTAAAGTACAAAAGCAGGATAAAATAGAAATTTTACCCCTTTCTTGATCGGAAAAGGATTTAGAACATTTTCTCACCCACTATTGGTTTATATTGATCAATTGTTATTCTGGAAAAAAATAGCAGTTGACATCTCCTACCTTTTTTCCAGGAAAAAGAGTTACATGTACCGAAAATGAATCTGTAAAGTACAAGAGCAAGATAGAATAGAAATTTCACCCCTTTCCTGATCGGAAAAGAATTGAAAGCATTTTCACGCCCAATATTGGTTTGTATTGATTGATTGTTATTCCGGAATGAAATAGCAGTTGACATCTCCTTCTTTTTTCCAGGAAGAGGTACATGTACCGAAAAGGAGTCTGTAAAGTACAAAAGCAGGATAAAATAGAAATTTTACCCCTTTCTTGATCGGAAAAGGATTTAGAACATTTTCTCACCCACTATTGGTTTATATTGATCAATTGTTATTCTGGAAAAAAATAGCAGTTGACATCTCCTACCTTTTTTCCAGGAAAAAGAGTTACATGTACCGAAAATGAATCTGTAAAGTACAAGAGCAAGATAGAATAGAAATTTCACCCCTTTCCTGATCGGAAAAGAATTGAAAGCATTTTCACGCCCAATATTGGTTTGTATTGATTGATTGTTATTCCGGAATGAAATAGCAGTTGACATCTCCTTCTTTTTTCCAGGAAGAGGTACATGTACCGAAAAGGAGTCTGTAAAGTACAAGAGCAGGATAAAATAGAAATTTTACCACTTTCTTGATCGGAAAAGAATTTAGAACATTTTCTCACCCACTATTGGTTTATATTGATCAATTGTTATTTTGGAATAAAATAGCAGTTGACATCTTCCATTCTTTTTCCAGGAAAAGCAGTAAAGTTAAGACTAACTCCGGCAGTATCAAAAATTGGCCCAATCAAGCAGCTTATTCTATTGCAAGAAAAAGTTACCTATTTGGGTTACCTATTTTGGTACCTATTTGGGAAAAAGACCTATTTGGGTACATAATTACTTGTTAAATTTTTTTCAGTTTTATAACAACCGCTTAATTTCTATTTTTCCCTATAAAAAGTCGACAATTCCAAAGTTGATTGTTCAAGAGTGTTCATCCAAAACTTGATTTTGTCTGAGTAAAATTTGAGTGAAACTGTTAAGACAAAAACAAATCTCAAGTGGATGAGAGTATTCATCCAAAAATTGATTTCGTCTGAGTAAATTTGAACGAAACCGTCAAGATGCATCTATAGCAGAAAATGATTCAGTTTTCACTGTTCAAAAACTCCAAAACAAGTCTCGAGTGGGTCAGAGAGTATTTTGATGGGGGGGGGGGGTTCGTTAAGTTGCTTTGGAGCTTGTAAACGAACTCATAACTGAGATGAATTCAAAAGCAACCTTTTGTGCACTCTTCTGAAACATCTCAATGGCCATACAAACTTGATTGGGAATTCAATTGTGTAGTTATTAGAAACCTGTCCTGGGGGAAACTGCACAACTAAGCACTGTTATATCAAAATAATTGGTAGTTTTTTACAAGAAAAAAAACCAGACTGCAATGGCAGGGAATTGATAACGAAAAGTGTCTCTACGTCAACAATGACAATTAAAAGAACCTGTAATCCTGTACAGTTCCAATTTGTTCTTCAAAACATTCGATCCGTGTCTAAGAACCTAGACGAGTTTGAAGTTTACATTAATAGCATGTCTCAGAAACCTGAAGTAGTGTGCCTTACTGAGACTTGGTTAAATCCTAGCTACAACAATAACTGTTTTTCTTTGAATGGTTATCAAACAATTATAGCCAGCAATCGTAAAAAAAGAGGTGGAGGTGTTGCATTCTACTTGAAAAATAACATAAATGGTCAGATAGTTAAAAAAAATTAGAAACGAATTCCGTTCAACTACTAACAGTCGCCATCAAAACCATAAAAGAAGAAATCTGGTTCTCATGTATTTACATGCCACCAAATTGCACTACTGAAGCCAATTTCTTGACGGTTGAAAGATATCTCGACAGCCTAATGGTTGACCCAGAAACAAAACACGTACTTTGTGGGGATTTTAATGTTAATTTTTGAAAAAAACAGCAAAAAAGCCGAAAGCTTAAAAAGCCTTTTAGCCGGAAACGGTCTCAGTATATCAAGCAATAACGACCCAACGAGGGTATCAAATGGCAGAGGTACACTCATTGACGCAATATTTTCTAACTTTTTTATAGAAACAAAAGTTAAATCAAGCAGTATAACAGATCTTCACACGGTAGAAGGGTCCTTTGACCCCCGATGGCAGTCCAGAAAAGTATTTTAAAGCGCTAAAAAGCCGCAATTGGCATAACCTAGATAATCCAATTACAAGAGAAAGACTCGAAAAGGATCTCAGGTATCAATCTGAGGTCCAGAGAAGTAGTTTAGAACTCTTACCAATTGACGAAGCCTTCAAAAAATTTCACGAATTGCTCACTGAAGCATTAAACAGTCACCTTCCTGAAAAATATCGTACACAAAAAAAGAACAAAAATTGGATTGATAATGAGGTTAAAAACTTAGCGACGAAAAAACTTAATCTTAAGAAACTGGCAGATACAACTGGAAGTCCACAAATTCACGAAAATTTTCAAAAAACTTGTAAAAACCTTAAATCTCTCATCAGATCTAAAAAACAAATTTTTTATCAAAATATACTTAAAACCGATTCGGTAAAAAACAAAAAATCTTTTTTTGAGCTTTACAGATCTTTAGCCGGCAATTCAGAGTCCTCTAAAGTTTTCTGCTCTTAAAATAAAGTAGAAGAGTTTAACGAGTTCTTCTCTAACAATGGGAAAAAATTGAAAGCAGAATTTTTAACAAGAAGTGCCGTTACGATAGAAAACCACAGTCCAAGTATGTTTCTAAAATCGATATCTGATAATGACGTAATGTATGCTATCAACAACTGTAAAAACAAATTTAGCCTTGATTGCTATAACTTGAACTATTTTTTCATTAAAAAAGTTTCTGATTGTTTAGCAGCTCCTCTACAACTCTTGTTTAACAGATGCATAGAACTTGGACAATACCCAGAGAGTTTAAAAATAGCAAAAGTTATACCGTTCTTCAAAAATGGAAATAAAGATGACCCATAAAATTTCATGCCCATCTCGTTGATACCAATTATAGGCAAAGTCTTTGAGCGAATTATATTTGATCGAATTCAAAACTACCTAAACGTTTTCGAAATTCTCTCAGATTCACAATTTGGCTTCAGGCACGGGAAGTGCACAGTTGGTGCCATTGAAACCTTAATAGAGGAAATAAGATCAAATCTCCACAACAACAGTGAAAAAACCAAATGCACCTTTCTAGACTTAAAGAAAGCTTTTGATACTGTCGATCACAACATTCTACTGCAAAAGTGTTATAGATATGGTCTGCGTGGTCCAATATACAACATTTTAAAATCATATTTGTCCAAACGAATGCAATATACTTTAATTGGAGATAATAAGTCCAAACTGAATCTTATAGAACTAGGCGTGCCACAAGGATCAATTCTTGGCCCTCTTTTGTTTATTATCTACATGAATGACTTAAGTTTGTCCCAGAAAAAAATCAAATGTTATTTTATACGCTGATGACACTGTTGTGAAGAGTAGAAGTTCTGCATCGAAAATTGACGATGATCATGACAGAGCACTAGATAAGGTCAATGATTGGCTCATAAAAAATAAACTAACACTGAACAAGGAAAAAACAAAAAGCATGCTTTTTGTAAAGAAAAATCAAAAAAATTTGTGTCAAGAACATTCATAAAAACACTAAAATTGAAGAAAAACAAAGTTTCAAATACCTGGGCATCACGATAGATAATGATCTACGTTTCTCAAAGCACTCAAAGCATGTGGTCACAAAACTTTTGTCGAATTGTTCTATCTTTTATAAACTGAGAAAAGTTTTGAGAGAATCATAGATGTTAAAAGCGTTTAGAACATACATACAGCCAATAGTACAATAGGGAGTCCTGATATACGGGTCAAAAACAACCACAACTATTAGGGAAATCGACAAAGTTGTCAAACGTATCGTGCGGCTAATTTTTCATCGAAAAAAGTTTGAAAGCACTTACGAAGAAAGAGTAAAACATAGGATCTATTTAGCCTCAGAGTTACATGCCTATGAGGTACTTAAGCAAACACTAAAAAACATAAGGGGTCAATGTAATATTTCACCAATTTCAAAGGGTTTCTCAATGCAAAATTGCCTTAAAAAAAGCAAGCGGTTGATTAAAAACAAAATAACTCAAGGTAAAAATCTATTTCACAGTTTTTCAATAATAGTTAGGGTAAGGCGGGTCTTAAGAATGCTTCTAGGTTACGATGATGAAAAAATAGAAAAGATTGAAAGCATGTCAACTGCCGAAACAAAAAATTTCTGTCATCAATTTCTAGATAATTATATTTTGGGTAATGAGGACATAGTCAGACTGTTGTATGAGTTTTAATATCACAACTCAAAGGCGCTCCATAACCAGAATAATGTTTTTCACTAGGTTTAATGGTACCTTGAAAAATAGTGCTTCCTATTTTTTTTTCCTCATTTTGAATCACTTTCATCCAGATAAACTGAACGAGACACTTGAGAACGGGCCATCGGCCCAATAGTGCTCTCCCACAGTCAAATATGTGATTGTATTTGTACAGGTAATTGTGAAAAGCTACTTACTGACTGATGGAAACAATTTATTATTATATATTACAACTCAAACTGTTTAAATATAGCTAAATGTGAACATTTTTCTTTTGCTTAGAATTAAGTTATGGTTAGACTGTCTTCTCTGTGAGCATAAGTTTTTTTCTACAAAAATACAAGGCTGGGTTGAAAAATAGACTAAATATAGATCTGATCAAATACAAATCTAGGTTGAAAAATAGACTCAATGTTTATCTGATCAAAGCCGTGTAGGGATGTTTCCTGTCGAAGATAAAATTGCTATTTTCCAGGAGCTTTTATTAAATTGTCAGTTTAAGTTTGCATTGAGAAACAGCTCACTGTATCACTAGTCTTCGCTGTTCCCATTGCAATTAAGTGTCCCATTCTTACAATTTTACATCTTGCTGCCCCGCTTTCACAATATGCAGTTTTGCAGCTTTTTATAATCCGAAATTTACAAAATCACTGCCATACTCGCTGTATTGGTTCTACTTAATTCAATTCTCATTCAGATAGTTTTATTAAATCACAACTTTTCGCTTGACTTAACTCAATGAGTTTTTGAAATTTTCGTTACTTTACATGCAAGAATCAATTAATGTATTGACGTTATTTTCAACAGGAGGATCTAAATTTACAGGGAGTTTCAAAGTTGAAACGCAAGCTAATGTTAGCAAAACTATGCATGCATATAAACATCAATATGCCAATTTACGCTTCAATTTTAAACCTTGACCTTTGAAACTTTATGCTCCGGACCATATGCTCCTCTGCTTTGTCCACTCCATCTCTTCCAATTTTTTTTTCAATATGCTCAATCGTTATATACTCTGTTCCATAAGTCGAAATTATCGAACGTTCGAAAAAGACTATACCATGCAACTCAGCATCAATTGTTCATTTGAATGCCAACGCTTTTTATCTGCAGATCCAATTCAGTCGCTTTACCCACATTCAATTTGAACTTTGACCTTTGAACTCTGCTGAGAGGTTTTTAAAACATTCGCTTAGTGAATCTTTATGGGACACGCTAGTATTCGAACGTTCGCTTGCGTTGCAACTTAATGAGATTTATAGTGAGCCCCATAAAGTTGCAACGCTATCGAACGTTTCCAAGGTCAAAGGTCAATTCTAAAACATGGAGATATCTGGCAAAAAGATGCTCATTTGCATGCCTCGAGTTTTTCGAACGTTGGCTTTTGTTGCATCTTTATGGGACTTACTATACTATAGCGTGTCCCATAAAGTTGAAATAAGGGAACGTTTCCAAAGCTACAGATTAGAGTTCAAAGGTCAACGTTCAAATTAAAAACATGTAGGAAAAATTTATGGATGATCGTTCGAAAAATTCGAGGCATGCAAATGAGCATCTTTTGGCCAGATATCTGCATGTTTTAAAATTGACCTTTAACACGTCTAGACTGGTATTGGTCTGCATAACTTGATCTATGCTTCAATGACGATAACTGCATTATCATCGTTCGGTGTGAGCTCAGATCTCTCTTTCGAATCACCAAAATCATTCCTCCGAAACAACACACAGTTAAACCTATCGTCAAAACAAAGTTTAAAAGTTAAAAACCATGGAAGCTTTTCTCAAAACATTTGAATTCCAAGAGCACGTGACTGGAAAGGACACTTTGGAAACGGTGTACAAGTCTTGGGATGTGGGATTCCTGGCTCGAAAGGGAATGTTGACAGCTAGCAAACCCCTGATGAGAATCAAGAAGGCCACGGACAAAGAGGACGAGTATTACGTCATCAATAGAAGCTCGAGAGGCGGCATTACTTGCTTCAGGTTGGCAATGCGTACCACGATGCTAAGTTCCATATCTGAGGAGGAGTCCTATATTTGGTTATTTGGCAAGTCTCCAGAACTGTCAGTGATTTAACCATGGATGTCCCAGTATTCGATTAAACCCCGTTGTTGTAATTACCCAAGTGGGGACGTGTAATCGACTAGTTCTTGAACTGCAAATCAAAAGCTGACCATCTGCATTTAGGTCTTATAAATTAATCAGCATTTATTCAGTTATGGAAGTGACTTTCATTAAATTTAGGACCCTACAAGGGCCAATGAAGCTGGACACAGAATCTGAGGTGAAGCGACCAGACGGGAAGGTGTTCAAGGCAAAGTTGACAGTGGAGGAGGAGAACAAGAAGTTGAAGCAGGTGATGGTGTCTGTGACGGAGGGGATCCCAGAGCTAACAGTGACTAGGGAGATCAAGGAGAATGACATAATGGAACTGACTGAGGAATGTGATGGGAATGTTTGCAAGAGGCTCTTCAAGATCACTGAGGATGTCGAGTCTAAAGATGACGATGCCCTATAGATTAATAGCTGAAATCTAAATTAACAATTGTAATTGAAATGTTTACACTGCTTTATCCATCGCCGGATGAGTGCTTTCAAAAGTTGGAAGTATAGAATCGCTAACTTTAACGCAATATGGAAGTCACAACCAACCAAATAGTGTGCACAACCTATCAAACTTGCGTGCCAATTGGTTTTTGCAGAATCAGCGAATTCGTTTTCTCAATTTTGAACGGCAGGAAACCTATCATTGACTAATTGACGTGAAGATCACTGTATTCACACTAACGAAATGCCGTTCAACATGTAATCACTACGAAATGCCGTTAACATGTAACAAAGCTGGTAAAATATAGTTATATTGCAGCCCTTCTGCAAACGATTGATATTTTGGAGGTGTTTCGGATTTTTGCAAGTGTATCAATCATTCAAGTAACGAACAGGGCAGTCGGTTCATTACTGTTCTCCGCAATGTATGTTTCCTAAGAATGTATCAGCTTCAAAATAGGTGAGCTCCCTAGTCTGAGACCAGATTATATTGTAGGAATGTCGATTCTAGAAGATACATTGCAATTAGCTTAAATTCGCAAATTCGCTGTCTCGAACTGGCTTGTACGTCTGTTTCTACCTAAAATTCAAACGAGATATAAGTTGCTACATGAATTCTATATCTACGGCTACAAGATTGGAAGCATGAATATAGCCATGAGACGTGTACACATCCATATACTTTGCACATGATCATTGCAATTTCACTCAATTTTTGCAGAAATCTTTGAAGAAAAATTACCACGCGGAACAAGTCAGTTGGAGGGAGAAGTCATAACTGATTACTGATTACTGATTATTACTGATCACTGATTACTTGCAGCGAAAAGATTGTAACTGCGAGGAAGTCAAGGCACTTAAACTATTCAAATTTTGGCAAGTTTCTGGCAACACATTGACCCTACTTAGTATTGGTTTTTCCCAACTTGACATAAGTAGGGTTAAGTAGGGTCAATGTGTTGCCAGAAACTTGCCAAAGTTTGAATAGCTGAAGTGCCTTGACTTCCTCGCAGTTACAGTAACGATACGTATGCTTTTCGAAAGGACGTGGGCTTTGATAACTTCGGCCTCTATTTCTTTGGCCTTTAGTATTGGTTTTTCCCAACTTGACATAAAGGCCAAAGAAAGGCCGAAGTTATCAAAGCCCACGTCCTTTCGAAAAGCATACGTATCGTTACGCACACGAACTTAAGTGAAACATCAGATTTTTCGCGGAAGTTTTGGAAAACGTTTTGGAAAGTCATGAAAAGCGTGTAAGTGTAACACGTTTAAGTGTAAGTAAGTGTAAGTGTAACAAATGCAGGCAAGTTTCGAATTGATCTCGGAGTACATAACACAAGCTGTAAACTGAAGTAAAATGCTATATCTTCCGGCTGTGCTGCTGCTGCTGCTATTGAAATTAAAAACTTTGCGGCACCAAACAACCAAACGTAACCGACTAACGTCGTGCAAATAGCTCCCAAGAGACTGAATAACGTGAGTTTGGCTTCGTCAGTAGCTAGCTGCTGTTTAAGGATGCTCGATTTAGGTTAATTTGGAGACATAGTTTCATGGTTCAAACTGTTGGTGATTCTCATGAGACTAGGAAGCCGCATGGCTCTAAGAGATCTTAAAGCCCTCCTGGCGTTTATCCAAAAGGCGAAATAAGAAATTGGTCGAGCAAAAAAATCGCATTCAAAAAGAACACAGTAATAATATAATTGCTTCAAACTTGCAATTGAGAGCAAATAAAATGTGAAAATCAGCAAAATTTAATGAAGCTTTAATCCCAAGTGAAGTAATGAAAAAGATGAAAAATCAATAAATCAATAAAAGGTTTTCTTTAAGCATGTTCTACGCTTGACGGGTTTGCTAATGATATCAATCAAAACTGTCTTTGAAAATATCGATCGGCTAAAATTGACTAAAAATAGATTGCTAGAATGCTAGAAAATAGCTTCAAAGATCTGCATTATCAAAAAGCATATTAGCTGCCCTCAAATAACCTTAATTTAGACACGCATTCAATTGACCTAAATTAAAATTCAATTTCAGATTGATCAAATCATTTTTGAGAGAGGTGAGTCACGTAGGACCAAACCCTTATTCACGAGAATGAACAAAAACTATCTCGACCAAGAATTAAACATGACATTACGCACGTAATTCAGTTAAAATTGTATGAACGACTGAACAAAACCAGATGTGACGGGATTGTGGAATCCTATGGCCGTAACAAATTTCCTGATGACCAGATAAAGCCATAGTAGGTTAAATCCTGAAGCATTTCAAAGAAATTGCCTTGACTAAACCAAAAACTGAAAAAACTTAACAAAGAATGGACTAGGAATGGATTGGGAAAACTAATAATCCGATAAAAATCGAAAGAAAACGTAAAAAGCAAAGTCAAATTGCCCTAGGTGATCCAAGAACAGCAAGTGGAAAAAACTTTAGATTGCAAAAAACAGAGCACGAATACAATCCAATTCTTGATTTCTAACAAATATTGTAAATTTTCAAAATACATTACTGCCCATTCCTCCAAAAAACGTAATTATGAATCCATCAAATATCTTTAACGTTTACGTATCGTTGGTGATGCAATATATTCTCAAAAAAATACGTGAACTAAAAAATTACCTTAGAAAAGAAATTAAGAAAGTTCAAACAAATTCAAACCTTGAAACTAATTTTGCCCTTTAATTCCATGTGAAAAAAGTTAACTCCCAAATTTGACTTCTGCCTTACAAAAACGACAGCGCCCCAATACAATTTAAGTTCTTTGAATTGTAAAAAAAAACCATAGAAGGCCAGCAATAGCCCCAGCTATCGCTTTGCGGCTAATAAACAATAACAGTTGAGCACAGTCATTCCCACCCCCTAAGTTGGGTCGGTACAAGTAAATTGTGTTTTGGATACTTGTTACTAAGTTACCTTCAAGGAGGTACTTTGGCTTGTAACGCTGAGTTGCCCCGGCACAAAATCAGTAGGTTTATGATTTCAAATAGAGGAACCAATTGAAAGTTTGATCATTTTCTCAAATCAAAACCATTCCTCAAGTTTTAAATTTTTGCCCGATATAAAATTTCGGATAAATTCTTTTTTGGTAACTTTTTAACGTTCTCAAATTTTCGGCTGAGTTTGGCAGTTCGGAATCCCCTTTTAAAGAGGAACGAAACGTGCTTTTATTTATTTCTACTTCATTGAGAATTTCTGGGGAGCTCATGACAAGAGGAGCTCAAAATTTTGTCTTATCGTATAGGGCGTAAATCAGTAGCGGGAAAAATTTGGGATCAGAACAGGCGAAATACTTCAAGACTTTTTGAAGGTAGCCAGAGTGATTTCAACTGATTCGCACGAAACTGATAATAATATCAATGATCGCTTATGAACCCAGATTTAATTAATTCAATTCCTCTTTAAAAATTTATTAATCTCCTGGTAAGACAAACTGAATTGTCTGTAAAATTCAGAAACTTTAATTTTGGTCAGTATTTTACCTTACCGCGACGTGTTTGAAAACAGATGTTTTCTTTAATTAGATGGAATCTTTAATGAAGCAATTGTTGGAACACTCTGCTACTCACGGACACATGCGTACCCACTATCTGAGCCCAATTTATTCTTCTGTCAAACAAAATCAATTCTCTATTGAGTTCCGTAATATCGATGCACACAGACGTCACAATAAATCAAGATCGAGAAAAACTTTCCACAAATACAGGTATTTTGTTTCGCTGGCAGATTCGGTAGGCAAATTACAATATGGAGGCTCGATAATGTGCGTTCGCGAGACAAAACAAACAAGAAAAACCAGCAACAACTACAACCATTAAATTCAGCCAAAATTCTATCTATTTAAAAAGCACTTAGTAGCTGAATAGCACATCTTCAAACAACAACTAAACTTAACGAATTCACTTTTCCTTCACTTTTTAATGATACATAAAATGACATTTTTTAATGACAACTAAAAACTACAAGATATTCTCACAACTCCGTAGGAAGCCCATGGGAACAAAATAACAAATACAGCCTCAAAATGACTCAAATATTAAATACAATTTAAGAAAACCAACTATTGAAGCCATTAAAACCATAAATTTTTACCTGAAAACATGGAATGTGTTTGTTTGGGTCTAATGTGAACATCCATCAAACTTGTTATTAGAGGTAGTTGGTGCAAAACCAACAGTATCTAAAACTCACATTTTTTTTAATTCAGTAAAACAAAACCAATAGAGAGAGTAATATTGGGTTTCAATGAAATTTGATGACGTGTATTATTGATGAGACTGAATTAAAAGTGACCAGAAAACTCAACAGCCAAATTTTAAAAACTGAAAATTTTGAAAACAAATAAAACCAGAGCCATTACAACCATTAGCTATCAACTGACGGCATTCTATAGGTTCACTTATAAATCAATAGGAAGTCAAAGACACTTTTCATTCATCGGAATAAGTTTTTCCGTTGCTAACAATGAAAACAAATACAGGCGAAAACCAAAAACTAAATAAAGTGCAAGAAAAAGTTGAAAACGTTAAAGCGTCAGCTAAACACTCATTGGGGCTCCCTCACAATGCCAGCGCAGCTTGTCATAATCGTGATAATGTGACAAGACTTCAGAAAAGAACCACAAAACAAATAACAAAAATTTCCAAAGATAACAATTTTTATGAAAACTCGTATTATCAAAGTCATAAAATCATTGTTAAAAGATAAAGCCAAAAAATCATTATTGTTTCCCTAGAAAGAAGTTGTGACCTATTATAAGTGAGACCGAGCTAAAAGTTGACAGAAATAAAAATAAAAAGCGGCAAAGTTCAAAAATCCATTCTTTTTTTTTAAAAAAAATAGTGATTACAGCCATTAGTTATCAAACCAAAGGATTGGAGATTCAATTATTCCTCAACAGGAAGCCACTCGAATGTTTGATTAATTGCGACACAAGAGGAAAAAAATTCAGGCAAACTCAAAAATGCAATAAACGTTTCCGAAAGCAAAGTGTCTAACCCACAAAATTATGAGCTATTGTTTGAAAACAATATATGTTCATTAAGCCCCAGTTGAATGTAAATATCTGATTTTAATGGCAGCTTGATGTCAATATTGACTATTCTGTAGTAGACATGAAAAAAAAATGTGAATGAGTTTAAAAAACGCCGCGCCCTAATACAATAGGAATCTTTTTGATTACAAAAATCGACGATGAGACAAAAAATCAGTCATTGTATCTCTTTGCGTCTATTAAAAACACGGAATTGTTTGTTCCCTTAGAATAATACAACTTGAAAAATTTGATATGATAAAATTAAGCAGAAATGACGCCGAAATGAATAAAATGGCTCTTTCTAGAACTCGATAGCTCCCCAGGAAAAACTTCCCGGAAACCTATTTGATTTGAAAGTCAACACATGAAGGGCTGTCAATGATACCACTCAACGCTCTCTACGCTGTGTACATCAATCAGCCAAAATTAGCTGAAAATAAAAAAAAACAATTCAGCATATAGGTCCTCTTCTAAGATGGGGTCGGGTCGGGATATCACTTTTATATAACTAGGAATAATTATTTCAAAAATTTTTGATCATAATGCTTAATTCATAGTGCTTAATTCGCCATGTTTATTAGCAACAGGCTCCTTTGTATGTGAGCCTTTTTTGACTTTAAACTTTAAGAGTAACCAACCATACGCCACCTTGTTATTCCGTACAGAACGTAAAACATTCATGACCAAAACACACAACGCAATTCGATTAAAACTCACTTCTAATGAGCGTAAAAAATGACCCCACACAAAAAAATTTGCAGAGCGGCATGAAAATAACAAATTGCTGTGGAAAAACAATTAAAGCAAAAATTAATTTCAAACTACGAAACAAAAAAGAACAGCCGAAAACTTCGGAAACCGAACTGGAGGCAATTGCCTCAAAAACTCAAATAGAATTTCTGCAAAACGGAACAACGACATCCTGTGAACAGTACGAAGAAGAGTACTAAGTCTTAACATCAGACCTGACTGGAGGCAATTGCCTCAAACACTCAAATAGAATTTCTGCAAAACGGAACAACGACATCCTGTGAACAATACGAAGAAGAGTACTAAGTCTTAACATCAGACCTGACTGGAGGCAATTGCCTCAAACACTCAAATAGAATTTCTGCAAAACGGAACAACATCCTGTGAACAGTCCGAAGAAGAGTACTAAGTCTTGACATCAGACCTGACTGGAGGCAATTGCCTCAAACACTCTAATAGAACTTCTGCAAAACGGAACAACATCCTGTGAAAAGTACGAAGAAGAGTACTAAGTCTTAACATCAGACCTGACTGGAGGCAATTGCCTCAAACACTCAAATAGAATTCCTGCAAAACGGAACAACATCCTGTGAACAGTACGAAGAAGAGTACTAAGTCTTAACATCAGACCTGACTGGAGGCAATTGCCTCAAACACTCAAATAGAATTTCTGCAAAACGGAACAACGACATCCTGTGAACAGTACGAAGAAGAGTACTAAGTCTTAACATCAGACCTGACTGGAGGCAATTGCCTCAAACACTCAAATAGAATTTCTGCAAAACGGAACAACATCCTGTGAACAGTACGAAGAAGAGTACTAAGTCTTAACATCAGACCTGACTGGAGGCAATTGCCTCAAACACTCAAATATAATTTCTGCAAAACGGAACAACGACATCCTGTGAACAGTACGAAGAAGAGTACTAAGTCTTAACATCAGACCTGACTGGAGGCAATTGCCTCAAACACTCAAATAGAATTTCTGCAAAACGGAACAACATCCTGTGAACAGTACGAAGAAGAGTACTAAGTCTTAACATCAGACCTGACTGGAGGCAATTGCCTCAAACACTCAAATAGAATTTCTGCAAAACGGAACAACGACATCCTGTGAACAGTACGAAGAAGAGTACTAAGTCTAAACATCAGACCTGACTGTAGGCAATTGCCTCAAACACTCAAATAGAATTTCTGCAAAACGGAACAACATCCTGTGAACAGTACGAAGAAGAGTACTAAGTCTTAACATCAGACCTGACTGGAGGCAATTGCCTCAAACACTCAAATAGAATTTCTGCAAAACGGAACAACGACATCCTGTGAACAGTACGAAGAAGTACTAAGTCTTAACATCAGAACAAACTATGCAATAAAATTTTTTCACACTCCCTGAAATTAATGCATCAAACACATTTTTTCTCTCCCACCCGCTCACTTCTTTTTGGCTTCAGTTCAAGAGATTGGCCCAAACACTTGTCACGTGCGGCATTGACTTTTATATCCTGCTTCTTGCTTGACCTTCCGTTCATAAATCCACCTTGGTTCGTGAAAATCACGAACACGGCAATATAGGTACGCTCAGCTAACAGCTGTAAAACGAGAAAGGAAATAGGGCAGAACGGCTTGAACAAAATCCAATATCATTTTAAGACTGAAATTTTTAATCTTAGCAAAAATTGCGGCCAACTAAAAAACATCTAGGTAAGGTTCCTTTTCAGCGCAGAATAGTTGCTCCTGCCCTACATAACTGTACGTATCGATCAACAAAAAACATCTCTAACAAGACGTGCCTTTTGATGAATTTAACATTACTCTTAATTTGTTGGTTCCAAGTTGATAGACCTAATCTAGACTAAAATTAAATCATTTCAAAAGGGTACAAAAGTGCAAGTTGGAAAACATAATTCGCAAAACAGATAATTAGTGCATCACTCGCAATGACAAGTTGCCAAAATTTACTCGAGAGCAACAATTACGACATTTCAAAATTAAAAATAAATCAATTCCTTGGTTCGTTATCTGGCTTCAAAAACGGTTCAAATAAATTTCAAATTAATTGAGTTGAATAATCAAAATACTTTTTGTACACCACTATCTAGAGAGAAATTTGGCTTTAACAGGCCTTAGCATTTTATCATTATTGATTATATCCCTGGATTCTCTTATCAATAAGTTCAAGTCTTCCTGACTGTCTTCATTGTCGCTGCTGTCAATCATTGCACGTCTTCGGCCATTCCCATTCTTTTTAGCGTTCTTCGCCTTTTGTTTCGTCTTTGCCTTCCGACCTCTCGAGCGCCTTGATGACGATGAAGGTTGGTCGTTGTCTTCGCTTTCCTCAGAGTAGAGATCTGAGGGATCGGATAGAATATCTTCATCATCACTCGACCACTCTTCTTCTAAATCACTAAAATAATCAAGCAATAATAATTGATCTTAGCACAATTGTTAAAGATCAACTTCAATTATAATTATCTTTGTTGACCCTTCTGCAATAGAAACCTGTGTATCGGGAATTAATCTTTACTTCTCAGACCACATTGATGCACTCATCAAACATATTGCGAACTCGAATATATTGCAGCTTGCGCTTCATTCCGGGGTGGGGTTTGGCGGAGAAATTAAATTCACTAAGGGGGCCTCAAATGGCGTCATTAGAGGTTAATATATACCACTATTACCACTACAAAAATTGTCGGCGCAATTTTCTCGTTGTGAAATTTGTCGAATTTTCTTGTAGTGAAAAAAAACATAGCCGGAGAATTCCAGAAGCGACTCGAAGCCTCCACAAAAACCGTAATTGAAGCCAAAACAACTATCTTTTATTCGAAAAAAATTATTCTTTACCTCAAGAGTTAACTAACAGTTCGGTAAAAAAAATTTTGAACCAGTGTCAACGAGAAAAACTTCATTGAGCATTGACATCGAAGCAAACAAAAATAAAAACAGTTTTATCGTCATAAAGAAACCATACAAAACAATTGTCAGAGATTTAAATTTTGCAAACAAATTTTGAAACATAACTCACTGAAACCTCAAAATTTTTTTAGGAATATCTCCTAACGATGAAAAAGCCAAAACCCTGAAGATAATTTTTAAAAATTTAAAAAAACAGACCCGGCTGAAAATTGTTATAAAATAACTCATGGTAATGGTCTCAAAAACTTAGAACTGTGCAGTAACTTCTGCGAGACAGAAGACACATTGGGAAAGCATTAGGCAGATATAGACTTAAGAAAACAATAATTTTTCTTCTAGCCACACAGCAATTAAGACAAAAAGAAAAGTCTTTGAGATAAGAAAAAATGAATTCAACCAATTGCAGAACTTAAATTATCATGAGAGACAAAGGAAGCAGAATAATACTCAAAGACAAAAAATAGTTTATTACCCAAAACTAGCGCCAACAAATTCGCAGAAATATATCAATCAGGATTTTGAAAAGTAATTCTAACAAATTCACCGTGCAGCATTAAAATAAATGAAACCTTTAGAAAAAGTATTTTAAGAAAAAAGCAGATATCTAAAAAATTTTGCAACAACTTTTTCAAAAAGCAGAGCAGAGAAAATTAACGCTTTTCCCAGAAAGCTAGAAAGATACATCGCTAGAGTACGTAATATACGGACACATAGCAAAAAACAGAAACAAAACGACTGGTTCGTAATTTTTGAAAACTAAAAATCAAGTTGAAAAAAAATGAAACAGAAAAACAAGGACATTTGATGTTTGAGTTTTTTATCCTGTCTGGATAAAAAAGTCAAAACAGGTTTTCCAAAAAATGTCAAAATAGCAATACTTATAAACACTATAAATTCAATTATTAAAAACACTAATTTAAAGTCCCTTACAATGCACCCAAGACTTTCTAGCTATTGAAACAAACATAGCCGGCAAATTGCCCGAAAATAGCCGCGATAGACGCTTGTGGCCTTCCATGAATTGAAACAACTAAAAAAATAAGATAGACAGAACAAACACCAGTCTTTAATAGACCTCTGGACTTTTTGGGTTAGAATCCGGCTGTCAAATTTATGACACATAGGGTCTAGAAGGAAATAGCACTAAAAGAGCTCTTTCAAAATTGAAATTCAAAAATAAAATTTCCACAGTAATACTCAAGAATTAGGGCATATAATTTTGGCACTACTTAGATGCACACTATCGATCTCTAACTAGTAAATGTTCATAAAACTTAAAGTTCCATGAGTGAGTTCAGAAGTCACTTATTTGAGTGAGGTAATTCACGCAGCTGACCTAAAAAAAAAAGAAATGACGTCATATACACTTAACTACAAAGCAGTAGAAATCACTGAAGTCATCGATAAAGTCAATTCCAAGAAGTCAGGTCGTAAGAATCATCGATTCAGACGAATTAAGAAAAAACCACGATGTCCCCAATATTAGCCGCTATCACTTCGCGGCTAATAAAAAACAAAAAAAAACTTAATTGGACAAAACCACCAAAATGGGATTTGTCCGTGTACAATTTTCTTAAATAAGCCGCAATAGCATTGTAGATCTGCAGTCTCAAAAAGATAGTAGGAAACAGACAAAAAGAAACCTCTTTTCATTAAATGCTGAGATGTCAGGTTTTAAATAAGAATCTTTATTGCTACATCTATTAGCTGCTCCCTCATAACCGTCAATTATAGTTACACTCTTCACTTGACCTGATCTCTTTGGATTAAAGTTAGTATCAGAGTGAGAAAACTATTTTTGAGACTGAGGTAAAGCCACGTGTGACCAAAATCTTAAACACGCGAATGAACAAAACACTCGCTCCACTAAGAGTGATAAATGATGTCACGCGCGCATTTCAGTTGAAATTGCAGGAAAGAATAAACAAAAAGCAGATTTGGAGTGGTTGTGACGTCACATGCTTGTAAACATAATCTTGCCGAAATAAAAAACATAGCAGGACAGGTCCTGAAACAATTCAAAGAAATTTTATTGAAAAAAAAACTAGACCTTGATTCGACCGTAATTGGATTGGGAACAGGATTTAGAAAATCCTATGCAAAAAAAATTGAAAAAACGGTAATATTCAAAGTGAAATTGCGGCACGTGAACAAAAAATCACAATCGAGAAAGCGAATTGTTGTTCAAACACCATTTTCTAGCTCTGCTTTAAAATCTGAGTTAAAATTCAAGACGCAAAATCACTCGCTTTTTCGCTTCACTTCCTCTTTCGGCGTGACCAAAATGACAACTCCAATTTTACTCCAAAAATCATGAAAATGTGTGAACAGATCCTAAAAAAAGACAGCACCCCAATACAACTTCAAATTCGTTGAATTGTAAAAACCAACAGAAAGCCAATAATAGCCCCAGATATTGCGTACGGCTATTAAAAACAAAAGTCCCTCAGGTTAGAATGGCATCCAAAAATTAAATTGTCAAAGGAACATTGCCACACACACACAAATGATTTTTTAGAAAGTTTCCTCAAAGATTACGAAAGACAATGAAAAAAAGCCAAAAATTAATTAAAAACTGAAAATAATAGGCCCATTTTGCACTTTTTAGGCTCTCAAACACATTGTTAGTCTCTCGAACACTTGGTTATATCAATTTCAGAAAATTACAACAATGCAGCATCGATCAAAAACTATTCCGACAAAAAAAAAACGGGCCACAACGAAAAAAATGGAGCCAAATGGATTTAATAACTTCAAAAAATGGCTAAAAACAGTTATCTATATGCATCATTTTCACAAACACTTTTGAAAGTCATTGACTGATCAACGCACTTCTCTGGCTCAAAAAATAGATCACACAATTTTATTCACCTTTGCTTTTAGGTCAAAACACCGTTTGAACAAATAGTACTTTCAGCGAAAAAACCTCAAGAAAACCGATACTCATCTTCGAATCGTAGAAAGAACGCAACACGTTAATAATGATTGCTTCAAACTTCTTTCGAGGGCCTTTAAAAGTTTAAATAACAGCTGAATCATCATAGACTCTTAAAAACTTAACAGGCAAACATAACCGACTAACGTCGGGCAAATTGGTCTCAAACAAACGTCGAGCAGTTGGCTTCGTCAATAGCTAGCCACGGTTTAGTGACCTCAAAAAATTCCTCTTTATCTCGTTTCTGAAGACGAAAGTCAAATGGGTCAGACGAAAAATCAGCCAAGCGAAAAATTGCATAAAAGACAAACAGGATTAATATATTTGCTACAAATTGGTTTTGAGAGCAATTAACAATGGTTTCCTAAAAAGTGCCTGTTAGATCATTTATGATAAAGACATTTCAACTACAACTCAATGATAATGAGGATCAGAGATGATGACATTACGCCACATAACAGCAGCTGAAGTCCGGCATCAACAAAGAGAAAGAGAGAGAGAGAGAGATGAGATAGAGTGAAAGAGAAAAATAAAACGTGAACGAGAAACAGAAGGAAAGAAACCCTAACCGACAGCGAGAGAGATAGGAAAATTTTCCATGATGGGATTCGACTCTGCGACGTCTAGAATTCTAGAAAAAAAATCAAAACCTTTTTGGTCACAAAAGTTCCGTCAAGTAACCCATCTCCGAGACCTAAAAAGTTTCGTTGGCAGTAATGGTCGTTAAACTCAGAAAAGGACAGAAATATTGAAAAATTTTGGAAAAAAACTGCAAAATTTAACAAAATCTTGCAAAAATTCAAGATATCAACCTTAAATTTTATCCAAAAATTACTAAAACTGGAGTTAAAAAATTGATCACGATCCCAATAGCTCTAGAAACTATGCAACAGCTTATAATCAAACCTTGGAGGAGGTCCCAGAGCCCCTGGTGCCGGAAATAATTCAAAAACATGAAAAAATTGCAAACATTTTAAAAAGTCGCTTCAATTCGTGATATTTAAATCTTGAAGAACATTCCATTACATATATAAACTATGCAGTAACATATTATCAAACCCCAGAGGAATTTCCGTGGCTCTTCAAGCTAGAGAAACTCAAAAAGTGACAAGAAAATTTCAAAAAATTTAAAAACAGTAAAAATTTTATGAAAAAAATTGCTAAAACTTGTGATAATAAAAAGTTGAAAAGTAACCCATAAACAACAAAAACTTTCCAGTAACTTATTATCAAACCCTAACGCATGTTTTCTGACCCTTGAGGCTCAAAAAACCTGAATGATGACAAAAAATGTCAAATGAAAAAGAATGGCAAAAATTGTCAAAAAAATGCTAAAACTCGTGATGTCAAAACCCATTTAATCTAGAAATTATTCAGTAACCTATTTTCAATCCCTAGAGGAGGTTCCTTTGCTCTTGAGGCTGAAAAAATTTAAAAAACTAATCTAAAAAAAGTTTTATCAAAAAATTGCTAATATTTGTGACATTAAAAAGTTGAAAAACAATTCCATGGCCATTAAAAATTTGTCAGCAAATTATTATCAAAACTCTTTGGATGTTTTCTGGCTCCTGGTTCTGGAAAGACCTGAATAAGGAAAAAATGCCAAAAAAATTGAAATTGCACGTTTTGTCAAGAAATTGCTAAAACTCGTGATGTTAAAATGTTGAAACCATTCCATTACCACTAGAAACAATGCAATAACCTATTATCAAACCCTAGAGGACGTTCTTTGACACCTAGGGCTGATAGAAATCAAATGACCAAAAATTTTCAAAAAGCTTGAAAAAAATTGCAAAAAAGTATAAATTTGCGTTTTTAGCAAAAGTTGTTTGTCGGTAAATAGCCACGGGAGGGGGGCTGATTGGGGGGGGGGGGGCAACACTGATGTGGGGGGGGGCAACAGCGCGGTGGGGTGCAATATGGGGGGGGGGTCAACAGTGAGGGTGTCTTCAACCTCTAAGAACCGCCCTTCACACCATAAGTATAAGTCTCCAAAACACTTTGAGCTGAAACAGAGCTGAAAAGCTCTAAGAGCACTTAATGCCCGCTGGGCGCTACCTGTTTATCCCGCTTTTGAGGACGAAAAGTCAAAAGCGTCCGACGAAAAATCGGTCAAGCAAAAAATCGCATAAAAAAGACCGACAGGACTAATATAATTGCCACAAACTTCGTTTGAGAGCAATTAATGACTGGCAATAACATCATGCCTAAAATTAAAGTTTGACTGAAAGAGAATTATCCGAATTCCTCTAATGGCACTGCCACGCTATTATGATTCGATTTCCTCCAAATGTTGTAAAGATGATGTGATTTATTTTCCCTCAATTGTCATGTTAAGCTTCAAAAAACTTTGGGCTGTCGTGATTCGCGAAGGAGCGGACTTGGGGGTCTCACCTTCCATCATTTATAAAGCTGTCACCATAATCATAGGTCTGGTCAACTAAGTCATCAATCTCCTGCTCGCTCCTTATCTTCCGCTCTCTTCGGTTACCATTTCTCCCCTTCTTCTCAGAGCCCCCACTATCACTATCCTCATCTGCGTCGTGTCGGTAATTAGCCCTGTGAGCTGCATTTCTCCTGTAGCACTTAGTTCCGTATGGACAGCGTGGCTTTGAGATGTCCAATGTATTGGCAGATGCGCTGGTACTGGCTCGTGACTCTTCTTGTTCCTGTTCTTCTGCACTGAAGTCTGAGTCACCAGGATGCGTATATTCTTAAACGAAATGCATCAGTTCTTTCATTACACTCCGGATCTATGTTTCAAAGCATTTATTGTTCCGCCCAAATTGTGGGGGGAGGAAATATATACTCAAATGGGTTCTTTTTTGTTCAGACAATTTTTGCCGATCGATATATTCATTGTAGAGAAATAATTTTGGTATCATTAAAAAGCTCGTCCAGCGTAGAATTAGAAATTCAGATTTTTTTGAATTTCGTTTTTTTTTCGAGGAGTTATCGAGGTTTAAAGTTTTGTGTGAACACGATATTTGGCATGATTTTGTTCACTTTTAGAGGACTTTTCGTACAAATTAAGAATTTTCTACAAAAATAGTAGTTCAAAATTACATTTCACGCCACAAAATGTATTAATTTTGTGTTCCTATAATACGAAAGGCGATAAAAAAGACTAGTTCTTGTCTCATAGGGAAGGTTATTATCAAAAAAAATTGAATTCTAATCGAGAGGTCTCTTTTCTTATTTAGAAAACGTTTCATATTTTTTTGTTTTTTAGGTCACCTAGAGACTATTCACTTTTCATGTCGAGATTCCGTTAGTGGCAAACCTCATTTACAGTCAAGTGAAGCTCAATGAACAAAAAATATGTTTCCAAGGAATCGCTCATGCTTTTTTTGAGTTCGACTTTCAGTTTTTCGTAATTTAAAGTGAAATATTGATTTTCTTTTTTTATTACTTAATTTTTGGAGTCCTATTGCTTTCGTTGACTCGTTGACTAAATTGCAATATGTTTCGTAATCAGCATTAAGTGAACCTATCTAGTGCTTTAAATGGACAGCTAACGGCTGTTAAGACTTTGTAAATTTTCGGAATTTTTTATCAGTAACCAATCATAAACTTATTTTCGTGATTTGTAAGTCAGTCTCGGTAATTACAGGACTCTTTTCCCTCCTACTGCAACCAAAATTAATCTGGTTAGAAGTTTTATCTTCCAACAATTGGTCATCTGACTTCAATGCCAAAAATTTTTTCAAAATTTTTGGATATTTTCCTATTATTGGTTCCTTTTAAAATATTACTTTATCTTAATATTGATAGCTCCCATTGGCTTGAAGAGGACGTTCAATGGATATTATACAAAGTTTTCAGAGAAAAACGTACGGTTTAAATGGCTTGTACACTTTCTTCTCGCACTTTTCTACTGAATTTTTGGTTTTTTGCCAATATTTATTGTTGTTTTCATAGTCATCAGACTTATTGTGATATTTTATTGATTACCTATGCTAGAGAAACATCCTTTTCTCCCATTTAGGCATAACTGAGCTTATTTATTGACATTAGTTGAAAGCTATTGATTTAAAAGCTTTTTTCGAAATTTTTTCTTGAACATTAACCAATCGTAAACTTATCTTCGTGAACTGTAGTTCAGTCTCAGTAATGACAGGATCAGTTTGCTTTTTACTTCAACCAAAATTTTTCTAGTTTGCGGTTTTATGTTCTAACTACTGGTCTAATGACTTCGTTGCAGGAGTTTTCATAATTTTTTTTCAATTTTTTGGATATCTTTTTTTGTAATTTAGTGTCTTTGAAATTTTATCACATTAACATAATATTGATAGTTCCCATTGGCATGCAGAGGAGGTTCAATGGATCATATATAAAGTTTTCAGAGAAAAGCTTATGGTTTAAATAGCCCGGACCGTTTCTTCTCGCACTTTTCTACTGATTTTTCCAGTATTTGTTGTTTTCATAGCCAGTGCCTTGTTGTAATGTCTTATTGATGACTTATGTATGATAAACATCCTTGTCGTCCTATCGATGCAAAATTTAGCGTACTTATTGGCTTCCTATTTAATGGCGTTGATACTACGTGTTTTCTCAAAACTTGTGGCTTTAGTTTGTTTATATTTGAAGATTTTTGAAGTCATATTGTTCTAAAAGAAGAATTCCATTGCTTTTAAAAAATTATTTGAAAAAAGTTTTTACTGAAAGTTTCATATTAATGGCTTTTATCGCAAAATTTTTTTGAAATTATTGTTTCGCGCGTTTTTTAATCTTTATGTAGCCGTAAAATGCTGACCGGTCTCATAAGCTTGTAATTAGGTATCTAATGAATGATGTTACCCGAAGCAGTCAGATTAGAGCGAAAACTCATTAAGTTTATCATATTAAACATTTTTTAATGACTTTTCAACTTTTTTAATTTTGTTGTTTTTTTCGTCAATTGTAACTTCTCATCATTGAGAGGGCCCATCCAATTCTTTGTATTTCAAAAATTAACTTGTCTACTGATATAATGTCGTGACTGATGTTTTGTTTGTTGGACAATGTTTTTTCATAAAAGTTTTGTGAGTGGTAAATTTGTGTTTCTTTCTCTTCTTTTAGCACATTCGGGTAATAACAGATCCCAGTGATTTTCAAATGTTTCTCAAATGAATTTATTTATTTTTTTAGTAAAAATTTGGCTGAATTAGTATAAATAAATACTGAAATATAAATAAATCTCATTCAGATATTAATTAATGATTTTAATGGCTTCAATAATTTTCGTTTTCGCAAATTGCAAATTTTTGAGTTTTTCTGTATCTTTAGTCCGTTTCCATGGCTTAGTCTAACCAAAGACAGGTCCCATTGGTTTAATAATGACTTTTTCCTAAATTTATCGAGAATTATTTTGTTGTAAGCTAATGATTTTTGAGAGTTTTGAAATTATTTGGTTTAAAAAATGTTGATTTTTGAATTTTGCCTCATTTCTTCTCTTCGTCGACTTGCTACCTAGCCTCATTAAGGCTAGGTAGCAATTTCCACCTGCTGTATAGTTAGGAAAAAGTAATTTCCACCTGCTGTATAGTTAGGAAAAAGTAAGTTTGTGTTAGTCTTTTTAATGGCAGATCTATTGAGTGTTGTAATGAGGAATGGCATTATGTAATTCAATTAGTAGTTAGGTTTTTAACGAGTTTTTTAAACTCAAACATCTATTTTTGTTATCTCTTCACTTGGTTGAAAATTAAGTAAAAAATGTAGATGAGCTCAGGTCGGAACATCATGTGCGAACGCACATTAACGAGCCTCCTTCTTTTCACTACATTTCAAGACTGCACAATTTTATCAAATTGCGTTTATAAAATCGAAATTATGATTAATCGCAGTTTTCTATTTTCCTAGCTGATAACACCTTCTCTTCAATGTCATCTTTACTAGCAAAAGCGAAATCTAAAAACAATCCCTTGCATAAAATTTATACTCAGCAAAGGTTTTTAAAAGACGCCACTCGTGTCTTTATTCAAAAGAATAAAGAAAAAAGACCAAGTTAGCATAGAGCTTCCTCCTTCGTTGCATGAGGCCGGAACAATAATAGTGAGAAACAAATTTTGTTAAAACATAGCTGGCATATTGCCAGAAAATAGCCGCAATAGATTCGTAGATCGGCAGTTTAAAAAAACAGTAAAAAAGACAGACCAAAAAAATTCGTCTTTTCATTGAAGGCTGATCTGTTATATTTTGATTAAAAATCTGTATAAGTTATTGCTGCCTCTATCAGCTGATCTCAAATAACCTTCATTTAGAGTGACACACACCCATTTGGACCGCATCTCTTTGAATTAAAGTAAATGAAAGTCAATTTCAAATTGAGGAAGTCATTTTTGAGAGTGAGGTAAGTCAAGTGTAACCAAAATTTAATCACGCGCATGAACAAAAAAACTTGCTCCACTAAGAGCGAAAAATGACGTCACACATGCAATTCAGTTGAAATTGCATGAACGAATGAACAAAAAGTGGCTGTGACGTCATATGGTCGTAACAAAAATCATGACGACGAAATAAAAAAAAACATAGCAGGACATGTCCTGACGTACAATTCAAAGAATTTTCATTGACTTAACAAACAACTAGAACTAGAACGGACAATGAGTGAATTGGGAAAACCATTTCTAAAAAAATCAGATGAAAAAAAATAAAACAGAAAATCAATGTCAAAATGCTGCTAGGGAGAACAAAAAACCACTAGTGAGATACGTAATTTTGATTCTAACAAAAAACTAGGTCCAGAATGATCTGTGAATGGAATGGAAAAACTATTTAGAAAGAAATCCGGTCCAAAAAACCGAAAAAAAACAGTAAAAATCAGAGTGAAATTGCCGCATGTGAACAAAAAACCACTACCGAGAAAACGAATTTTTGTTCAAACACCGTTTTCTCACTCTACTTTAAAATTAGAGCAACAAAATTTCACACCGCAAAACCAATCGCTTTTTTGCCCCACTTCCTGTTTCGGCGTGACCAAAATCACTACTCCAATTTGACTTCAAAAATCATGAAAATGTGTGAACAGATCTTTAAAAAAACATAGCCGGAAGAATTCCGGAAACGACTCGAAGAAAAATTGCACATACTTATGACTAAACAACTAGAACAACTATTGTGAACCCTGAGCCTCCGCAAATGCCATACAAAACTTATAGAAGATTAGAAACGTCAGAAAGCCGCATGTGAACAAAAAACCAATAGCGATAAAATGAAATTTTTTAACAAAAAATAGGTCTAGAATGAACGATGAAAGAATTGGAAAAACCATTTAAAAATCCGCTCCAAAAAATTGGAGAAATAGTAAAAATCAAATGAAATTGCCGCATGTTAACAAAAAACTACTAGCGAGAAAGCTAATTTTTGTTCAAACACAGTTTCCTCACTCTACTTTAAAATTAGAGCAAAAAAATTTCACACTGCAAAACCAATCGCTTTTTTGCTCCATTTCCTGTTTCGGCGTGACCAAAATCACCACTCCAATATGAATTCAAAAATACTGAAAATCTCTGTCAAAATAAGTTCATCAAAACAACAAATACTTACTAAAACCACTTATGTGAATTTTGAAAAAATACTTTAGGCTAAATTATGAAAAGAAAGCTCTTAAAAACAATTTTCACTGAAAAATTGGAAAAAGTTATCAAATTTTTTAAAATTTCAAAAGCATATCAATCCAAAGAAAAATTCATATCAGCCAATAGGATATCCAGATGCTCGCAAAACAATAGGCAAGTCATAATAGGCTAAGAAACTTAGCTAAAAACAGGAAAAACGAAAAAATGCAAAAAAAATTAAGAAAAATAGTTCCAATTTTCGCCATTTTTTGTCATATTTCTCAAAAAAAAATGATTCTTACCCACAAAACTGTAACCAAATGTTATCACAAATTTGCTCAAGTAGAAGGGGTTTCTTCAATACCCATTTGAGCCAGTTGCACAAAATAATGGTCAAAAAAACGCAAAATTAGCCCGAAAATCAGCAAAATACATTAAAAACCTCCGAATTATCATAAAATTCACATGAATTTCCAAAAACCTTCAAAGCACTACCGAAACCAGCCTAAAATTGAAACAAAATCATAACCAAACCTCTTAACCAAATTAAATGAAAAAAACTGCTTTAAAATGCCGCACGTGAACAAAAAAAATTTCGCTCACTTAGAGAAAATTTTTTCACACATCAATTTCTCGCTCTCTCAAAAACAGCTGTATGAACAAAAACCACTCTCTTTTTGCTCCGCTCTTCACTTTTGTTCAGCGCCAAAATCACTCCAAATTTTTTCACGCGTTTCATTACCCGCTTCAAAAATCACTCCAATAAAATTGATTTAAAAAAAAGGACTTCTCCAATACTCCTCTTCGAGTCGTAAAAAGACAGCGCCCCAATACAATTCTTTGAATTGTAAAAAACCAAAGAAGGCCAATAATAGCCCCAGCTATCGCTGTGCGGCTATTAATAAATAACTCGCGCCAAAGCAGTCCAGTACACAAACTGATTCTACCAACCTCGTTTATGGGCTGGATTTTTTCTATAACACGAGTGCCCATACACACACTTGCTTCTCCCCAATTTCGATGTAGTTGCAACTTCCGATTTTGATTGTTCAAAATTAACTGAAGCTGCATCCTCAATGCTGTCATTTTCTGTTCCATTAGCTTCAGAATTAATTGCACTAGTTCTGTCAGGAGTAGCTAAATTTCTTTCCGATTTAGAAGAGTCTTCGGACTTCGGGTGAACCTCCGACAACCTTGTAGATGACATAATATCTGGCGAAAATTCAACATTAGTATTTGACATGCGCCCATTATTTGGGTGGTTTGATATAGCACTCAGCCTTGAGGGCGGTGGAGCAAAAGAGGCGTTAGCACCGTTGTTCTTATCAGTTGTTGACCTGTTTGGAGTTTTTGGACTTCCAGATTGCGAAGTCATCCAGTTCGGAAGGGCACGTTTACGCGAACTCGTCGAAGAATTCAGACTGTTCTCTTTATTCGCTAACTCGTCATCAATTGCAGGAGAGGCGTTGATAACTTTCTCGGGACTCAATTCAGAGCTGCATCCATTGCTGATGTTCTTCTCACTTTGTAAACTGTCAGGAACCATGATTTGTATCTCGTCCAGTTTCAGTGCTTCTGACTCGTTATCTTCGGGTTCTGATAACGGAGCATCTAAGGTTTCGGTAATAGCAGAACTGTCGGAAGGGAGGCACACTTCAAAAATTAAAGAATCAGGCAGAAAAGAAACTCTATCCCCATTGTGCAGGTCTAAAAAGATGCCTTTCGGAAGAACTCTTCTTTTGTAGACTCCACTTTCGTCGGTTTTCTCGTAGAAAAAGAGAGGATTCTTTGATACTGGTTTAATTTGTAGCTTGCCTTCGTTCAACTTGAGGACTCCATGTGACCGTGACACTCTCGAGTCAGTTATTTCCAGCAGAGCACCTCGTCCCAAAGTGAGGTCTCCATTTTTCAAGTCATCCAATTTATAGCTTTGTCCACTTGTCAAATTCAGGAACACAACTGACTCCATTCATTTACTATAACACCAAAGTTTATGTAACGTCTAATTTTTATTATCAGCACTCAATTTACGGCTGATCAAATGGGAGCGTTTTAATCAAATCTACCAATTATTGCACAAAAGGGCTGACTTTACATAACAGTAAAAAACTTTTTAGAGAGAGAGAGAAACACTATATTATTGTATATTATAGTGTACAATAAATATAATATACAATAAATGTAAATGTACAATGAATGTAAATGATTTATACAGACACACAAAAATTGTTTTCATTTAAATTGAACAGGGAACAGATTATTTCGAGCGGAAATCACGCCATGTGCTAGCTTGTTGAACAAGAAAAAAATCGACTTCACAGTGAAACTCTTGGTTGTACAGGAATGCACGCCCTTCTTTCGAACTATACATTTTTCAAGCTCAAAGTACCCGGGTACTAATTTATCGGGATCTATGGCTGCAAACTTTCATGTTGAACAATTTCTCCCAAGCTCTTTCAATAGGAAAAACGAGGTCAGTAATTGATAAGCAATTATCTCGCTTCTCGCAGTCTGTTTGCAAAAACAGCTACAATAAAAATTATACAAACAACTCGCAACTTTCCAGGGATCATTTGATGCTTATCAAGATTTTTCTCTTGCATTTATTCATTTCGCACAAATCTTTGCATATTTTGCTTTCCGCAACGCCAGAAACTGACTATACAAAAATTGTTCAGCAGGCATTACATTCTATCCAAGGGTTTGCAATCGATCAAGCGAAGACACAGAGACACTATGCTATATACTGCTTTCGTAACATGAATACGCAAATACGTATATTGCAATACAGTCTCATTTTTTGGATCCATCAGTATTTTGTTTTTATTGTAATACGAACTGAAACATCTCGTGAGGTTAGAGATAAATATGTAGAGTGAATGCAAGGTGAAAAAAGTTTCAGAATCACTCATTGCTAAAAAATTTGCTAATCTGTTTATAATAGGTAGAAATTCTAATAGTGATTTAACAACAATCCATTCAGGTTCGTATGTCATTTGGTCAAGATGTAATTCGTCTAGAGGTGGAAGCGAGCCATACACTCCGTCATTAATTTTTTTCTCAAACTCGTTAAGAACGCATTTCATTCGACTAGCATTATACATTATGAAGCAAGCTTCTGATTTTGAGCATGAATCTACCCATTGAAAGCTTACGGGCTTGTTTAATGAAGTTCTGATCAATTCTAATTTTATGATGGCGTCAGTTAAGCTTTCCAACTGCTTATCGGGCATCTCTTCTTTTTTGCACTCTTCCAAAGCTTGCTTGACAGTACATAGTAAGTTCTCCTTATCTTGAACAGCTTCAGTATAAATGGGGGGCGCAACTGTTATTATTAACTGATTTTCCGGCGAAGTGGATCTTTTAAGCTGTGAAAGAACATTTTTTGACGCCTGCTTTGCTACTATGAAGATATTGATTTCACGTATGAATTTTTGTTGATCGCTGTCGTCAACATGGCTCCTGGTCATGAGATGTGGTGCAAAAATGTTTATAAAATTTAGACAGAACGACCGTACTATATCTAATCTGAGAAAATCAATACCAAGCATTGGCACGGTGTTTACAGTGTAAGTGCAGTTACCCAGCCGCCCACTGACCGAGGAGAACCAATCACCGCGTGTTTCACGAATAGAGATGCATTCGTAGATTGTCTTTCTTGTGGCCATTATTTTTTTCACGTGAACCTGTGGTGGCTTCAGTTGAAAACAACAAATGCTGTGTTCATCTAAATTTCTCTGACGCATCCACTCAGACACAAAAATTGGAGCATTGCTATCAGCATTGTTGCCATTACTACAACTGTCAGCAAGGAGCACTTTCATATTCAACTTGAAAAAGATATTTCATACCTCACATAACTAAATCAACAATACCTAGAAATCACCGTTCCTGTTCCTAGCAAACCCTACCTCCATTAACGAATAAAACATATCTATTAAATTCCAGCAAACAATACGCTAGGAAATAAATCTTAGCGGCATGAGAGCCATGACACAAGGACCCTTGAGCCCGAGTTCTGGGTGCAAGTCTCAAAGCTTCTAAGATTGATGTTTTAACTTACTCAGAGAACCAAAAGGTAAAACTACAAAGTTCCGCATCAGTGTATGGAAATTGGATAAATTTTTGATTTCCCTATATGTGATCTTAGGGTGTTAAACCAGGGATGGATGTCTATTCAAGTAGCACTGCAGTCCCAATCTACCATTTGTAGTGATAAACTTATTAAATAGTCTCCAATTGCACCCGGGAGGCTATTTAAGTAAAATTTCAGCTTCGTCCTGAACAGTTATTGCATGTTGATGGAGGCCGGATTTTCATCGGGTAGTCACGCTAATAAAAGATTTGATTCCGGCGGAAGATTTGAAAGTTATCTTTGCCCATTATCAATTAGTTTAACATAGACGGGAACTGCTCGCACTCTTCGTCGAAAGAACCCGATGGTTGACGCCAGCTGTCTATACCAAACTGTCGAAAAACCTCCGCGCTGGTTTAAAAAAATTCAGATATCAACTTCTGCTAGACCAGGTCTGTTTAAATCTAAATATCGTCTCACCGCAAAAAAAAACTTACAGCATTCGATATTATTTGGAATTCTTCAGTGAAAAGATTAATTTTACCGTATGACGTTTGAAGCGACCCACTAAGTGGGCATCGGAGTAGTAATTTTTCGCCAGAAAACGTTATACAGTTAATTGAAACTGATATTTTTGAAGAGCATTTCAGAGCGTTTGTGTACAATAGACGAATTGGAATTCCAGATATATTAAAAAAAGCTAACACAAAATTTTGTTCAATAAGTCAGTGAAGAAACATTTAAAATCTCATCGTAAACAGAAATTGATTTTGTTCAAAAACAAACTACGTAAAGTGCTTCCACACGTTTTTTGTCGATACTTAAAAATCACGAAAAAGGACATGACAATTGACTTTGAAGAAGAGATCAAAATCACAAAACTGAAATCAAAAATTAATAGGAATTTGAAAAGGCAGAAAACGATGGCCGCAGGCGATCTGGAGACAAGTCAGTAAAATAAAACTGCGTCATCTCTTCAGTAAATTCTTTGAGAACTCCTCCGATTGGTAGCAATTGAGATTTTATTATCTTTGGGTGTTCCGCAAATTGAAACTCACAAGGAGTTGCCTAATTTATATTTCTCTACGTAATAAATATGTGATTCTGTGTTTTGCTGTCTTATTCAATTATTACATCTTTAACCTCTATCAAAGCTTTCATTTTACTAAACCCGAACTTTTCAAGATTTTCTGCTGTTTTGGAAAGAAACAACGAACTATCTAATCATATTCAGCCCGAGTAATGCACTGTAGAAAAGAAATCTGATAAAGATGAAATCCCTACGCTTCAATTTGAAATTCAAACGCCCCTGAATGTTATATTGTTATATACATGAATATTCTACACAGACAAACAAATATGTAAATCTATATATATATATATATATATATATATATATATATATATATTTATATATATATATATATATATGTATATATATATAAATCTCTATAAATAAACATATATATATATATATATATATATATATATATTTATATATATATATATATATATATATACTTACATATAAATATAAATATAAATATATATATATATATATATATATATACATATTTATACTATATCTATGTATATATATATATATATATATATATATATATATGTATATATATATATAAACATTTAAATATAAAATTATATATATATATATATATATATATATATATTATATATATATATATATATATATGTTTATACATATACATATATATATATATATATATATATATATATATATTCACAGTTTCTTGTTGAGCCCCTCCGTGCAGGCGTGGATTTCAGCCGTCTCGTCCTCTCTAGGGGAAGTTTTGGTTCGGTATCGTCATCAACGTCATCAGGATAGGGTTAGTCTTGCAGTTCACTGCAGTTAGAAATAATGGTCACGAAGGAAATGAAAGAAGAAATGGACCTGCAAAATGATTTCTGAGATATAAAAACAGAATTTACCGCGCTATCTGAAGCCGAGGGTCAATAAAACTCTAACAGAACACAAAATGTCAAAACTCTGGAAATGCTGGAAAGCCATGAGCACTGACAAAGGGAGTCTTACCAGCAAACAACATCAGCTCTCATAAAATTAGCCAGATTAAACGTATTTGTAACAGAAAACGACATTTCAATTGCACACCGGTTTCCCGCTTTGACCAAAAAAATCTGGTAACTGTCAAAATTTTACAACGGATGGCAAAAATTTAAGTTCTGTGAAACAAATAGTCTTTACATGGGTGGCAAAGGTCTTAAATATGGTCTGAAATACGTGTTGGAATGTTTCACAAAATTCTCGCATCAGGCTATTTCAATTCATGAGACAAACAAAAAATATACATGCGTGCAAGTGCTTCATTTAAAAATGAGATCACTGTAGAAACGTTTCGGTTATCTAAAAAATTAGTTCACGGACTCGAAAAACTGCCTGACGTTTTGTGTTTGAGTGAAGCAGCGACAATGACGCAAATAGTTTTCTTGTTACAGGAAATCATCAGTATGCGCTAGTAAACAGAAATTTGAAGGGCCCTGGTGTTATGATACGGCTGAATGAGTGATTGAAAAACCATTCGAACAAAATTGCTGATATAGAAATTAGTACTCATAGTTTACGGCTCTTTGTAGCAGTCATATACAATAAACCTAGAACACCCAAAATTAAATTTTTAAAGTTTTTTGACATTTTTTTGAGTCATGTAGTACTAAATCAAAAGCTTTTTATCTGCTGTGACTACAATAGCAAATTTGTTGAGCAAAATCATTATATACACGAAAAATTTAATAAAATAGCTTCAAACAGTTTTGTTGCTGTGGTACACGAGCCAACTAGAGTAACGCATAGTACTTATAGAACTTCAATTT
This sequence comes from Convolutriloba macropyga, assembly GCF_964194025.1. NCBI lineage: Eukaryota > Metazoa > Xenacoelomorpha > Acoela > Convolutidae > Convolutriloba > Convolutriloba macropyga. Next base: position 73,288,203 of record NC_134468.1, on the reverse strand, counting down.
GCTTGGATCACTTTATTTATCGGAATGTACCGAATTGTGAAATGCATGTCCTGCTACATCAAAAGTTCTCAGATCATTATCGGATTCAACTCAGTTGGTGCAAAAAAATGAAATTGTATTCTTTTTTAGAGATACTAAATTATGCAAAAAATCTTGAAAAAATTAAAAACTATTTGGTTGAACTAGAAAAGGTGTTGACATAAATTAAAGAAACATACAACGTGTACTAATCCTTCAAATGCAATCCATACCTTTAATATTGTGTTTCTGGATGTTGGATAGATTGGTTGCGTCTTTTAAGACAGCTGGGTACAGAGAAACAAGGACAGCGTCAAGGGTTTCTCTTTTAAGACAGCTGGGTACAGAGAAACAAGGACGCTACAAACTGAAAAATCTCAAAAACAAGAAGAACTTTGCTCACAGATATTGGAAAGAAATTGATAAAAATTATTCGGTGAGAAAAGTTCAAAAGATTAACGATAATTGTTTTGCAGTCAAACAAAATTTTTTAAACAAATTTATATCTGGCTTCGGTAATAAAAGAAAAGTCTAGAAATCACCAAATGTTTTAACTGGTAAAAATATACGAGATTTATAGGGTCCATGTGCCAGAAAATTTTGCGAACAGTTTTAATCAGCCGAATGGTCAAGATAACGCAATAGCTTTCAAAGTTAATTAAGCATAATTTGGGTTTGAAATTAACACGCATTTTGATCCTGAGAACAAATCGAAAGATCCAAGACATCAACAATCGATATTTTTTTTCAAAATTAAAATAGAGGAATTGTAATATCACCATTGGATAATAAACTATCCTATGGTGAAAATTTTGTTAATAATCTTGGTAAAAATGTCAGCGCTGTAGCTACTGTATACAATATGTTTTCAATAAATATTTTGTTCAACAGGGGCGAACTCCCTCAGGTGCCTGACAAAGCAAAAAAAATCTCTTTGCGCAAATCGGGTTCGAAATTGGATGAAAATAATTGGAGGCTTATTACCCGCTCAATGATCAAAACACTGAGCAGTTGATTTTCCAAATCGACCAACTTTTCCCAATTGAACATTACGGAGTCCTCGACAAAGCAATAAGAGTAGCAAAGCAAGTTCTATAGTTTGCTTACATTTTGCTTAAACAGTCAATCGAGAGAAAAAAATCCAAGCAACAAGCATTAAATATGCTTGTTAGAGATGTGCAGAAGCAAAACTATATTGATGGAATAACAAAATGCAAAAAAAAAACGAAAGCATCATCCAAAAAGTGAGAATTTTTGAAATTTACCCCTTCATAGATGAGGAAAGGTTTTTAGAGATTGGTGGTCGTTTAGTAGCAGCAGATTGCTTGACTGAATCTGCCAAATTTCAATCATTTTGTTATTAACAAATTATCTTTTGAAGTTAATCGTACTTGACAGTCATCAGCGAGTGTTACATTCAGGCGTAAACGCAACAGTTTTTCATACACGTCAGAATTTGTGGATAAATCGAGTGAAAACCTTGACAACGTCTATAGTTGGAAACTGCATCACATGTTTTTGGTTTAATGGCCCTAACATTTCTCAACTCTTGGGCGACTTACCACAAAAACGAGTCAACCCTGCTCTACCATCCAGTAACGTGCGCAAAGACTTTGTCGGTCCTATGCCTTACAGATGTGACAAGAATGAACCCAAATTTTATTATACAATATTCGTGTGCTTCGCTACAAAAGCCATTCATTTTGATATCACTAAAGCGTTGGATACACAGCAATGCATTAAAGCTATCAGAAGATTCATTTCGCGACAAGGATTCCCAGCTCACATGTTTTTGTACAACGATACTAAGTTTATAGGATCATTGAATGACCTCAAAAAACTCAAAAAGGATGCTGAAAGGGAAATACCGAACTGATTGTTTATCTCAAGCAGTGGTAGATTTAAGCGTTAACTGATCATTAATTCCAGTCAAAGATTCACATTTTTGTGGACTAGGGGACGCAAGAGTCAAATTGATGAAACTACATCCGATCAAAACAATCGGAGCAACAGCTAACCTCTATTTGGATGAAGTTTATACAATGCTCAATTTTTTACTCGAGACCACTCGTAGTTGTCTCAGATGATGCGACAGTCATCCCTTGAGACCTGCTTTGTTAATAACCGGCTTTCATAATCATCAATTGCCTTTGTTTGTTCCCCCGTCCCAAAAAGATGAAAAAGATCCAAATAAACGCTTTCAATACTTGCAGAAACGCTTAGCTGCATTTTTTAAGAAATGGACAACTGAATATTTATCCCAGTTGCAGTCCAGGTCAAAGAACATGGCCAAAAAGCAGAAACTGACAAAAGGAGATTTAGTGTACATCACAGATGACAACAGTCCTCCATTGTCATGGCCTCTGGGAATTGTGCGTGAAACAAATACATCAAATGATAATTTGGTCAGGGTAGCCAAATTTAAAGCAGGAGATGGCAAACTCTCAAGCAGACTTATAGAAAAACTCAGAAAGATACCTTTCAACACAAGCTAACCTCAATCCAGAAGCTCTGGAAAATGGTTCTGCAGAAATGAGTCAACTCGATCCCGACTGCCTTCCTTCCCACGAGCAAACATTTTTACCTGTGTACCCGGACACGAGAAACCTTGACCACTGGCAGTTAGACTCTCACAAGCCGCACTTCGCAAGGACTAAACTTGGTCCAAATATAATTTTTCTTGTGATATAAGATTGAAAAGCGATTGATGGTATCAAAAACTGACATATGGTCTGAAGTAATTTTACTTTGTATTTTTTGATGCCAAACATCATCGGGGACGGCAATGTATATTTAAATAATTACTCATCGCATGTAGTGACATTTGATTTATTCTCTAAGGCTGATCTTTGTTCAGTTGTGTAAACATACACACAAAATTTCCCGCTGAAAATTCACTCGTTTTGTTTAGCTGCTAATTTCTCTTGATTCACAAGCCATTCATTTAAATATTTCATACAATCCTTTATTAACGTAGTAAACAGTTATCGCGAACGTACATCTACCATTCACCTAATTTTGTGATTCGAATTCAACCATACAATTAAACCTAACTGTCTGTGTTTAGTCTAGACTAGCTGTGCATCCGCAATTAATTTGCGTAAGTTCAAGCATAGAGTCAAAAGTAAAGTTGAATATCTGCTTACATAAAAGTCCTGATAGCACTCGGCAAGCACAACACAGGCTTTTATACTAATGGCTAAAATTCTCAAACGAACACTGGAGCAATGTTGAAAATAGAGAAAAGAATGTGTCTGAACATATTGGAACAGAGTATATATAAAGTTGTTTCATTTCAGATGTATTTTCAACTATTTCTTCATGCAAAACTTTAGCACAAGAAGTATAATTTTCCACTAACGCTTATTTGATTGAGAAAGCTTAAAATAACATTTTATTCTGAATCATATAATATATTCTTGAATGTTAGTTCCCAAAACTGTCATTTATTTTGATAAAAAAGTGAGTTTAAAATTTTAATTGCATTTTTTTTACAGAACAATTTGAGAAATTTTTTAAAAAGATAACAATTATCCTGAGAGCTAAAGGAAACTTTCATTAAATCTTTTTCTTCGACTTCAAAAAATTACAACAATAATTGGTAAAACAAGTCGGTAAGCACAACGAATGTGAGAAGTATTCTCCTCTGAAAACTCAAATAAAAAATTTTGTAAAGCAGCCAAAGGAGTTACAAATTTGTTGCGAAAATAAAAGTTCAAAAACAATTTTTCTGAATGTTTTGTCGAAAACTCAGGGATAAACAAAAGTGTCGGCTGAATTGGTTCGGTTAGGAACGCTGAATTGCCTCGGTCGGGAATTGGTTCGCTCCTGGTCGGTCAGGAACGCTTTCCGACTTCTAGATGGAACGTCTCAATAAAAAAACCTGCTTAAACGTAAAAAAGACTAATTAAACACACTGCAACAAATTATTTGAAACAGAGTTGTATTTATTCAATTTTTGATGCGTGATTGAACAAAAATTTGCAAAATTGTTCTTGCCACTAATAAAAACAAAGAAAAAATGCTCCTTGAAAAGTAATTCAACTGTGATTTAAATTGCCCCAAAAGAAAAGTCATCAGTTAGCAAAAAATTATCCACTCAATCTGTCCTAATAACAACAATCTTTACCGTAGATTGAATCTAGCCCCGTAAAATGAAAAAATTGGGCACAAATTTTATTTGAGGAAGAGCATCATATATCAAAAAAGATTTAGTGTAAAAGTTCAAATTACATTTCTCACCTCTATTAAGTTTACTATTATTCAGAGTATTTCGAAGAAAATTTGTTTGCACACAAGTTAAGAGCACAGCTCTATTTCCTCCACATTTTAGAATCTCACTACTAAAAGCACGTTTATCCAAATGATTAGTATAAGCTTAATACAAGCGAACAAGAGTGAATTAGTTTTTGTTTATTTTCGGTTAGTTTTGTGCCTAGTAACAACCGCTCATCCAATCAATGGAAGTATTCAGTGAACGTCTAGAATGATGTTTGCATATAATAAAGTTCTGCATAAACGTAAAAATAAGTAATTAAAAACAGTACAAAAAATGATTTGAAGCTAAGTTGTTTTTTATTGAATGTTTAATGCATAATTGTATGAAAAATGCAAAACTGTTATTTTGTTAGCAACAAAACCCAAAGCTCTTTGCAAAAAATTTTAAATGTGATTTAAGTTGCGTTATATAAAAGTCATCAGTTCGCAAAAAGTTCTCGTCCTTATTTGTCCTAATTACAATAATCTTTACTGCAGGTAGAGTCTAACCCTGTTAAATGGAAAAACTTGGTATAATTTTTTTCTTGAGGAAGAGCATAAAATATCAAAAAAGTTTTAATATAAAATTTCGAGGACATAATAAACTGTTGTTTGGATAACTTTTTGCATTTCAACAAAAATCGTTGTTCAGTAATAGTCAACTATATTTGAAATGGCTCTGATCAAAATTGGGAAAAATGCTAAAATTGGTTTGTTAATAAAAAAAGTAATAACATTTGTTTTTAGATTTTATATGCAAAAACTGTCGAATTACTTTTCTCACCTTTATAAAGATCACAGTTATTCAGTAGTTACGCTAACAGCATTTCGCGCAAACTGAAAAGTTAAAACCACAGCTCCATTTTCCTCTGAGTTTTTGAATTATACTCCTAGTCGCTCATTTATTTTTTGATTAGTACACTTACTTAATGCAGGAGAACCAGAGTAAATTAGTTTTCGATTAGTATTCGTTTAGTTTTACTACCAACCCCAACCGCTCATCCTATCACTGCTGGTTTGCACTGAAGAAAAATTACAATAAAGCAAAATATCGTAATTTTTGCAGAAGCCAATCAGAAGCAAAAAAGTTGACAACAAACTACTTAAAGTTTCTCTTTTTTAAACTCGTCGCGAATGTTGGAAAGCAAACAGATACTGTCTTTGGTCTTAAATGTTGCAGAAATGACTCCTTCTTTCCGGTATAATTTTTCTCAGGCAACAATTAAAGGGAGTTTTTTGGCAACAGTAGTCACCGAAATGATAATACGAGTTTTGTTTATGTCATACGTTACCTAGAAAGCACACAGGTACAGTGTTCTCGCAGCAGTTGCCATTATAATTGAAAGACGAGATGAGAAACAAATTTGTCTTGGAAAGAATCTGAAACGAGTGTCTGCCTTCAACATACAATATTCTCTGCTTGTCTGTAGCTCAAATAAGTAAGTTGCACCGCATGTCAAAAAATCAAATACCACACTTGAGATCAGTTATACATTTTTTTTTGTGTTGAGGTTTAAGTTTTATTTCTTATAAAATAAGAAAAAACTTATCTCTAAAAACAGAACATAAACAAGAAGTTAGAAAAGTGTCAAAAAATCTTTGGTCATTCCTCATTGAAAAGTGCTAAAAAATTCTTTGGTCATTGTCAAAATATTTTAGCTACACAAAATCAAAACTTGAGATTCTTGCTTTCTTACTTTTTTAATTAGAAAAATATCAGCTGATAGGCCTATACAAACAGACAAAATTTTTTTAACTTTAAATAATATTGGTCCGGTTTTTCTACCCTTTCTTATTTCGTACAAAATCGAACAAGTACATATCAATTGCATCCTGTCCATCGGGATGTCAGAGGAAACTAGTCTCAGTTTTTAGTATGCGGTGAACTAGTTGACAAAGGCTGAACTCGATATGAAAAACAGCTCTGTCTCCTTCAGACGTCCGTTGAGAAGAGAAAATGTGTTAAAAACTTTGACAAAAAAACTCAACGAATCAGTAGGAAATCAAAAGACTAATCTTGACATTGTCATGGTGGAGAAAGTGATCTTGAGCGGAACAGACTCGTTCAAGAAAGTTTCTTCAAAAATTATTTTGCGTCCGGAGAATTAGGAAAAAGTCAATAGTCAGAAGTCCCAATGAAGATGGTTGATCGAGTCATTCTTCAACTCGAGTGTGGCTTGTTTCATAATCAACAGAGGTAGTGGAGTCTTAGACAAAAGTTGTTAGCAAAAAAACAAAAAAAAAGACAACTCTATTCAGAACTCGCTGTCAGAGGTTTTCCTTTACCAGTGCGTCAAAGGCCAGTGTAAATTTCCTGCCAAATGTTGAGACCAACTAATTAATATCTTCTGTCTAAATTTTAGCAGCCTCAATGCCAGCATAAATCAAACTATTGAAAACAGACCCTAAAACAGACTGGTTTTTGGTGATCTTCAACCACTAGAAAACAACAGTGCTCCCTGAGTGAAAAGAACATTTTGAGCTGTAAAAAGTTTGATTAACTCAAACAACCCTCAATTCCACTGAAACCGACTACAGTCCTGTTTCCTCTTAAGTCTCTTGGCAATCATCCGGATGCAACTAACACCTGCGGAAGATTTAGATCAGAACAATAATTCACATTTCAAACCACAGTCAATTATGACATCGAACCAGCCAGCAGGTCTCCAATAAGACCATAATTTTTGTGTATTCATCATAAAAAAAGGAAATAAAATTGAGCAAGATTTTACTATTCGTTTGCACATCAAAGATCAACAAAATTGTGAATTAGCTCAAACAAAAACCAGCAGCCGTCCATCCAATTCAAAAGCAAGTCTCGTCTCTGAGCAGGTCAAATGCATCTTCTTTGATCGCTTTGATTATTTTCTGTATTCACATTTAAACCAATTTCCCTTAATGGGAAGCCTTTTGGACACTGTTTTTCCAATGGTGTCAACCAGTGATATTCAAAAAAGTGAAAATCTTACCGTTTCTATTTCGGAATTAAAAACGGGAAATATTCATTTGTATATCTGTTCAGTATGACAAGAACAAGATATTTTATAAGTCCTAAACTATTCCAAATTCCAAACTTTAAAAATTAACCCTTGGAGACTCATTAACGGATAAACAGTTTTTAAATAGTATCCAAAATTACTAGTGTTACGAATACACACGGTATGGCATACCTGACAAAATTCGTAATGAGAAATTTCGAGAAAACAATTCAACTGTTATCATGTGACCCAGCAGTAGTAGTAGGTGAGCAGACCTGGGGGGGGGGGGAGTAAAAGGACGTACCTATGTATAAAGATTACCTATAGCCTATTTTCATCAATTTTCCAAAGACGTACCTAAAAAAGAGAGTGAGAACAATAGACCTGTCATCTTATCGTAATTACCCAGGGGTAATTATCTTAATTACCCCAGGGAAATGCATCCGCTCTAATGAACTTCAGCTAATCTTATCTACCTAACCTTTTTTGAAAGGAAATAATTAATTTTATGTTTTTTTTTATTTTTCTATTTTTCCACTTTTCAATTTTTGAAGTTTTTTATGTAAATTTTTCTATTTTAAATTTATTTTTTTTAAAATTTAATTAAATCAATTTTGGTCGAAAAATGTCGTTTTTTACGTAAGGTTTTTGATGAAAAATGCATAGTTTGAAATTTTCTTTTTTTTCCATTTGTTAGTTTTCGAAAAAAAATAGTTTTCATTTTTTTTCGAACTTTTGAGTTTAATTTAAAAAAATAATTATTTTTATAGAAATGTTTAGAGTATTTTTTTAGAGTATTTCTTATTTTAAAAAAGTTGTTTTTTACATAAGGTTTATAACAAAAAATGCAGATTTTTATGTTTTTTTTCTATTTTATCATTTTTCAGTTTTTGAAGTTTTTTTAATGTAATTTTTTTTTGAAAAAAAAATCGTTTTACTTAAAATAAATTTCTTTCAAAAATGCGTTTTTTAACATAAGGTTTTTAACAGAAAATGCTAATTTTGCGGTTTTTTATTTTTCTTTTATTCCATTTTTCAATTTTTGAAGTTTTTTTATGTAAAAGTTTTATATTAATTTTTTTTTGAAAAATGTTTTCCTATAATGAATTTTTTTAACCAATCATATCATTCGTATAATCTATGTTAAAATAAGCTAGGACCGAGAAACTCTGTTCATTTTGTGTTTTGTCTCAGTTGAATATCAGTGGTCTTAAAAAAATGCAAAATACTCCAACACTTCCTTTACTTCCTTCAACATCTTTTCTTTCGACATTTCATTCTGATTTAGATTTCGTTCCCAACAAAGAGGAATCGAAATTTAGAACAACAGTAACAGATAACAACATCGAATTATCCTTTGAGGTGGATTGCACAAGAGTAACAATAAAAACACAGACTAGCTTAACACTTCCGAAAGATTTGTGGAGAACTTTAGAGGCTGCTAGACATCATAACCTCCACTTAGCCGAAGAAAAAGTCAACAATTCAGTGCTTTCTCTCCCCACTTATTTTCAAGCCCTTGAGAGAATTCGAAAAGAACAAGGATTTCATCCACTGAAAGACTGCAAAGGTATTTTGTTCCCGTACTCTCGTGACATAAATCACTACGGTGTATGGTGGGTAGAAGACATGTTCTCCAAACATGCTGATACATTTTCTACAAAATCTCAAATCTTCGATCTACCCAATTTCCAAGACCTCATTCTTCCTCCTATCCAGGAAAATGACAATGATGAGAACCAATCACTTCATCAAAATGTTCCTTTCTCGAACTACAAGTGCTCTCCAATATAGTTCTTAACAGTTGCTTGTGTTTGCTGATAAATTCTCCCTCACGTGACATCAATTGTCACGTCACGTGATGTTACTAAAAATAGAAATGGCATAACTATTACGTCATGATGAACACTAAAATCTCATTGGTTACGAATGCTTTTACATGATCTCATTGGTTACGAAGTCGCAATGATTCTCGTTCTTACTAAAATTTTCTTGAAGATAATTCAATCATTTGTTGCTTTTCGTTTTCAATATTCAGTTACCTTATTTATTCAATTCTACCTTTCTAGCCTTAAAAACTTATCTTTTACTTACTTCAAACGCCACAGATGTATCAGAGTTCAGTCTCAGCTGACAGCAAAAAACCCTACGCCTTCCCCTTACGCAAACGAAACCATAAGGGAAAACCAGTTATTCCTTCTTCCCAGTTTGATTATCATTTTGAAAGCATATATTCTTTGTATAATGATATCAACGTGAAAGTTGAGGACACTGAATCCAAACCAAATGAAGATCGCCAAGGAAACAACAACCTTTGGTCTTTCCAAGAATACAGCAACCGAAAACTTCAAATCAGCATCCCAGAGGAGACTATCAACACAAGCTCGAATTGGACCCACTTGAAAGTCTTTCGCGAAAATGTTGAAGGTGAATTTGTTCTACATCAGTTTCTGATGCTGTCGGTCTGGGAATTGAAAATTGTCATTCAAAAATTACCTGAGATGTTAAAAGAAGCGCTACAATTTGAACCCTCTGAAGTTACTGCAAAGTTGATGATTGACGAAACTTTGTTCCAGCCAACTGACGTGGAGGAAAAAGCAAAATTCGATGTGTTCTGGGAATTGAGTGAGACTGCTAGGCGAAAAGTATGTGTGACAAGAACATTTTACCAAGATGATCCGAATAGTTGTTATTTCACCATCAAGCTCTTCACTCGAGGGACTGAAAAGGACAGTTTTAGAAGGAAATGCTTCCTTTCTGTCAGAATTGGGGAGTTGGAGAAAATAAATCGAATGAGCAATGAAACTATTTCAGTGCTGAACAAAGTCAAAAACCAGACAAAATCGAAAAGTGCATAGAAGTAATTGTAAATTTTTATAATGTATGTGATGTCTGTATTTATTCACTCTTTGAATTAAATTCTTTCAGAACAGTTGCTTGATATGAATATTGAGGAAATTGTAGAGTTCGAAAAAGAAATCGGTCAACTTTTTGTTGGAAATACAAAAAGGAAAAATTATTTTTTGGCTGTCTGTCGAAGTTTCGACAAAAATGTAGATCTAGATAAAATCAACAGAGAAGTTCCCATTGGAGGACTAATAGGGGTTGGCGATTCAAAGTTAGAAAAACTTTAGAATTGGTCGAAAATTTTTCGTTTACATGCCACATTTCATGATGCAACGGGATACCTGAAAACAAATCTAAATATTGGTCCTGGGTACTGTTACATGGTTCCATTCCTTAATTCAAAATTAATTTTTTGTTTCTTGGGACATATAACAGGTCTAGCATATTGTTGTTTTCTGAAATTGTCACCACGATTCCATTTAATCGATGTGTGAATCATTATTTCCTAATCACGAACAAAAATCAGTTGCACTCTAATGACAGATCATAACAACCATGCAGCTGACTTTATTTTCAATAATAACAATCAAGAGCGACCTCCTTGGAAAATTTGTGGACGCACTTGCACTCGAACAGCTTTTTTGTCAATATTCCAGTGCTTAGTTTTATTAATACTTCTTCTTTTTTCAATTATCAACCTTATTTTTGCTAGAACTTGTGACGAACGAACAGTTTGGATTGCTATTCTTTCAAGTGCTGTTGGTTACATACTTCCTAATCCCAGAGCATAAAATGAACAAGATTATATCAACAAAGGAACGCATTCTGATGTATCTTGTTGGTCCTTCCGGATCTGGGAAAGCTGTTTTCATTAAAGATATGCTACAAATGAAAACTTTTCAACCCCCGTTTGATCGTATTTTATACTTCTATAAGCACTTTCAGACAATTTACGATACAATGATGCAATCAATTGCAGGCATAGAATTCTTTCAGGGTGTTGATTTTGAATTAATTGAGAACTTACCAGCTGACGGCACAAAATATTTACTTATATTCGATGACTCATTAGACATTCTTTCCAAGTCGGAAAAATTCAACGAAATTGCGACAGCCGGTAGACATCGAAATTTAAATTGTGTTTATATCAAACATAATCTATTCCACAAAAATAACACCGGACGTGATGCCGAGCTTCAGACTACTCACATTGTTTTGTTCAAATCACCCAGAGATGTGCAGCAAATTGATATATTGGGAAGACAACTGGGTCTGGGAGAACAACTAAAACAATGGTATGATGACGCTACAGAAGAACCATATGGGCATCTTATGATAGATTTAAGACCATCTACACCTGATTTGTTAAGATATTATTCAAATGTAACTTCATTTCCTTCAGAAATCTTCGTAACAAACAGTCGTGCTCGTATTAGTGATATTAATGATAAACGCACAGAATTATTATACTTTGAAGCTCTTTCGGAATCTCAACAAGAAATTTCAACCAACTTTCCTTCTACATTGTCCTACGGAATTCATCAGATATCTCTGTGAGTGTATTGTAAACTTGATTAAAGGAAACCTCACAGGATTAAGAAGAAATCAGTTCACTCGCTTCCAAAAACAACTTAGAAAACTCACATCAAAATCAACAACCCTAAGTTCCAGAAGACTTATATTGGGCTCGAAAGCTGGAATAACAATATTAAGTTACATATACCAGCCTTGTATGAACAAATTTCCAACTTTCTTCAATGATTGAGGTCAAAAAGTTTGTTCTTGTTCCAAAAGAACTGTGGGAGACGAGAAAAAGGAAACCATCGAAACACTACAGCAAGATATATAAAAAAGAAGAAACAGTTTTCCCAGTTATCAAAATAGTGAAAGAAGAACGTTCCGAAGAAACCAATCGTCCACCTAAAGAACTTAAGACAGACCTGGAATTTCACTATAAGAACTATCCTGAGACATTGAAAACATTGAAAGAGATATACGAAAACAAACGGTTGAAAATTTCACTTTCCAATACAATTATTGTCGACAACGTAGGACAGGAGTTGTCGACACAGGAGTTGACATAAAAACATTCCTTCATTCAATTAAATTGAAGAACGCTCCAGTTGATCCAAACTATTTCCTAATTCTTAAAGTTCTAAATCTGAGACCACATCTGGTTTAAAAACAACATTTTGAGGACACAATATGGCTCAAACTGGTTCAATTACAGTTTCAGATAGAACCAAATTGCAGATGTTGTATAACGAGAGGGGACCAGCAGCTTTCGGTTCTATCAACAACTTAACAAAAAAAGCATGTGGAATCAGTAGCGAGAGAGTTACAGAATTTTTACAGTCAAAAGACTCTTATACGAAATACAAAGGAATCAGACGAAAACTTCCCCGGCTAAATGCGCATGCTCGCTATATTGATGAGATTTGGTGCTTGGATCTTGCGCAAATGGATAAACTATCACGATGGAATCGAGGTATCAACTTTCTACTCGTTACTGTAGATGTTTTTTTCGATACCTGCGAGTAGAACCATTACCGAGAAAAGGAGAAGAGGCCGTGAAAGCAGCTTTTATCAAAATGTGTTCGAAAAAGAACGAACTCAATTTCCCAAAAAAATTATGGCTAGATCAGGGAAAAGAGTTTTTCGGAGATATGGCCAATTTCTGCGAGGACGTGGGAATCAAATAATATCACACTTATAGTGAAACGAAAGTAGCTTTTTGCGAGAGAGCTATACGAACCCTTAAAAGATTAATTTACTGCTACCTGGAAGAAAACGACACACTAACATATATCAAAGAACTGCAAATGTTTGTTGACGTCATTAACTCAAGAATCAATCGGAATATTGGGTTGGCGCCCAAAGATGTAGTGAATGCTGACTTTTTGACTGTCATGTACAAGCGAATGAAGCTACGAAAAAATACAAAGCCCAAGTTTTAAGTAGGAGATAAAGTTAGGTTGGCATTAGCAGAGGGCAAATTTCAGAAAAGATATAAACCTCACTATACACATGAAATTTTCCAGTTCGAAAAATAAACACTTTAGTGCCCTTCCCGACATATTTTTGTTGTTGATCAGAAAGGTGAAAACATTGATGGAATCTTTTATGAACAAGAATTGTCAAAAGTTGCATAATCAATTTTCAATTAGTCGCGCTAGAAAATGGACGGTTACAATCTACCTTATTTTAAAGGAGTTCCTCGTCAGAGGGGGCGTGGCTTTGGAGCCTTGGCTAGAACAGTTGGTAGGACAACTCTTCCCATTCTCAAGATATACGTTTTACCTGCAGCAAAAAAAATTGGACGAGATGTAATCGAGTCAGAAATTCCCGAAATTGGTGCTGTTTTATCAGGACAGACTTCAATTAAAAAAGCAGTAAAGAAGACTGCAAAATCAAAAATACAGAAACAAGTTGGTGGTGGTATGAAAAAGAGGAAAAACACTAGACAAAGTGTTACTCGACAAAAAATTTGCAAAGACTTTTTGAAGAACCTTTACTAATCATTTTCTCAAACAAACGTCACACAGAACAGTCAAATGAATTCGTTTTATCTAGAAGTAGTATCCAACGCTTCCTCTCAAGTTTACCCTCAAAATGCAATGGCTTCGTTCACCAATTTTCTTCCCAACAAAATTGAACTGGATGGATCATGGGAAGTAGCTTTAGTCGAAGTATCATATCCCGGTATATGTTATAACATTGAAGGAGGATTGATGACATGATGAGAAATTTAAGCATGTATTTGCAATTCCACCAGCAGATTTAACTCTATGGACGAATTTGCGAAGAGTCTTACAGATATACCCAAAAAAGCACGACATCCCAAAAACTTAGATCCTCAATTTTCTATCAACATCGACAAAAAAAGTCGAAGACTAACTTTTTGCAATAGAGGATCTCAAAATGTATCCTTCAGCAAAACTTTGGCTGCTAACTTGGGCGTTGAAGCTGACAAACCTGTTATGCCACCTGATTCGAAAGGATCATACAACACCAAGTCCTGGGCAACGGCAGATCTCCCTTTTGATATTACTGGAACACATACAATTTTACTCTACTTGGATATAGTTGAACCCAATTCAGTCGGTGATGTGAAATGTCCTCTTCTACGCTCCTTCCCATTCAAACATCGAGATAACGATGAGATTTTTAAGAGATCTCAGGTTCTGAGTTATCGCAGTTTCGAACACTTGAGATTCCATAAAGTAATCAAATCCAACTTCCACAGTATCCATGTAAAATTAAGAAACGCTGCTGGGCACATTGTTCCCTTCTTCCCTATTGGTCAAGTTCAACTTACGTTATTATTACAGAAAAAATCTTGATCATTTCCTCAATTATCATTATAAAAAACGGTCGGCTAAAATGCAATTGAATTCTTTGTCTCACTCTATGCTAGACTTTTTTGGGAAAGTTCCAATTCTAGACCCCATTCTTTGGTCCAATGAACAGCAAATATTTCCAACAAATTCCTTAAACGAATCAACAATCGAATTTCAATTGGAAACTGATCGTAATATTTTTACTGACTTGCGCTCTACTCGATTATTCATCAGAGGAAGGGTTATTAAAGGCGATCGAACACGTTTAGATAATGCCGAAGAAACATTATTGGTAAACAATGCTCTTCATTCTCTTTTCTCTAATGCGAAGTATATCTAAACAATGAACAAGTTCACAATGCCAATTCTCTTTATGCTCATCAAGCTTTTGTCTCTGCTGAATTTTCAGGGAGGGACAAAAGGAACGAAGGAAAGCTTATCTCAATGCCAATGATATCAATACGAGATTGAGCCAAACGATTTTACAAAAAGAGCTTTCACAGATACTGTTTTTAAAAAGGATAAGGATGATTTTACTTTTTACGGTCCGTTAGCAATAGGTCTATTTGCTTGTGAAACTTTACTTCTCCCAAATGTCAACCCCAGACTGAAATTGATCCGGTCATCTCCAGCGTTCTATATGATCGATACTGGTGGGCTGAACTCTGAGGCTACAATTTTGGAAGCTTGCCTTTTTACTAGACAGGTAGCAATCTCAGATAACTGGATCAGAAGTTTCAAAAGCAGACCGCTGCGAGAACCTGCCATATTTTACTATAATGAAGAACTTCCAAAAACGTTTATCATTCAAGCTGGACAGAATCAGTTTATACAGGAAAATATATTTTCAAACGAGCCGATTCGAATGATTGATATTGCTATGAATCTGAATAATGAGTTCAGTGGAACATACAACACGAATTCGTTCCATTTTCCTAAATTTGGTCTTGGACAAGTTAAAATTGTGCGTGGGAATCAAAATATAGTTAACTTGCAAACGGAAAATCATGTGAGAGCTTATGCTGAAACGATGAAAGCACTCAAATTTGATGATGACGGTCCTAACATTCAATACAAGGATTTTGAAAACCATTTTCATTTATTTTTCGATCTTACTTCAACACAGGAGGCCAATGTCGAAATGCATTTTCCTGATGTAGTTGGAGCAAGAATTCGTTTAGAGCTCTACTTTGCTAACAATTTGGCTAATACTGTAGAAATATTTGTTAGTGGTGAACGTATAAGTTCAATTGCAATTGATAAGGAGGGATCAGTTAATAAAAATGGATAATCAACAACTCTTACATGTTGTCAACAGGTTCCCACACCTAACGTTCAAATATTTTGGTTCCTTCCCAGCAGATCTTTGACCAAAAAATTTACCAACAAAAACGTTTTGTATAATTAACACAGATCCATCTACTCAACCGATCTTGCACTGGATTTTGCTAGCCAATAAAAATGGAAAGTTGTTCTACGGTGATTCGATGGGAGAAATATGGCATCAGGACAAAAGCAAACTTTGGTTCATTAGTACAGGAAAAACTCCAAGATTTAGAATTGTGTGGTTTGTATGCTATTTATTTTGCACATGTGTTATTTTCTAAATTCTCGTCTAAAAATTTAAATGATTTTCATATTTTGCAGTTTTTTACTGATGTTTTGTAAGTTTTGACAACCAAAATCTTTAATTGTTTAAACATTAATCCGTATAATGATGCAAATGGTTTTCGAAACTTTTTTAAAAAAAATTGTAAATTTTGTACTTAATTATTTGTATGTGTATTTGTATCTAATTTAGTTATTTTATACAATGATTTTTTTCAAAAGACATTTTGTATGGTAAACAGTGAATTAAAAAAGATATAAAATGAAAGAGGGCGAAAAATTTACAAAATCTAAAGAAAATGACCTATATATCTAAAGGAGTAGTGTGAATTCCGTCTTCACAGACTTTACGCTTGGGATAAAAGTATGACAGTCCCCTTTTTTTGAGTTCATATGTGCATACTTTCTTATTGTCGACTACGCGAAATCCCCTGTTCGTTGAATATACTTGCTCCTCATCAAACAATACTTTTCTGTATTTGGCTAAGGGTTCCTCGATGTTGTTTTTGTTGAGCCCCTTACTGGATAATTTTGCAGTATCTGATTGCTCGTCGTAGCAGCAATAAGTTTTTGAGCACAAAGCAATCTTTTCTGAGCATCTAAATTCTTCTTTGAACAAGCCCGGAGTTCTCTTGTCAAAATTCGCATGCTTGTTGCAACATTCACGTGGGAAAAAGTTGCTGCTTGAGTTTGCTGCAAAATTATCAATGCAGTCACTCTGTCTCATCCAGTACCACAATGATTGCATTTCTGGTCGAATTAATTTGTCAAGTCTTTCCTCACTAAGCGCCATGTACAGACTGTCGGTATCCATTTCAATGAGTTCGTACTTATTTTTGTCGCAGAAAGTGGAGAAGAAATTGTACTTGAGTTGTGACATTGTAAGTTTAGCGTACTGCAGAATAAAAAAGCCAACATTTATTGGTTCCTTGTGCTCAATAGGTGTTTTGCTCATTTCTACCTCATATATTTCTTCTGGTAGTTCATTAAGGGTCTTGAAAAATCTGTTGTTGATAAACTTATCAACTTGCGGCCCCTTGACGTATTTTGTGGTCGTATGCCGGCTACGATCCATTATCTGATACCCATATGAGCTGTTACCTATCAATTTCATAGTTTCAGCAACGACTATTGTGTCTTTGTTTCGGTCTCTTTCGCGGCGAGCATCAACAACGTTTTGCACAAAGGACTGGAAGCAGCGGCGGGGAGTGTATTGTAGGAACCAAAAAACGTCTCTTAGAATCACTCCTTTTTCCAGATAAAATAACAAAAGTGGAGTAATAATTGGTCCTCTGTCAAGCTTGAAACTAGAAATGGGCATTTTTCTTGGTTTTGACAATAACTTGTGTCGCTCAGCAAATTCTTTCATACGGACCCCAATGTTGTCTCGTCCAACTTCACAATTCTTAAAAATAGGAGGAAAGTCTTCAAAGTAAGGGTACAAGTGTTCGGGGACTTCAAGGCTGCAATCGACCACTCCAAACAAATCTCCTCGTTTTATTTTTTCAATAAGAGCATTTTTAGAAAGGGGTGGTTGAAATGGATATTTCTTGTTGACGAACTCCTTCAATCCATTTATGTTTTCCCTCCTCTACTGTTTCCACTGACACTCCCAAATTTCAACAACTGTGTATCATAATCCCTGCAGATACTCTCCGCGATCACTATCTCGTTCCCGTGTCTTTAATCCGTTCTCTATATCTTCAAATAACAGCGGCTTTTCCTCCTGACAGGGACAAAAGTGAAAGTAGCATCCCATTGCCTCAAACACTGTGTTGCAATGAGAGCAGAAGCCATCGACGAGATAAGTTCCAATTTTTTTCTGTTTTTTGTGACTGAACTGTGACTGAATTAAACATTCTGGACGAGTGCTCTGCAAGTATTCGATTACCTGCTGCTCAAACAAACTCCTCCAATTCCTTTTTGGGTGAAACTTTGCAGTGTCGTCATTGAACTCCCATTTTGTGTAGAGTCCCGTTGGCATTTCCCTGGTCATTGAGAATGGGTAGAGTTGACTCGCATCAATGCCCACAATAGACTTGCACACATTTTCGGACTCTCTAATCTTTGTTTCGCCAACTTTTGCATATCTGTTGAAAATAATCGAGGGTCCTCCTGTCAGCCAATTTCTGATATAGTTATCATATTCCTTGTCTTGCTCGCAGAATGGGAAAAATGCAGCATCTGTTGATGAATGGAGAAATCTGTTTGCCAAGTTGGGAAGCGTATAGCCCAGTTTCAACATATCAATTTGTTTTGAGTGGTAGAATTGAATCATCTTTGTCATCGCATCAAGAGTGGGCACGACGTGTTTGTTGTTATACCACTTGAGAAAATCGTGAGAAAATCAGTGTTCATGTTCTCCTTTTCCCAAATGTTTTGAAGTTCCCGGTAGTTCTCTTCTGCATTTTTGGGAACTGTTTTTAATTTCAGCTTCTTTAAAGCTTCTTTTTTTTTCAATTCCCCTTTTTTTGCAATCCACGAACTTATCGTAATCCACTGACAAGACGTTATGGTTTTTCAACTTACTCCAGAAACTTTCAATTGGTGGCAGTTGGGACTCGTTCATTTTTTCAGCACTGTCAAACCACTCATAAGGGAAAAAACCCTTCTCTTCAGTGGCTCCATACGCTTTCAGAAAACTATCCAGAGTTGTAACTCCTCTCAGGAAGTTAAGAATGTCCAGAAATTGCAAGCCAAGAAAGTTCATTCCAATATATTTGTTCCCCGTACGAATCACTTTGGGAACAACGTTTTTCTCGATTAACAGATGATGCAAAAGTCTCGTCTAAAAATTTAAATGATTTTCATATTTTGAAGTTCTTTACTGATGTTTTGTAAGTTTTGACAACCAAAATCTTTAATTGTTTAAACATTAATCCGTATAATGATGCAAATGGTTTTCGAAACTTTTAAAAAAAAATTGTAAATTTTGTACTTAATTATTTGTATGTGTATTTGTATCTAATTTAGTTATTTTATACAATGATTTTTTCAAAAGACATTTTGTATGGTAAACAGTGAATTAAAAAAGATATAAAATGAAAGAGGGCGAAAAATTTACAAAATCTAAAGAAAATGACCTATATATCTAAAGGAGTAGTGTGAATTCCGTCTTCACAGACTTTACGCTTGGGATAAAAGTATGACAGTCCCCTTTTTTTGAGTTCATATGTGCATACTTTCTTATTGTCGACTACGCGAAATCCCCTGTTCGTTGAATATACTTGCTCCTCATCAAACAATACTTTTCTGTATTTGGCTAAGGGTTCCTCGATGTTGTTTTTGTTGAGCCCCTCACTGGATAATTTTGCAGTATCTGATTGCTTGTCGTAGCAGCAATAAGTTTTTGAGCACAAAGCAATCTTTTCTGAGCATCTAAATTCTTCTTTGAACAAGCCCGGAGTTCTCTTGTCAAAATTCGCATGCTTGTTGCAACATTCACGTGGGAAAAAGTTGCTGCTTGAGTTTGCTGCAAAATTATCAATGCAGTCACTCTGTCTCATCCAGTACCACAATGATTGCATTTCTGGTCGAATTATTTTGTCAAGTCTTTCCTCACTGAGCGCCATGTACAGACTGTCGGTATCCATTTCAATGAGTTCGTACTTATTTTTGTCGCAGAAAGTGGAGAAGAAATTGTACTTGAGTTGTGACATTGTAAGTTTAGCGTACTGCAGAATAAAAAAGCCAACAATTATTGGTTCCTTGTGCTCAATAGGTGTTTTGCTCATTTCTACCTCATAAATTTCTTCTGGTAGTTCATTAAGGGTCTTGAAGAATCTGTTGTTGATAAACTTATCAACTTGCGGCCCCTTGACGTATTTTGTGGTCGTATGCCGGCTACGATCCATTATCTGATACCCGTATGAGCTGTTACCTATCAATTTCATAGTTTCAGCAACGACTATTGAGTCTTTGTTTCGGTCTCTTTCGCGGCGAGCATCAACAACGTTTTGCACAAAGGACTGGAAGCAGCGGCGGGGAGTGTATTGTAGGAACCAAAAAACGTCTCTTAGAATCACTCGTTTTTCCAGATAAAATAACAAAAGTGGAGTAATAATTGGTCCTCTGTCAAGCTTGAAACTAGAAATGGGAATTTTTCTTGGTTTTGACAATAACTTGTGTCGCTCAGCAAATTCTTTCATACGGACCCCAATGTTGTCTCGTCCAACTTCACAATTCTTAAAAATAGGAGGAAAGTCTTCAAAGTAAGGGTACAAGTGTTCGGGGACTTCAAGGCTGCAATCGACCACTCCAAACAAATCTCCTCGTTTTATTTTTTCAATAAGAGCATTTTTAGAAAGGGGTGGTTGAAATGGATATTTCTTGTTGACGAACTCCTTCAATCCATTTATGTTTTCCCTCCTCTACTGTTTCCATTGACACTCCCAAATTTCAACAACTGTGTATCATAATCCCTGCAGATACTCTCCGCGATCACTATCTCGTTCCCGTGTCTTTAATCCGTTCTCTATATCTTCAAATAACAGCGGCTTTTCCTCCTGACAGGGACAAAAGTGAAAGTAGCATCCCATTGCCTCAAACACTGTGTTGCAATGAGAGCAGAAGCCATCGACGAGATAAGTTCCAATTTTTTTCTGTTTTTTGTGACTGAACTGTGACTGAATTAAACATTCTGGACGAGTGCTCTGCAAGTATTCGATTACCTGCTGCTCAAACAAACTCCTCCAATTCCTTTTTGGGTGAAACTTTGCAGTGTCGTCATTGAACTCCCATTTTGTGTAGAGTCCCGTTGGCATTTCCCTGGTCATTGAGAATGGGTAGAGTTGACTCGCATCAATGCCCACAATAGACTTGCACACATTTTCGGACTCTCTAATCTTTGTTTCGCCAACTTTTGCATATCTGTTGAAAATAATCGAGGGTCCTCCTGTCAGCCAATTTCTGATATAGTTATCATATTCCTTGTCTTGCTCGCAGAATGGGAAAAATGCAGCATCTGTTGATGAATGGAGAAATCTGTTTGCCAAGTTGGGAAGCGTATAGCCCAGTTTCAACATATCAATTTGTTTTGAGTGGTAGAATTGAATCATCTTTGTCATCGCATCAAGAGTGGGCACGACGTGTTTGTTGTTATACCACTTGAGAAAATCGTGAGAAAATCAGTGTTCATGTTCTCCTTTTCCCAAATGTTTTGAAGTTCCCGGTAGTTCTCTTCTGCATTTTTGGGAACTGTTTTTAATTTCAGCTTCTTTAAAGCTTCTTTTTTTTTTCAATTCCCCTTTTTTTGCAATCCACGAACTTATCGTAATCCACTGACAAGACGTTATGGTTTTTCAACTTACTCCAGAAACTTTCAATTGGTGGCAGTTGGGACTCGTTCATTTTTTCAGCACTGTCAAACCACTCATAAGGGAAAAAACCCTTCTCTTCAGTGGCTCCATACGCTTCCAGAAAACTATCCAGAGTTGTAACTACTCTCAGGAAGTTAAGAATGTCAAGAAATTGCAAGCCAAGAAAGTTCATTCCAATATATTTGTTCCCCGTACGAATCACTTTGGGAACAACGTTTTTCTCGATTAACAGATGATGCAAAAGATATTCTTTTATCAGGTTCAAATCATACCGAGAGCTATTAAACCCGAAAACAGGAATGGTGCTGTAATAGTTCTCAAAGTCTTGTCTCAATTTTGATAACATCTTGAGCTCGCACCTCAGTCTCCTAATTTCAAGTTCTTCATCCTCCTCTTCGTCGGGTTCAGCTTCGTTGTCAAATAAGTCTTCCACTCCAGTGGGTACCTGCTTGTCTTTCACTGGAACCAATTGCCGAACTGCCCAATACTTTTCTTCCAGTTCCAGCACGAAAGCATTGAGTTTTTCCCTCATTATAAGTGTGCTTTTTTCTGCTATATTAGTCAAGCTGGATACAAAATCACGGATTAGTTGACACGGATCTTCGTTGCAAAAGAATATTGGGTCTTTAAGTAGGTTGGAAGCTATCGAAACGCTAATGGGAACATGTTTTCTAATTCACGAAGTCAAATCAGTGTTTCTGAGTGTATTGACGGGGACGGTTATTGACTCAAAATCAAATACAATACGATGAAAAAAAAAGCCTGAGTTCTTGTGGAACATTAATTTTAACGTCATCCAAACAATCACAAAAAGTTTCTGATAACTGATAGGCTCCTGTAGGATATTTGTGTTGCGTGTTTTCGGAGCAAGTTTGTATGTGCCTCATAAGATTGAAGGATCTGTCGAAAAACTGATCGCATACGTAGCACCGGAATTTTTTGAGGAATTTGTTGATGTCCGCTGTCCAACAGATATGATTTTCATATCTCAGCAACAAAGTTGTCTTTGTGCGTTTCATCAAGGAGCGACGAGTTAGTTCCGCGATTATTTCAGATTGTTCCTCAAAAAATATTGTATAAACTTGAATATTTCTGTCAGTTATCTCTTCAAGTACAAGAATATCGTCTTCATGTATTCCTGGAAAGGTTTCGTCATCTCTCCTTGTCGCTGAGAGAAACATCTGCATCAATTCCATTGTTTTATTTGTTGCTCATCACTACCGTACAAATCGTAATTGAAAGCAAGGAACATACACAGGTTGTCCTGATAGGGCTTTTTTTCACAATCCGAAACAAAACACTTAACGTAACCGTTGCTGAGCAAAATAGATGGAATATTTTGAGTTATACAGCCTAGAGGAACACCACTGAGGAGAAATACAAAGAAAGTGACATTTGTAGCACAATAAAACTTCCATTTCGTGTCTGGACGTTGGTTTATTAGATTGGGTAGAAAATCTTCACTTCTCAACTTTGATTTGATAAAACTGAGATCTGAGTCATCCGAGAGAACCAAAGGATTTAAAAAAATGGGGTTGTTATCTGCTGCGTAAAATTATCGAAATTCGTCCTAGTTATGCACACTTTGAAGTACAAAACCAAAGGAAATGTTAATTTTCGCTGTACTGGGTAAGTCGTTATAAACGAAATCCAATTTGTTGATCACTGTTTCGTGACTGAGTTCGAATAACTTGAAGTTATGCACTTTCTTTCTAGACAATTCAAGCACTGAGTCTTGTAATAAGTGTTGAACTGTTTGAAGTTCACTATGAAGAGCGGGAGATTCTCCATAGATAGTTAAGTCAACGTCATCGTAAGCCACTGGAACAGAATGCTGGTGATTGTTTCGTTTATGATGGAGAAGTTGATAATATGTAGAGAAGGATAAGGGACAGCTGCTACAAGAAAACTTTTCTTGATAACCAGAGACGGTGCATGTACAGAAGCAATGTGTTTCCGCAGTTTCTCGTCGTCCGGAAATGACTGGGTGCAATGTGATTAAACTTTTGCGTGACGTTTCTGATGTCTACTTATATTGGATTTCAAAATAAATTTATCGCAAGCCTTGCAAAGTTCTTTTTGGTCCGACTTTTGAGGCATCTCTGAAAATAAAATAAATTGTAAGATTAGAAGTGAGAAAAGGCGGAGTAAAAATTGTTAAGATGGAAGTTGCGATGAAATAATATTTTTGTCAGAAGTTGTAGAGATTAGTGTACTCAACTGCATTCAATTCTGTAAATCAGGAAAAGAAAAATAAACAAAAATGAAAAATTCTTTGTTGAATATGACGTAATTATGACGACAAAATGACGTAATTGTGATGACAGAATGACGTAATTGTGACGTTATTATGACCTAATTATGACAACACTTTGATGCAATTGTGGATTTCTATGATGTAATCGTACTTTTGCGAGTAAATGTGACAATAATATAGTGACTAATTGTCTAATCACGTGAGAATTTTAGGCACATTAACAGATGACACAATAAGTTTGTTATTAGGAGAATTCACAAATCAGAGATTTCGTTATTACAAAAAAGATCTTGAAACTTGTAAGGTCCTAAAATTGCGAAATTGTGGGAATAATGGGAAGAAATTCGAACAGTTATGGAAGAATTTGGGTAAATTTCTTTGAACTTTGGGTAATTTTCTGAAATATTCTGATAAAACTGGGAATTTTCAACTCAAACTTGTTAAATTTTGGCCACGAATTCGGTATTTTTGATAAGATTTGGGTAGTTTTTGATAAGAATTGGGTATTATTTGCCACGAATTGGGTATTTTTGGTAAAAAATGGGTGTTTTTTGATAAGAATTTGTTATTTTTTGAGAAGAACTGGGTATTTTTTGGGAGGAATTGTGTATTTTTTGCCAGGAATTGGGTATTTTTGCCAAGAGTTGGGTCAAAATTGTTTTTTTTTGGTCAGAATTGGGTATTTTTTGGTCAGAATTGGGAATTTTTTGGCCAGAATTGGGTATTTCTGGTATGATTTGGGTATTTTTTGAAAAGAATTGGGTATTTTTTGGTCAGAATTGGTTATTTTTTGGGAAGAATTGGGTATTTTTTACCAATAATTGAGTATTTTTTGGCAAAAAATGGTAAAACTGTCAAAATTTACGTTTATCAGCACAAAATCGTGTAAATTCTAGTGAATTACAATGAAAAAATGATAAAATAGTTTTCTCCTTATGTAAATGAATGAAAGAAAGTTATAGTTGTGATAACTATGCGCGAATGAATAAAATGAGAAAATGCTTAAAAGTAAAAGTTCCGAAGATATATTTTATTAAGTAGATAAGATTAGCTGAAGTGCATTAGAGCGGATGCATTTCCCTGGGGTAATTAAGATAATTATATCTGGGTAATTACGATAAGATGACAGGTCTATTGTTCTCACTCTCTTTTTTAGGTACGTCTTTGGAAAATTGATGAAAATAGGCTATAGGTAATCGTTATACATAGGTACGTCCTTTTACCCCCCCCCCCCCAGGTCTGCTCACCTACTACTGCTCCCAGCTAACTGCTCATTCGAACTGTGATGCACTGTCCCAGAAATGTGAATATATTAGTTAAGGAATTTTATTTTCTTTTTCACTCCAATATAAATAACTGTATTGTTTTGTCTGGCTAATCTTTACTAAAACTTTAAGTAAGTATTTTTATAGCTCAGCGTTAATCTAGAATAAATTAAGAAAAGTTTCAAATTAATTGCAATACTAAACATTCCGCACCACAAAAAAGAGATCAAAGTGTTATGACTAGACAAGACAGATTACAAATAAAGAAATAGATATTCCTATTACGGGAATATGAAGTGCACTGAAATAATAAATTGCAGGGAAATGGCTTTATGAACAAAATCCATGTGATTTCAACAGAAAAAAAAGAGAAAAATTGATCTGAATTATTATCCAATAGTCCGTACCACCTTGCCACCTCAGATTGAGTTCTAATGTAGACAAAATAATAAATTGCGGGTAGAGGAAGATTAGTACTTCATTTTTTATATAATATGTACAACATATTTAATGGTTATTTTAGCTAGTGGGACAATAATAGTCTTAAATGAGTTTAAAAAAACAAAGACAATAAGACAATTTTGCTGTGTTCAAGCTAGGGTCAAACTCTTGTTATTATTAGACTACTACTACTACTACTACTACTACTACTACTACTACTACTACTACTACTACTACTACTACTACTACTACTACTACTACTACTACTACTACTACTACTACTACTACTACTACTACTACTACTACTACTACTACTACTACTACTACTACTACTAGCTAACACTACTACTACTACGCTGTTCATAGTCTTTGTTACGCTGTTCATAACTCAGTTCATAACTCTTATTCACAATTCAGTTCACACATTTGTGAACTAATGTCAGGGACCACTATACGTGGTCGCAACAACTAGTTAGTCGCAACAACTAGTTAGTCATTCGCACCGCAAAAGTGTATCTAAATCTGCAATTTATACCTGCAATTTCAACTGGTTGAAATAGTGGGTCTGACGCGGGGGGTCTACAGAGACATTGCTCCACTGAAATACAATTCGAAAGAAACGGATATTCCACAAACTATGTAATACATAGTTTGTTAATCATGTAAACTTAGAGTTGCCTGATTTCATTATTTGACTGTTCTAAACAGTCTCAAATCAGTTTTTTGTTACCAATGAGCTAAATTTGGCTCTACTGGACAGAATATTTGATGAAATGGTCGTTTTTGGAAAATAAAAAACATTGCTACTACTGAAAAAATTCGATGCCATTTGAAAATTAGAAATTGTAAAATGGATTTTTCACCGAAAAAATATTTTTTTTGAGGCCAAAATAATCATGTTACTACTTTTCCAAAAAATTTCGGGAATCAGAATTTTTTTTGCTCAATGGGCCCAAAAAAATCCCCTTTTTCTTTTCCGGGTGGAAAAATTTCATTTTGGCCTCTAGACAAAAATTTATGGCGATGTCCATTTTAAAAGCCATTTTACATCTAAGTAATTTCCCAAATGGCCTGAGATTAATTTTTTTCTTACTGCAAAATGGCCTTGCGCTCAATACTACTACTACTACTACTACTACAACTACTACTACTACTACTACTACTACTACTACTACTACTACTACTACTACTACTACTACTACTACTACTACTACTACTACTACTACTACTACTACTACTACTACTACTACTACTACTACTACTACTACTACTACTACTACTACTACTACTACTACTACTACTATTACTACTATTACTACTACTACTACTACTACTACTACTACTACTACTACTACTACTACTACTACTACTACTACTACTATTAGTGTTACTTGTTGAATTTTTGTTCAGGAAGCCACAATTTGATGAAGCAGTAGATTCGTCAAATGATGATTCTTCAAATCCAAAAAGTTGCTGGATCTTTTGCCCTTCCAAAAAAATGGGGACGTTAATGCTAGAGAATAACTTCTTACGTTCATTGTGTTTTACCGCCTTTTTCAAGTTTATTTTCCTGTTTCCAAAAGTTATATCGAGAAAAGTTTAAGATGATGATGAAATGTTGTAAAACCGGAAATGTGCAACCAAACTAATTGAAACTTAAAGCTAAGACTCAAGACAGATAACAACCTATCACTCTTCCCAATGCAGACCAGCGGAGCCATGGCGTTAACATTTTGGCGCTCCAGGGAACTCAGTGAGCAAACCAGGACCTCTTGCTTATGTTATTTTGAGTGCTATGTTCTACATAGAGATGGATTGAGTTCGAAAACCATTGAGATGGACAAAGGAGATGGAAGACTTGATTTGACCGCTTTCAAATACTGAGGGCTAAAAACAAAATAAGGTTTTTCTTTGCAATCTTTGTGAATTTATACAGTAAATTTCCCTTCATTCGGGTCCTCAGTGACCAAACCACCAGGGATAAGGAGATATCTAAATCTTGTCCTTTCTATTGTTTGAAATTAGCTATATATCGGATTTTTGAAACCCTATATCGTTCATATTGTTCTGAATTATTTGTGTCCAGTCATGTCTTTCTTTTACTATGTATTCCTCTTGTTGGAATTTAAGTGTTTTGCTACTACTACTACTAGAGATTAACTTCTTACGTTCATTGTGTTTTACCGCCCTTTTCAAGTTGATTTGTTTCCAAAAGTTATAACGAGAAAAGTTTAAGATGATGATGAAATGTTGTAAAACCGGAAATGTGCAACCAAACTAATTGAAACTTAAAGCTAAGATTCAAGACAGATAACGACCTATCACTCTTCCCAATGCGGAACAGCGGAGCCATGGCGTTAACATTTTGGCGCTCCAGGGAACTCAGTGAGCAAACCAGGACCTCATGCTTATGTTATTTTGAGTGATATGTGCTACAGAGAGATGGATTGAGATCGACAACCATTGAGATGGACGGTATCGTCCGATCCGCTTGCTTCCAAAGCTTTCTAATGTTTTTGAAAAAATGTTGTTCAATTTTTTTGTATCCACTAGTTACGCCGCTAGTCACAAACGCTCAGCACGGTTTTTTGAAGAGACGCAGCACAACTACCCAACTTATTTCATATTTTGATGTTCCTTACAACAATCTTGACAAAAATTTTCCATGTGCTAGCGTCTATTTTGATGTCAAAAAGGCTTTTGATTCCGTTCCGCATCATAAATTACTAACAAAACTGGCAGAATTTGGGTTTGACGACGCTTTGCTTCATCTTTTTTCGGATTATCTCGAAGATCGACACCAAATTGTCCGTATAGGATCTTGTTTTTCTAGGCCCTCCGTTGTAACATCTGGTGTCCCACAAGGAAGTGTCCTTGGACCACTTCTGTTTATCTTGTACATGAACGATCTTGTTGACCATGTGCAAAACTCCCATGTTTACTTATATGCCAACGACCTAAAGCTGCTATGCGTTGATTGTTTCGAAGGTCTGCAATGTGATATCAATGGTATTTATGAATGGTCACGCAAAAATCAACTTGAATTTCATCCAGAAAAGTGTAAAGCGATGAACTTTAAATGCAGCCAGTCTCCCTTATTTCTAGGAGAAGCGGAAATTCTTTTCACTAGAGAGATTATGGGTTTGGGAATGCCAGTTACTGAAGATCTCTGTTGGACAACACACGTTAAGACGAAACTTGCGAAATGTAATAAAATTTTTAATGTTTTGGAAAGAAGCATACCGTTACAAGTTTCTCTTCTCCGCAAGAAAACGTTGTACCAAACGATGATTTTATCTGTGCTACTTTACTGCTCCCAAGCTTGGTGTGTTACAACTGGTATTTTGAAAGTGTTAGAAAAGTTTCAGCGCAAAGTAATGCGCTGGGTTATTAGGTCTGAGGATTACAACGAGACACGTTCAAAATTAAATTTGTATCCAATTTGCTATCAAATTGCGCGAGCTTACCTTATTCTACTATGGAAAACTTGGCATGGAACAATGGAGAGTGACTTAAAGCTACTTGTCAAAAGTACGACACTCAGCTCCCGAGGATCAGTCAAAACCTTTTTTGAACAACCGTTGAACAAAAAATTCAAAACTGACAACTGTTTTCTTAGTCGAACCATCCACTCCGCCAATTACTTAATTTCTATCAACGTCATTGACTTTAGGTCATCTTTCAATATTTTTTGTAAGAATTTAGATAATTTTCTCATAGCCAAAACACTTACTCTTAATTACTATCGGCCATGTACATATTTTCTTAAATGTCGCTTTGTGGACTGCAGATCTTATTTTGCTACTGTGCTTTGTTAATTTGTACTGTCATGTCTTTCTTTTACTATGTATTCCTTTTGTTGGAATTTAAGTCTTTTACTACTACTACTACTACTACTACTACTACTACTACTACTAGAGATTAACTTCTTACGTTCATTGTGTTTTACCGCCTTTTTCAAGTTGATTTGTTTCCAAAAGTTATAACGAGAAAAGTTTAAGATGATGATGAAATGTTGTAAAACCGGAAATGTGCAACCAAACTAATTGAAACTTAAAGCTAAGACTCAAGACAGATAACAACCTATCACTCTTCCCAATGCAGACCAGCGGAGCCATGGCGTTAACATTTTGGCGCTCCAGGGAACTCAGTGAGCAAACCAGGACCTCTTGCTTATGTTATTTTGAGTGCTATGTTCTACATAGAGATGGATTGAGTTCGAAAACCATTGAGATGGACAAAGGAGATGGAAGACTTGATTTGACCGCTTTCAAATACTGAGGGCTAAAAACAAAATAAGGTTTTTCTTTGCAATCTTTGTGAATTTATACAGTAAACTTCCCTTCATTCGGGTCCTCAGTGACCCAACCACCAGGGATAAGGAGATATCTAAATCTTGTCCTTTCTATTGTTTGAAATTAGCTATATATCGGATTTTTGAAACCCTATATCGTTCATATTGTTCTGAATTATTTGTGTCCTATTGTCAACATTTTTTAAAGGAAATAAACAACCACCGCGAAGTAGGTCTTTTGGTTAATTTTCAAACAAACGACTTCAAAAAAATTGTTTAGTAGCAACTGTTCAAAAAAAATGAATTTAATAACCACGCGGAGCAGCTTTTCTCGTATAATTTTTATTGAAAATTGGTTTGTAGCATGATACGGGTCCGGTGGAATTTTTTTTGAAAAATACTGGCCCGGTGAGACTTTAACAACAAGCAAGAATAGGAGGATGCCGACAGCCCACTCAGGCCAACCTGAGTCATCAACAGCTGCAACCACCAGCCTCCTGTGTTCTGACAGCAGAATAAGCTTGAATTAGACCCTCAAAACTGCCTTCCAACGGTCAGCCAGCAGCTGTACTTAACAATCTCCAGTGTTCTGCCAGCAGAACCATCCTGCAGTAGATCCCCACTACTGCCCTCCAGCAGCCAGCCAGCCCACTCAGGCCAACCTGAGTCATCAGCAGCTTCTCCCAACAGCATCCAGTGTTCTTTTAGCAGAACCAGCGGGCAGTAGGTCCCCACTACTGCCCTCCAACAGCCAGCCCGCCCACTCAGGCCAACTTGAGTCACTAGGAGCTGAACCCAACAGGCTTCAGTGTTCTGTCAGCAGAACTAGCTTGCAGCAGGCCACCCTACATCCCTCCAACATCAAGCCAGCCCACTCTGGCCAACCTCAGTCATCAGTAGCTGCACCCAGCAGCCTTCAGTGTTCTGCCTCCAGAACCGGTTAGTTGTAGAGCCGCACTATTGCTCTCCAACAGCCCGCCACTGTGCTCAGGCCAACCGGACACCTCATTAGCCCTCAGCAATTACCTCCAGTGTTCCGCCAACGGAAGCAGGCCCCACTTTAGCCTTACCCAGTTGCATCTTGCGTTCTCCCAAAGCAACCAACCTCTAGTGCGTCGATAGTACTGACCTTCATAATCTTCAATTGTGCTCGAGTCAACTGGACTACATTAGTTTAGCCTTACATAGTCGCCTCTTGCGTTCCCCTAATGCAATCAACCTCCAGTAGGTCCATAGTACTGACTCGCAACAGTCCTCAATTATGTTGCAGCCGACTGGACACCATTTAAGCCGTTTAAAATAACCTTTTTGGTTACCCCAACACAGTCAACCTCCAGTACATCAGTAGTTTTGACCTGCAACAGTCTTCAATTGGGTTCAAGAGAACTGGAAACCTTTTTAGCCCTAATCGAATCTTGCTTTCCCCCAACGCACTCAACCTCCAGTACGTCAAAAGTACTGTCCTGCAACAGTCTTCAATTGTGCTCCAGGCAACTGGACACCACATTAGCCTTCTATAGTCGCCTCTTGCATTCCTCCAACGCAATCAAAGTCCAGTTGGTCAATAGTAATGACGTTCAATAGTCCTCAATTAGATTCCAACCAACTGGACACATCTTTAGACTTAATTAATCACATTTTGCGTTCCTCCAACGCACTCAACCTCCAGTACGTCAATAGTACTGACCTGCAACAGTCTTCAATTGTGCACCAGCCAACTGCACACCACTTTATTTTTGTTTAGTCGCATCTTGCGTTCACCCAACAATGCGAACCTAAAAGCAACTGACCTCTAGAGGTCAAACCACTGCACCTCTAAAAAATAAAACTAATTGACTCTAGTAGGTAAAAATACTTGACTTCTAATATTTCGAGCCCCATTACCCAAACAGGTCCAACCACCTTACCTCTAAAATATCAAACCACTTGAACTCTAATAGGTCAAACAACTTGACCGCCAATAGGTCAAACCACTTGGCCATTAATAGTTCAAACTACTTGACCTCTAACAAGTCAAACCACATGATTTGTAATAGGCCAAACCATTTGACTTATAATAGTTCAAAACACTTGACCTCTAAAAGGTCAAAAAAAATTTGACCGCTAATAGGTCAAAAAAACTTGACCTCTAATAGGTCAAACCACTTGACCTCTAATACGTCATATCAGTTGACCTCTAATTGCTCGATCTACTTGACCTCTAATTGGTCAAACCACTTGACCTCTAATTGGTCAAACAATTTGACCTCTCAGTGACCTCTAAATGTTCAAAATGTCATCTCACTTGACCTCTAAGTGACCTCTAAAAGGTCAAAAGTTCTTTCGTAGTGACCTCCAAGGGATCTATCTTCACTCCAATTGAACTTTCAACTACCTAATGAGTTCAAAAAAACGAATCAATAAAAAAATGGGAGGTCGAAAGACATCAATAGTTGGAACTGTTAGATTGTCTTGCCGAAAACTAAACGATTGTCAAAGAGCTCAAACAGGAGCTAGAATATCAAAAACAATCAGGTAAGGAACCCGAACACGCAGTAACACACGATAAACTTAAGAAAACAATGTCACAACTAGACGAACTTGTCGACTAGCTTACACAATCGGAAAATGTGGACACTGAAGACTCCCTCAACGAGGCAGCATGCTTGACAAAGCTAAAAAATGAAGTTGCACATATTAAAAAAGCATGAAGTCTTTTCGAAATACTTCAACCCTTCCAAGCAGCGCCGCTTCATCAAACAGTAATCGAATGCCGGTTCCTTCTTCACTTGACATTCCGGGAGTTGTTCAGAGTATGCGAAAATACCCGGCAGCAACAACAAATCAATGATTTGGCAGACAAGCATTCAACATCCAACCCGATTACTTTTCATAGACAATTGCAGTCCGCCATGGGAGTTTTGCAAGAAAACTCTAATAGAGTCATCAGTTCTCATGTACAGAATAGTCTCCAGCCATGAACACTGGAACAAACAGACTCTGAAAATGCAACAAGATATCAACATCAGCCCCCTCAACCAATAGCACCAATTGCAAATAGAGCATTTGTTTCGCAGAGTTCTATTGATGCAATTTGTGCGTTCCCACAATGGTCTACAGCTTCAAATATTCTTCCGCCAGTGTTCAGTAGAACACTTCCTCCGGTTGGAAACACTTCCGATCCTCCCTGGCCCATTAATAACACTGGCATCTCTGAATTTGTACCTGATTATAGAACACCTGTTCGAGTTTTCTTCCACAATCGTCTATAAGCGCCAATTTATTCCGGCCTATTTCAGGGATGTTGCCCAAACAGTTGGTCAAACTTAGCAAACGGTAGCTTTGAGTACTCAAACGTAACTCTCGTTGACCTGTTTACCAGAGCTGCCCAAGCTCTGACAATCAGAGCTCCAACCCATATCGTCAATGGAACATTCACCGCGCATTAAAAATGCCGGACATTCGAATTCAGAAGTTCAGCGGAGACACGCTCGAATTCAACGAATGGAGCAGCATATTTTCTTCGACCGTCATCAACAAGGAAGACATGAATGACACTGAATTATTTGCAGAGCTTAGTTATCGCACCGGCAAAAGGGTTGCATCTCCAGTTTTTGCAACCCAAACATTTACTCTTCCGGACTTCAAGAGCTCAACAGACGCTCTGGAAACGCCCAAAACCTTGTCAGCGCTTTAACAAAAGAACTAGAAGCTTTCCAAAGACCAGCTTTGAATGACCGCGTAGCTTTGATGGCATTTGTTTCGCTGTTAAGAAAAGTTGTTCCGACTTTTGCCTCACATGGCTTCAGTGCCCATCTAAATGCCACTTATTTGCTCAGGATAGCCCTAGATAGGCTACCAAATCCAATCAAATTGAAGTGAACCGAACGTGTTGTTGACAATGATTGGAAAAATCGAGATGTAGCAGAGCCCTCCGATTGGATGGATCGGCAATCCAGATCTTTCAAACAATTACAAGACACGTTTTCATTAACCTCTAACAAAAATTCAAGTCAAGAAATCAACAAAAGTGTTCAGGTTCCTACAACAATCGGAATATGAACCAAAATCGTACGAATTGGACACAGAATTCCCCAGGAAGTAAAAGTTAAAATCGGAAGTGCAAAACATCAGCAATGGACGGCTACTAATAGCAACACCACAAAAGGAAGCTCTTATTTCTTTGGTTCAAAGCAGCCTCTGAGAATTGCAATTTTAATTAGAAGCAGAACAAATAGACGGCCTGATCATCAGGATCACTCCATTGGCAAGTGTACGCAGTTTCTCAATCCCAATGCCAGCAGACGCAATAGCGATGCGAAGAAAAACTCGTTCTGCTTCGTTTGCCTTAGTGCTTGTAACGCCAACAAAATCTACACATCGAAAGTTTTCTGTCGACATTTCAATGGCAAACAAAATTGCTTTCTCCACACAGAGGCACAAAAAGCAACAGAATCAACCAACTTGACAGAAATTGATCTGCCAATGTGTGAACTACTTGGACGAAAAAGACAAAAACAGTGACATTTCAACACATGTTTACAATCTTGGTTTTCCATGAAGAACGAGAAATCAACTACAGGTGATACTTGTCACTGTTTGGAACTGATAATAAATTACATAATTTTTATGTCATTCTGGAACAATGACAGCACCATTTCATATATCCTAAACAACGGTGCCAAAGAAGTAGAGGCTCTAAAACTCCAAAATTCGATCTGAATGTGTCACACACATTTGAAGAATCCGTCATGCACGCAAATCTTGTCCGCTTAGACATTGAAAAATTCAACAGCAAAAAAACACTCTTTCACTCAAACTATGTACATGCAGTGAGTAACTGGACTCTAAACGATGCCCAAGAGAAAGAGTTGAACAAAGCGTGTTTATCCTACCCTCAACTTCAACATATACATTTTCTTAAATTTATTGATAACAAGGTACAGATACTGTTAGGTGTTGACAACACCCAACTTATTTTGGAACGCGAGTTTTTACAAAGACTTTCAGAAAGCCCTTTCGCTTTACACAATCTTCTAGGTTGGACAATTACATGCCCAATTAAGCGAAACATTGAACCAATCCCAGAGGAGACAAACTTCCTGTCCCATAGTTATATAGCCTTTGACTATGCGCTCACAAGTTTAATTGTTGACACTGAAAGACATCTCAATGACTGTGTGACCAGTTTACTAAAAATAGAGAATACAGGAACGCAATTTAAAGAGACTGCAGACCCTTCAACAGACAGTAAAAGAGCAGTTCAAATACTACAAAAAATAATTCGTCTTATCGGAGACAGAAAAAAAAACTGGTTTAGTTTGGAAACAGGACAGTAAATTAGATAACAACTATTCAGTTGTCAAATCGCAGCTTGACAGCTTTGTGCGCCCATTCATCAAAAATATTGATTTGAAGCAATTGTGTGACAAAGATTTGAAGTCAGACTTTGAAAAAAGTTGTATCAAACTGGTTACTCTTTCAAATCCACCACCAGAGAGGATATGGCAACGTTCCCGTCACCCTGTCACCTACCCCAACTAAACCAGCGGTTAGGCGTGTTGCACACGCCGCATCTATTTTCAGGAAGCAGATGCTTAACAGAAGTCTTCTGTCAATCCCGGACCTTCTCTTAAACCTGGTTGAAACATTTCTTCGCTTTCACCGGGACCCCATTGCAGTAATGGCAGACATAGAGGCCATGTTAATGCCAATCTGCATACCAACAGAGGATCAGTGTTGCTTCCGTTTTTGGCCGTCAAGGATCTCGATACAGCAGTTTCAGTACGCGAGACTCATCTTTGGAGCCAGATGTTTACGAACTACGGCAATTTTTGTGCTCCAACAAACATCAAAAGACTTCGGAAACACTGCTACAACGAAAGATTTAGTACTCATCAGTTTCTACATGGATAAGTTAATACTTTTTTGTAAATGAACAGCAGGTTCGAACGGCAGCTCATGATTTGCGACAAACCCTTTTTAAAGGAAGTTTCAGTCTAACTATGATTGTCCCAAAATCCGCTCACTGCCTATACAAAATACCCAAGGAGGACTGTGACAAAGAAAAAGACAAACATAATTTATACTTTTATAAAATTGTCGTTTATAAAAAGACAAACATATTTTATACTTTTCTTAGGTGTAATGTGGAATACAACTTATGACATTTTCTTCCTCCCGAAGATTACTAAAGTTCAGAAAGACAAAACGGATTTCACATTCAGAAAGCTCGTTTCTTTAATCGCCTGCTTGTTTGAACGATTATGAATCATTGCCCCATTAGTGATTACAATAAAAATCATCTTGCACAATATTTAGAAAGAAGGACTCGCATGGGATGACCTCCTCTCAGATGAGAAACAGAAATCGATAAATTCTGGATAGAGCAATATCTAAATGTGCCAGCCATAGCAATGCCACGAACAATCCATCTCCGACAAACTATTTACATTGCTTCTGTGGTGCATCACAGATGGCTTATGGAGCAGTCGTATACATCAGATATCAGTCAGCTAGCACTATTTCAACTAGGTCTGTCATAGCTAGAGCTCAAGTTGCGCCACTAAAACAAATCAGCATCCCGAGACTTGAGTTGCAAGCAGCAGTGCTAGAATGCAGATTATTGCAATTTGTGTTCAAGGAACTAACCCTATCAATTATTTCGAAACACTTTTGGATCGAAAGTGAAGCTCTCCTTGCGTGGATCAAAATAAAGACAACTTAAAAACCTTTATTACAGATAGAGTACTAGAGATACGCAACAACACAGACGTCTCAAAACAACACAGATCCGCAACAACACAGACGTCTCAAAATGGCTAGCTTTCCTAAGTGATCCCGAAGCCCATTGGAAGATCTCCCTGAGTAACCAGAGAGAGACGAAGGTCACGCTGAATACTTCGAACGATGAGAACGATGAATTTTTTTCTGACGTCAGCAGATTCTCAAAGTGGACGAAGTTAATGCGCTCTATGGCTTTCATAAGGTTCATAACGAATCTAAGATCGAAACAAAGAGGCAAACTAGAACTAATCAACATTGAAACCCGAACTTATTTCTTAAGAAAATCACAAGAAAATTTGTTCAAATACGCCATCAGAGACATCAAAAAACACAAGCCTTTGTCAAAGAAAGATCGTGTTATCTAAATGTCTCTTTTCTTTGAAAGTGGAGTTCCTCGCGCTGGTGGCAGAACAAAATGAAGCTCGCTACTTTTTGAAACCAAGCACCCCACCATCCTGGACTCTAACATCCAACTCTACACAGAGAAATGCCACGAAATTTGTACGCTTTTTGGAGTAGAATACATCCGCAACTACATACAACAGAGATGCCGTATCCTTATAATCAGAGCCTTCCTGAAATGTTTGGTCTTCAAATGTTTTGACTGTCGCCGCATTCGAGCACAGGGACTGCAGCCAGTGATGACAGAGCTGCCAGGCATTCATTTCCAGGATACGCAGTCACCAGTCATATTCACCAATGTCGGCGTGGACTACCTGGATCCGTTTGTCGTCGTTAATCGAGATGCAGAAATGAAAACATACATCAGTTTATTCATTTGTTTGGTCACAAGAGCAATTCACCTGGAAGTTGCAGAGGACCTCAGCACAAACAAGAGTTACAATAATCCGACGCTTCATCGCTCGACGCGGGCAACCACGTCTGTTCTTGTCAGACAACGGATCCGACTTCCTGGGAGCAAGGGTGCATATCAGACGAAGACCACTGTTGTTGGACAACGACTGCATCAAATATCAGCTACTGAACTAGCCTGTCGAATGGAGGCTTAACACCCATTCTGCTCCTCACTTAAGTGGGTTGTTGAAGAGACCGAAGAAGCAACGTCAGAAGCAAACACTTTTACATCAACCCCTTACACAGACCAACTTCTTGCTCGGAAGACGTTTCTGCAATGTTCCTGGAGCCATTTTGAACAAAACACTTGCCTTGAATAATTCGGCATGAACACAGGTGGTGCAGAGACTTCAGCAGATTTGGAAGAGGCTTCAAACTGAGTATGTTTCTTCGTTGAACAAACGACAAAAAGTGGATGATGTTGTTTGGCTTCTTGAGGAGTTTACACCAAGAGGAATCTAGCCACCGGGACCAGTCAAAGGGACATTCACCGTCCCCGACAACATAGCTAGGTCATGCGAGGTTAAGACCACTTTAGACAAATTAACTAGACCGGCAGTAAAACTTATGCATGTCTACCCCAAACCCACAGCCAGGTTAGGGTTAGGTTTTGTAGGCCCGGAGGATGTTAACGCTGAGATTAATTTCTTAAGTTCTATTGTGCTTCACCGCCTTTTCTAAGATGGTTTGTTTCCAAAAGTTGAAACGAGAAAAGTCATGATGATGATGAAATGTTGTAAAACCGGAAATGATATTCTTGCTTAAAATGTGTAACTTGAAACAAAAGATGTGCAACCAAACTAATTGAAACTTACAGCTAAGATAGATAACTCAAGACAGATAACGACCTATCAGCCTTCCAATGCGGACCAGCGGAGCCATCGCGTTTTCAGGGGAGAATTGCACTTGTTTAGAGTTCACAAAGAGAGTTCGCTGGGAGTTTTTTGTATTTTTTGGCGTCCTTTTTTGAAAATCTAAGTAGCTTCGAGCGGCAATTTTAGAATTAGAGGACACTAGAACATTTGCATTATCAACCTCTAAGTTTCATCTTCATTTCTTTGTCTGGCGTTTGCCAAAGACAACGCTTGTGTTACCAAATCGTGAACTCAATAAGGCGTGCTACTCTCATTTTATCTTTTACGTTCAAGTCTGATGCATACGCAAGAAGAACTGCTTTTTCTTCTCTGCCTCTTAATTTCGCGAAGTAAGCGTTTTGCGACGCAAAGACTTCGGATGCAATTGTTTTGCAATTGGAGATTTTAAATGACCTATGTGTTGTTGAGAGCTTGACAATTGTGATCCCCGAGGGAGGACCAAAATTATTCCTTCATTTGAATTCAACTCAAAGTGGTCGCACACCAACACCGTTTGAGAAAAAGTACCGCAGTCTGTGGCACCTCTTTTTTATTCAGCATCAAGTTATCCGTTTTTAAATTTGGACTCCTCTCCAATTATTTTCCCAAGCAGCATTTGGTAGATACGAATCGCGCTTACAATATCTTCATCTACTAATACAATTTTATATGACAATGTTGAATGATTTGAAATTGTATTTGTTGTTAAACGGCATGTAAGACTTTCAAGGGGGAAGCTCTAGGAAGTTTTTAAATTCTACGTTGATGTAACAAGAAGGCCCGGAGGATGTTAATGCTGAGATTAACTTCTTAAGTTCTATTGTGTTTCACCGCCTTTTTTAAGTTGATTTGTTTCCAAAAGTTGAAGCGAGAAAAGTCATGATGATGATGAAATGTTGTATTACCGGAAATGATATTCATGCTCAAAATGAGTAACATGAAACAAAAGATGTGGAACCAAACTAATTGAAGCTTACAGCTAAGATAGATAACTCAAGACAGATAATGACCTATCAGCCTTCCAATGCGGACCAGCGGAGCCATCGCGTTTTCAGGGGAGAATTGCACTTGTTTAGAGTTCACAAAGAGAGTTCGCTGGGAGTTTTTTGTATTTTTTGGCGTCCTTTTTTGAAAATCTAAGTAGCGTCGAGCGGCAATTTTAGAATTAGAGGACACTAGAACATTTGCATTATCAACCTCTAAGTTTCATCTTCATTTCTTTGTCTGGCGTTTGCCAAAGACAACGCTTGTGTTACCAAATCGTGAATTCAATAAGGCGTGCTACTCTCATTTTATCTTTTACGTTCAAGTCTGATGCATACGCAAGAAGAACTGCTTTTTCTTCTTTGCCTCCTAATTTCTCGAAGTAAGAGTTTTGCGACGCAATAACTTCGGATGCTATTGTTTTGCAATTGGAGATTTTAAATGAACTATGTGTTGTTGAGAGCTTGACAATTGTGATCCCCGAGGGAGGACCGAAATTATTCCTTCATTTGAATTCAACTCAAAGTGGTCGCACACCAACACCGTTTGAGCAAAAGTACCGCAGTCTGTGGCACCTCTTTTTTATTCAGCATCAAGTTTTCCGTTTTTAAATTTGGACTCCTCTCCAATTATTTTCCCAAGCAGCATCTGGTAGGTACGAATCACGCTTACAATATCTTCATCTAATAATATAATTTTATATGACAATTGTGAATGATTTGAAAATGTATTTGTTGTTAAACGGCATGTAAGACTTTCGAGGGGGAAGCTCTAGGAAGTTTGCAATTTCTACGTTGAAGTAACAACAAAAAACTTTAAATGAAAAGTGTTTTGGTTTCTCTTTGTTTTCACGAAGGTGAGTCTGTAGTAGTATTAGTGGTAGCATAAGACCTTATTGCTTTTGAGGCACTAAATAATGAACAAACTCAGAAAATGACAGTCATCATAAATATTTTGAACAAATTTGAACATCCATGACTTTAGATTAGAATAGAACAAGGAAAGGTGCTCAAACACATCAAAAGACTCAATTTTGTGCAATTCGTTGGCATACAAGGCACTTCGAATGAAGAAATTTCTCCGCGTAGATTTCTTAATGCTCTTTTTTACAACAAATGTCGACCTGTTGGAACTTCGTAACAATCGACTTTTGTACTCAAGATAAAAATGTTTACCATGTGGCATGTCATAAAATCCAAACGAAATACGATAGAGCATGACCAGATCCCTGAATTGTAGGAAACACGATATAGGTAGGAGCTTGCACTTAAGTAGTCGATCCTTGTAATCAGTTCCGTAGCAAATCCTTTTACAGCACCTTTTCTGAAGCAATTGCAGCTTCCGCAAGTCACTAGTAGAGGGAAACCAGACTTCCGAAGCATAAACAAGCGATGATAATATATATGACTTGTATAAACACAATTTAGTAGAGGAAGGTAAACTAGAGGGGAGATTTCGACGAAGCGATATGAATAAAGAGTAACATAAAGAAATTCTGTTTGAGATGTGCTTATCACATTTGAGATTATGGCTAATTTTAGGATCATTAGTTTCAACAGGAGCTTCAACAATTTTATTTATTTCGATACGACTGCAAAATGTGTAACTTCTTCCAATTAAGCATATTGACCTAGGAACCAAAATGAACTAGGTACCCCATGAGATTTAAAATATTCTTCTATAGATTTAATTACGACTTTGTGGGCCGTTTTCTTTGCCAAAATTTCTACGATTGGATATTTTGGAAAATCTACCGATGCATGTTAGAGAACAATTTGTTTTATTTTTTTCCCGTTAATTAGTGGTCGGCAAAGATCTATTACAGCTTCATGTTTTGCTACAGTGCATTTGTATAACAGACTGATGTGTTTTCCAGCTGTTGCAGGTTTTAAGTTCTTACCAATCTCACTGCATGGTGGACATTTTAATGATAGAACATCTCAATGTGTCTTTGTATGTATGGGCATCCTGCATACTGAAGCCAGCAGATCATTCCTAAAGTACCGGGATGCGTGTTATGAAAGCTTTGATCTGCTTGCTGGGAAGCACTGGACGCCTTCCTTTGCATGACCTTTTTAAATGCTTTTTAAACTATTCACTATCAGTACTTAGAGAATGAATCATTGAAACAACCAATTAACGAGTTTTGTCGAAAGAATTAATTCAAATATATTATTGACGTGAACTTTGATATGAAACGTATCGTTTAGGCCTGAGAAAAAAGTTGATTTGGGGCAAAAGCAATTTGAACACAATTTTTTAAATTTTTAATCATGTGTGATCTTAATTAGGAGTGCCCTTCTGCTATAGAACGGCTTTTTAAAGGATGGGAGGACATCAGTTAAAGTCCAGACAAAGTCTTTTCATACCGAAAATCTGTGGAGGATGTTCTTTCCATAGCTCAAATCGGTCGAGAAAGTTCTTTTGATGATTTCAGTTCTAGACTAGGGAGCCTTTGGAGGTTAATATAGGGAATGTGTGAGCGATTGAAGTTTTTAACTAAACTTGGAGTGACATTTTGCGGTGCCAAGTGATGTGTTAATTTCATGACTGTTTTACTTTAATGTGTTGTATGTACAGCACTGGTATTGTAGTATTATTGATTTGCGTTGCGAATGCAAGGATTGATGTAAATTGCTGAAGGTCGATTTTATCATCCTGCATTTGAGGTTAGAACGTATGATTTATACTTAATAGTGGTATTTGCGGAGCAAAGTGAATGGGAATATTGGTAAATTAATTGCTGCTAGTTTTGGCAATAATATGGGTTAGATAATAGTTTAGTTAGATAAATGTGATTGCAAAAGATTTTTAAGTATTGAAAGAAATAAGTTAGTTACTTTAAAAACTGTTGCTCCGAAAATTATTGCCAAATGAGGAGACGATTTTTGCTTTCTGGTTGGTTCTAGGAAACAAATAATTGGCAAGGCCCATCAAGGCTTGCAAAAGATTTTTTTTTTGAAAAATCAGAGGTATATGTCGGTCTATCCAACTCGCGAGACGGCTAGTGTAAAATTTATCATAACCATGGTTTTTTCAGCTTCAAAGTAAAGCCTTGTAATTTTTTATGGCAGTGAATCAATTTCGGTGCAATTATAAACTGAAACCTACAATAGGAGAGAGAAGACACTTATTTAGTCTGGTTCATTAATCCTTAATCTCGGTTCCGAACTATTGAGAAAACGAGATGTGCACAGGGTTGGTTTTCTTTTATATCCAATCAACACAAAAGCATTAAAATTTTAATTCTGGACATAAAAGACTACTGTCAGACCCATTGAGAAAACTAATCAAACTTTTCAGTAAAATTTTCATAAAAGCTTATAGAACGTCATGTGTCAACGTACAAAAACGTCGAATTTTACTAAATATAAGATGTCATCCAGGAACTAATTCATATCGTTTTTCCTGTTTTTGCTATTGGTGCAGTAGTCAACGTCCTTTGGTCATCAAAATTTCATTTAGGAAACCGTTGGATGTGATCCAAGTTAACACAACTTATAGTGGGGAATCAAAACCAAGCTTTATTGCACTCTCTGTTGGAACCAGTTGAAATAGTTTGTTGAGATTCAAAAAATACCTGGTTGCTGTCTTGTCAAACACCGAAAATTTGTTGCTGCAAATAAATCTGACACAAGAAATACACCACTCCGCAATTTTCGTTTTTTCGATGAAAGACAACAATTTTTCAAAAAGTATTTCACAAAATCTTTGCAGCCAATGTTCTGAAGATTCATCTTGGTGTACCTATAACTGGTTCCGAAAAAAAATGTTGCAAAAGCAGATGCTTTTATAAGGCACCGCTTTCCAATGGATGATTAATTCCAGTCTTTACAAACAAATGCATAAAATCCTAAAAAAGGAAAAGATAGAATACAAGACAAATGAGGTCAGAAACCGAAATTGATATCTGATTTTATTGCCATGTTGTCACTAGAACAATTTCGCAACGATCAA
Source organism: Convolutriloba macropyga (assembly GCF_964194025.1). Taxonomy (NCBI): domain Eukaryota; kingdom Metazoa; phylum Xenacoelomorpha; order Acoela; family Convolutidae; genus Convolutriloba; species Convolutriloba macropyga. The sequence continues at coordinate 73,245,165 of NC_134468.1, read as the reverse complement.
ATCCACCATCATAACATACGAACAAAAAAATAATAATTTGTTTCTTTTTTCAGTCCCTATTGTCCAGACATTTTTTTTCCTTCCTGACAATTAGAATTAAAATAGTTCTGGTAGATCCAGAAACATGGAGAGCATAGCAATGTATTGATAAAAAATATCTTCATGATGTGCCTCAGATGAGCTCAAGAGCTACTTTGCGCTGAGAGAAAATTGACTCCAAGGATATCTTCACATTTTAAAAACAAATATAATTATTCAGATTAATTTTTATATGGAAAATTCAGTTGCAATTGTAACTCCTTGACAATCTTTAACGATTCATTATATTAACCATTTCCTGAATTGTCATTTTCAAATACCGTGATTTCAGTACTTGTAATTGATCTACATAATATTTTCTTTCTTGATGAATGAACTTTGACCGTGGTTAATCCAAGGAAAGGCCTTAAACGCTAATTAGCTTGTGGTCGTTTACTTAAAGTATTGCTTCTTTGTGTATACCTCGTTGGTGATAAACATAGTGATACCTCTAGTGAACCTCTACAGAAGTTTTTTTTAGTTATGTTCTTTTCCTGTTATCTCACTGGGTTCCGAGATAAAACCACATCATTAATTTTGAATCTGTGTGAGGATGCATTTCTTTAATTTAATTTTTTTGTTTATTTGTTTCCCATTTCAAGTAGAAAACTACTCATCTCATTGTCTCATCTCAACTTAAAATGTACCGCATTTAAAGTAAAATATTGTTTGTCTAAATGGGATTTCTATTTCGCTTATTGTTGAGTTACTGTCTTCATTGTCTTGTATAGCTTTTAGTCTTTTCTCCATGTATTGATTTTCTAAATTTGTGTGTGGAGTTATTTGCGAAGCAGGTTCAGTTAATGTTTTAATCAAAGCATCAAATAATTCGTTCACGTTATCATAACATTCTGGTTGTCTTAACTTTTTTTACATCGCTAAAACTTCTTTGCTGATGATGAAACTTATTGCACAGATCAATATGGTCTAGTTATAATACCATCCACAATTATTTTACCGTCTAAAGGTGATAGTGCAAAAATATTTCCATTAATTATACATTTTCATTTTCATTTTTGGTTGATCTTAATCTAAATTTTTTATTGTTTTTATTGTCTTTGTCAAATAAAGCAATAAATTAAAAACACCTGTTAAATTGGTGATTTTTTTTCATTTTGTGATTCTTTTTCAACTCTATTTGCATTTACCGTGGTTTATTTTGCTGTATCAAAAGAATATACGTTGGGTGCATAGAGCTTCGGTTATATTTTCATCTTCTATCTCATTTGTCGTATTTTGCTTCCAGGGTGATGTTTCATTTTATCTGGACTATCTTTCAGATGTAAATGAAATGAATCGGTTTTTATATATCATAAGCTGAAGTTAGGCCCAGATATTGGTATAAGTAAATTTAGGACAAAATCGCCAATTTTAAATGTCGATTTGGAATGGTAATATTAACCCAACTCTAACGTTACCATTCCAATATAATTAAACTTATCTTGTCTGAATATACTTCTATATTTATGTAGCTACAAGATGACTGATAAAGGTTGTTATTGCTTTTTTTTGTTTACCTATTAACCATTATATCTCTAGTTTATTAGTTTATCTCTCTAGTTTACATATTTTTTTTTCTCACAATTTATAACTTTTTACCTCGGAACACCTTACTAACTTATTAGCTCAATTAGAGATTAAATCACCTAGTTTATTACTTTTAGCCTTAGCTTGTGTTTTTATCGTTGTTTTAGACTCTGTATGGTTGAAGCCATATGATTTTAACATATTTACGTTTTGTTTGTGTTGATATGTCTTTGAGTTAAACTCCATTATGTGAATACCAATCTAACAATCTACTATCTGAGACACAGTTTTCGTTAAGCATTTTGTGTTAACATAAGTTTCTCTATTGGTTATAATTATTGTTTTTGTTTATTATTTTGGTATTGATTAAAATTTTTTGTACTCTGTACTAGTTTTTGGTCTTTTCTTGAATTTAAGATACTCTTTCAGTTGGTTGTTTTATATCATCAGTGTCTTTTGTTTTTATTTCATATGTTGTACTTAGCTCCCCATTTTGTTCGCATGCTAATATGGTAAACAAATTTTTGGATCTTTACACGGGATAAATTTACCTGTTGGTAATTTTTGACCATACTTGTTGGATATAAAGATATAAAGTCATGATAAAGCAGATGGTCTACGTCTTGGTGGATTAAATCAACTGTTGACTATCATTGTCATTAACATCTGTGTTTTACTTTATAATATTGGTATATGTTTCTGCTAAACGTAATATTTCTGGCTGTGTATATCCATTCCATGGTCTAAAATATCTATAATCAAGCACAATTGCTATATATCCTCTTGTTATTTTTCCCATCATTGGTAGTATCTCAAAAGTGTCTTTTGTACAGTACTTTATTTCAACATTTGTTTTTTTAAACCCTGCTGGCATTGATAATCTTGTTGTTAAGTATCTGTATTAAAGATCAATATTACACCTATGTACACATATATTTTTAAAGTGTTCAACTACTTGTGATGGTTTGCATACATCTTGTTTTAATCGTCTTTCATTATTTTACAATTGTTGTTAAAGATCTTTTTAGTCTTTGGGTAACCATCACGCGACATGTTTACTTGTTTTCTGTAAATATAAAATGTTAGGTGATGAGGACATTAAGTTCGTTCATTTTATGCTCCCAATCAGCATTGTTTTAATAAGTTAGATAAAAAACTTTACTTTGATTAATACATAATGTCATTACAACTAACATAAGTTCTGCAAAGAAACGTAGTGCATCTAGTATTCTTATGCATCTTACCTCTACCGAGGGAACTATAAAATTATATTCTCCATTGAATAATAATATCAATTATATTCTCTCACTCTTTCTGTATATAAATCTCTCTTTCTCTCTCTCTCTCTCTCTCTCTCTCTCTCTCTCTCTCTCTTTCTCTCTGTATATGTATTAACTATTTATCTCTATTATATTAAAAAATTTTGTTCTCAGTAGAAAATACACCATGATATCACAATGCCTTGAAGGGGATGGAAAAAGAGGTTATTGGGGCCCTTTTTCTCAGTCTACCCAAGATAAAAACTGAAAAAAGATTATATTGGAACAAAGTTGGGTTTCCTATCATTCAAGTACCTGAGTTATGTGCGTAGTCTCAAAATTTAAAATTGATGTCATTATGATTTGTAGCCACGCTTTTGAGTAGAAGTTTTCAGAGTAATAACAGTTAGTTCATTGCTTTGTAGCGCCGCCGGGATCCAGAACAATGTTTAAATCCTTTTATCTGGCTAGATGTTCACAACAATCTTTTACAAGATTTGTTACTCTATGTTCCTCTGTTAAAAATGAGACATACAGTCACTATTATGATATCATCTTGCAGTAAAATTTTTTATCCTTATTTAACAGAAGACAATAGAGTATACTCTATGTTCCTCTGTTAAATAAGGATAAAAAATGTTACTGCAAGATGATATCATAATAGTGATTGTACGTCTCATTTTCTCTTATTATCAGAGACAAGAGTCAGTGTCACAATTATTTAGAAATGGTCTTTTCCCTTCGAAATGATATGTATCAAATTATAAATGCTTTTATTTTTTATGTGTTGTTTTTTGCTTTGAGCTTCTCACATAATTGTTTCCGGTCTACAACATTTGTTGCAGAATTTTCACATAATTGTGTGCGGTTCAAAGAAATATCTTGCTTAAAAGTTTAAAAATTGACATGATTTGCATATGATTTCAAATTCCAAGTATACGAGTGTAATTGACTCATCATTTCGTAAAAATCAGTGATCCTTGAAGACAACAAGAATGCTCGTTAATGTGCATTCTCCCATGATGTTCCAACCCGAGCTCATCTACATTTTTCACTTAGGTGTCAACCTAATGATGAGATCATTAAAAAAAAATTGTGTTTAAATAAATCGTAAGACACCCAAACTACTGATTGAGTCGCATGAAACCGGTTTTCATTACAGCGCTCACAAGATCTGCCATTAGAAGGACTACAAGAAAAAAAACAAACAACAAAATAAGCAAAAAGGAAATTTTTTATAGCAAATATGTTAGAAGAGAAATTGAAACACAAAAATTTACCGCTCACTAATTCCTCACCAGGAATTGGATGGAACCTCTGAATGATGAAAATAAGTTACAAATTGATGACAATAACACAGACCAAAATATTTGAAAACGAACAATTTTAAAAACTTTAATACTATTCACTATAAACTAACTGCATTGAGTAACATCATTCATTCAATCCTTAATAAAAAGCCTATGAGACCAGTCAGCATTTTACGACTGCATGAAAAATTAAAAGAGGCAATTGCTGTCTTGGCCTTTTTCATTTCTTCAATTAATCGTAAAAGACTGTGTCACTCAATTCAAAAAGGAATTGAGCGAGAAAAGTGTGGAATTGAATAAAAAACGAAAAATTTGATAAAATATTTTCTAATCTCACATAATCATATAAATTTTTAGGAGCAATGCAGTTCTTTTTTTTAACAATGACTTCTTTAAATCGACAAGCGTGAACAAATATAAAAATCACGATTTTTTATGCTTATGAAAACAACGACAATTACATGCACAAATCTAAAATTCTGTTGAAAAGTGAAAGAAGAAGTCGAAGCCATATAAACCATAAGCGTTTCTCTGAAATTTTTTATCTATGGTCCATTGGACGTCTTCTCTAAGACAATGTGAATTCTCAAATTTGAGACAATGAGAAAAGATTTCAAAAAGAATCAAAATTATTCAAAAAGAAATCGAAAATAATTTTTGCAATTATGAAAACTGATGGCATCGAAGTCATAAAACCAAAAGTTATTAGATAAAACTGCTTACCAGATTCACTTTGATTGAAGTAGAAAAAAAGGGCTCCCGTGGTGATTTTTGAGACCGACTTACGGTCCATGAAATTACACTTAAAAATAGTTAGTGTTAAAAAAATTTTTGAAAGTTTTTTTGAAGTCTTAACAGCCGCTAAATTCAATATTTCTTAACGGAAGTCAATAAATGCGCAAAGTTATGACTCCATAGGAACATAGGGATAAGATTGTTTGTCATTCTTTAGCCAACAAAAAGACTTTAAAATAAGTTCTATTATTATTAAAAAAAGCATTAAAAGCAGGCAAGAACAAAATTTTCAATAGAAAAGTGCCAGAAATTGTCGAAGCCATTTAAAACGTAATATTTTCTCTAGAAACTTTATGTTTGATCCTTTGAACCTCTTCTCTAAACCACTGGAATCTATTAGTTTTAGGATAATGTGATGCAATTTCAAATTGAGCCAAAATTACAAAAAAATACACAAAACTAAAAACTTAAAAGATAAAACCGCTAACCAGTTTGATTTTCGTTGCAGAAGAAAAAAAGGAGCTCCTGTCGTTAATGAGTCTGACTTACAGTTCACGAAAATAAGATTAAAAATTGGTTAATAACCAAAAAAGGGGAAAAAATGGAAGACAAGGATGTTTGTCTTCAACATGTCATCAATGAGACATCACAATAAGTCCTACGATTACGGAAACAACGACAAACATTGTCAAAAACCAAAAAAATCAGAAGAAATGCGAGAGAAAAGTGTCGAAGCCATTTAAAACCTAATCTTTTCTCTGAAAACTCTATCTATGATCAGTTGGACGCCTTTTTTAAGGCAGTGGGAACTGTCAATATTAGGATAATGATATAAGATTTCGAACGCATTCAAAATTTTAGAAAATCGGAGTTTGAAAATTAAAAAAAACTCGTGTTATCGTTGTCATCAAACCAATAGTTAGCAGATGGAACCTCTTACCAGAATAAATTTAGTTGTAGTAAAAAGGAAAAGTTTCCTGTCTTTACTGAGACTGACTTACTAATAAGTTTAATATCGGTTAATAATCGAAAAATTAAAGTTCTAACTCAAAGTCTTAAATAACTCCAAACTCAAAACACAATCTAGGTTTTTTAATATACACTGGGAAGCCGCTTGCACTTTTAGTAAGCAAGTCTATGCTATAGGACTCACAAAATTTAGCCAAATCTCAAAAAGAAAATCAATTGTTCGTTTAAAATTTTGATGTGAAGAACATGAGCGATTCTTTGAAAACAAGTTTTTTTTCGTTGCGTATCATTTGACTGTAATTGAGGTTTGTCAGTAACGGAATCTCGCTTTTCCTATTGCGTTTTCTAATTCATTTGTTGTAATTTATAACAACCTGGTAAATAAAATTGAGGTATAATTGTGTGTTCAATTGTAAAGTCTGTTCATTTCTTAAAATAGTACTACTGATAAATAATTCTTTGATGGATTCTGATTTATTGATGTTTTTCTATCAGAAAGGGATTCAAAATTGTCTTCACTTTGCTTAAAATGCTTTTATTTGAATGGAAAATTCAATACAACTAGTGGTAGTGAGAGGTTGAGTTTTCATGTAACCAACTAAATATGTCATACGTGCGTGATTTTGTTGCTGTTTTATGCTTATACGTTTTAGTAAGTTAGTGTTTTTGAAAGTTTTGATGAGTTGTGGACTCTCGGTTACGAGTTCGGAACCGATTATTGGTCATTTTAAAGAAAAAATGCAAAATAAATCTTCTTTCTTATCTTTTGGGAAAATAGCTTGCGAAATAGTTTCCTGATTTGTAATTTTGTACTGAATACCAAAAGTAGCACCCCCTTGTTTTAAGAAATAAAAGTTTTTTTGAGGCAGTTTTACTTTTTGAAGTAAAGTTTTACACCATTGGTTCCCTGCACCAGTACTCTCGTCCAACAATGCGTTTCCAACAACACGTAACGGCACCTTACCAGGCACCCCAATGTAAAATTTGTGAGCTCCATCAAAGTTTTACAGTAAACAGAAACATCCAAAGTATTCACATTTCTAGTGTTCAACACAACTGCAAAATTAACCATTTGTTTAACCAGTGTAGTTCTCTTATATTTGACTGTTCATATGTGTAATTGATAACTGGTATTTTTCACTTGGATATTAAAAGCAGTTTGCTCTGAAGCCGCGTAGGACAATCCAATGAATGAAAAGTGATCCCCCACTATGAGACATCACTGCATCGTATATAATTTTAAAGACAAGCACTATAACTCTTTTAGAATTGCGTCATAAGAATTGAATTTATATATAAGGTAATTTGTTATGAATCTAGTCTCCCCTCCCGCACTATGCCACTGCAAGAGCTATCAATGTCGGTTGGGCGGTTGGAAGCAATGCAGACAAGGGTGCAGAGATGTTGTAAAATAACGTGAAATTTAAAAGACAAAAAAATAAGGTGATTTTCAAGGATGAAAAAGGTGTTACGTATCTGTTTGAAAGATATATATTACACCTATGTACTCATATATCTTTAGAGTGTTCAACTACTTGTGATGATTTACATGCATCTTGTTTTAAGTAAATTAATGTTTAGTCGTTCATTGTTTTACAATTGTTGTTAAATATCTTTTCTGTTTTTAGGTAACCGTCATGTGACATGTTTACTTGTTTCCTGTTAAAACGAGTAGTGCATCTTGTCTGAATATACTTCTATATTTATGTAGCTACAAGATGACTGATAAAGGTTGTTATTGCTTTTTTTTGTTTACCTATTAACCATTATATCTCTAGTTTATTAGTTTATCTCTCTAGTTTACATATTGTTTTTTCCTCACAATTTATAACTTTTTACCTCGGAACACCTTACTAACTTATTAACTCAATTCGAGATCAAATCACCTAGTTATTATTTTAGCCTTAGCTTGTGTTTTTGTTGTTTCAGACTCTGTATGTTTGAAGCCATATGATTTTATTATATTTGCGCTTTGTTTGTATTGATGTCTTTGAGTTAAATTCCATTATTTGAATACCAATCGAACAATCTACTATCTGAGACACAGTTTTCGTTAAGCATTTTGTGTTAACATAAGTTTCTCTATTGGTTATAATTATTGTTTTTGTTTTTTAATTTGGTATTGATTAAAATTTTTTGTACTCTGTACTAGTTTTTGGTATTAGTGTTCAACTACTTGTGATGGTTTGCATACATCTTGTTTTAATCGTCTTTCATTATTTTACAATTGCTGTTAAAGATCTTTTTAGTCTTTGGGTAACCATCACGCGACATGTTTACTTGTTTTCTGTAAATATAAAATGTTAGGTGATGAGGACATTAAGTTCGTTCATTTTATGCTCCCAATCAGCATTGTTTTAATAAGTTAGATAAAAAACTTTACTTTGATTAATACATAATGTCATAGGTGCTACAACTAACATAAGTTCTGCAAAAAAACGTAGTGCATCTAGTATTCTTATGCATCTTACCTCTACCGGGGGAACTATGAAATTATATTCTCCATTGAATAATAATAATAGCAATTATATTCTCTCACTTTTTCTGTATATAAATCTCTTTCTCTCTCTTATTCTCTCTGTATATGTTAAAATTATTTATCTCCATTATTATATTAAAAAATTGTTGTTCACAGTAGAAAATACACCATGATATCAGAATGCCTTGAAGGGGATGGAAAAAGAGGTTATTGGGGCCCTTTTTCTCAGTCTACCCAAGATAAAAACTGAAAAAAGATTATATTGGAACAAAGTTGGGTTTCCTATCATTCAAGTACCTGAGTTATGTGCGTAGTCTCAAAATTTAAAATTGATGTCATTATGATTTGTAGCCACGCTTTTGAGTAGAAGTTTTCAGAGTAATAACAGTTAGTTCATTGCTTTGTAGCGCCGCCGGGATCCAGAACAATGTTTAAATCCTTTTATCTGGCTAGATGTTCACAACAATCTTTTACAAGATTTGTTACTCTATGTTCCTCTGTTAAAAATGAGACATACAGTCACTATTATGATATCATCTTGCAGTAAAATTTTTTATCCTTATTTAACAGAAGACAATAGAGTATACTCTATGTTCCTCTGTTAAATAAGGATAAAAAATGTTACTGCAAGATGATATCATAATAGTGATTGTACGTCTCATTTTCTCTTATTATCAGAGACAAGAGTCAGTGTCACAATTATTTAGAAATGGTCTTTTCCCTTCGAAATGATATGTATCAAACTATAAATGCTTTTATTTTTTTATGTGTTGTTTTTTGCTTTGAGCTTCTCACATAATTGTTTCCGGTCTACAACATTTGTTGCAGAATTTTCACATAATTGTGTGCGGTTCAAAGAAATATCTTGCTTAAAAGTTTAAAAATTGACATGATTTGCATATGATTTCAAATTCCAAGTATACAAGTATAATTGACTCATCATTTCGTAAAAATCAGCGATCCTTGGAAAACAACAAGAATGCTCGTTAATGTGCATTCGCCCATGATGTTCCAACCCGAGCTCATCTACATTTTTCACTTAGGTGTCAACCTAATGATGAGATCATTAAAAAAAATTGTGTTAAAATAAATCTTAAGACACCCAAACTACTGATTGAGTCGCATGAAACCGTTTTTCATTACAGCGCTCACAAGATCTGCCATAAGAAAGACTTTAAGGAAAAAGGAAAATTTTTTATAGCAATTATGTTAGAAGAGAAAAAGAAACACAAATATTTACCACTCACTAATTCCTCACCGGGAATTGGATGGAACCTCTGAATGATGAAAATAAGTTAAAAATTGACGACAATAACTCAGACCAAAATATTTGAAAACGAACAATTTTAAAAACTTTAATACTATTCACTATAAACTAACTGCATTGAGTAACATCATTCATTCAATCTTTAATAAAACGCCTATGAGACCAGTCAGCATTTTACGAATACATGAGAAATTAAGAGGCAATTGCTCTCTGGGCGTTTTTTAATTCTTTAATTAGTCGTAAAAGACTGTCTCGCTTAATTCAAAAAGGAATTGAGCGAGAAAAGTGTCAAAGCCAATAAAAAACGAAAAATTTGATAAATTTTTTTCTAATCTCACATAATCATATAAATTTTTAGGAGCAATGCAGTTCTTTTTTTTAACAATGACTTCTTTAAATCAACAAGCGTGAACAAATATAAAAATCACGATTTTTTATGCTTATGAAAACAACGACAATTACATGCACAAATCTAAAATTCTGTTGAAAAGTGAAAGAAGAAGTCGAAGCCATATAAACCATAAGCGTTTCTCTGAAATTTTTTATCTATGGTCCATTGGACGTCTTCTCTAAGACAATGTGAATTCTCAAATTTGAGACAATGAGAAAAGATTTCAAAAAGAATCAAAATTATTCAAAAAGGAATCGAAAATAATTTTTGCAATTATGAAAACTGATGGCATCGAAGTCATAAAACCAAAAGTTATTAGATAAAACTGCTTACCAGATTCACTTTGATTGAAGTAGAAAAAAAGGGCTCCCGTGGTGATTTTTGAGACCGACTTACGGTCCATGAAATTACACTTAAAAATAGTTAGTGTTAAAAAAATTTTTGAAAGTTTTTTTGAATTCTTAACAGCCGCTAAATTCAATATTTCTTAACGGAAGTCAATAAATGCGCAAAGTTATGACTCCATAGGAACATAAGGATAAGATTGTTTGTCATTCTTTAGCCAACAAAAAGACTTCAAAATAAGTTCTATGATTATTAAAAAGAAGCATTAAAAGCAGGCAAGAACAAAATTTTCAATAGGAAAGTGCCAGAAAATGTCGAAGCCATTTAAAACGTAATATTTTCTCTAGAAACTTTATGTTTGATCTTTTGAACCTCTTCTCTAAGCCGCTGGAATCTATTAATTTTAGGATAATGTGATGCAATTTCAAATTGAGCCAAAATTACAAAAAAAATACCCAAAACTAAAAAGTTAAAAGATAAGACCGCTAACCAGATTGAATTTCGTTGCAGAAGAAAAGAAGGAGTTTCTGTCGTTAATGAGTCTGACTTACAGTTCACGAAAATAAGATTAAAAATTGGTTAATAACCAAAAAAGGGGAAAATTTGAAGACAAGGATGTTTGTCTTCAATGTGTCATCAATGAGACATCACAATAAGTCCTACGATTACGGAAACAACGACAAACATTGTCAAAAACCAAAAAAAAAATCAGAAGAAATGCGAGAGAAAAGTGTCGAAGCTATTTAAAACATAATCTTTTCTCTGAAAACTCTACCTATGATCAGTTAGACGCCTTTTTTAAGCCAATAGGAACTGTCAATATTAGGATAATGATATAATGTTTCGAACGCAACAAAAATTTTAAAAAATCCGAGTTTAAAAATTATGAAAAACTCGTGTTATCGTTGTCATCAAACCAATAGTTAGCAGATGAAACTTCCTACCAGAATAAATTTAGTTGTAGTAAAAAGAAAAATTTCCTGTCTTTACTGAGACTGACTTACTAATGAGTTTAATATCGGTTAATGTTCGAAAAAATTAAAGTTCTAACTCAAAGTCTTAAATAACTCAAAACTCAAAACACTATACAGCTTTACTTAATACACACTGGGAAGCCGATTGCAGTTTTAGTCAGCAAGTCTATGCTATAGGACTCACAAAATTTAGCAAAATCTCAAAAATAAAATCAATTGTTCGTTTAAAATTTTGATGTGAAGAACATGAGCGATTCTTTGAAAACAAGTTTTTTTTTCAGTGGATATCATTTGACTGTAATTGAGGTTTGTCGGTAACGGAATCTCGCTTTTCCTATTGCGTTTTCTAATTCATTTGTTGTAATTTATAACAACCTGGTAAATAAAATTGAGGTATAATTGTGTGTTCAATTGTAAAGTCTGTTCATTTCATAAAATAGTACTACTGATAAATATTTCTTTGATGCATTCTGATTTATTGATGTTATTCTATCAGAAAGGGATTCAAAATTGTCTTCAGTTTGCTTAAAATGCTTTTATTTGAATGGAAAATTCAATACAACTAGTGGTAGTGGGAGGTTGAGTTTTCATGTAACCAACTAAATATGTCATACGTGCGTGATTTTGTTGCTATTTTATGCTTATACGTTTTAGTAATTTAGTGTTTTTGAAAGTTTTGATGAGTTGTGGACTCTCGGTTACGAGTTCAGAACGGATTATTGGTCATTTTATAGAAAAAGTGCAAAATAAATCTCTCTTATCTTTTGGGAAAATAGCTGGCGAAGTAGTTTCCTGATTTGTAATTTTGTACTGAATACCAAAAGTAGCACCCCCTAGTTTTAAGAAATAAAGTTTTTTTGAGCAAGTTTTACTTTTTGAAGTAAAGTTTTACGCCATTGGTTCCCTGCACCAGTACTCTTGTCCAACAATGCGTTTCCAACAACACGTAACGGCACCTTACCAGGCACCCCAATGTAAAATTTGTGAGCTCCATCAAAGTTTTACAGTAAACAGAAATATCCAAAGTATTCACATTTCTAGTATTCAACACAACTGCAAACTAACCATTTGTTTAATCAGTGTAATTCTCTTATATATGATTGTTCATAAGTGTAATTGATAACTGGTATTTTTCTTTTTAATATTAAAAGCAGTTTGCTCTTAAGCCGCGTAGGACAATCCAATGAATGAGTAGTGATCACCCACTATGAGACAAGACATCACTGCATCGTATATATTTTTAAAGACAAGGCACTATAGCTCGTTTAGAGCTGCGTCATGAGAAATGTAAATATAAACATCACTGCATCTTATATAATTTTAAAGACAAGCACTATAACCCTTTTAGAAATTCGTCAAAAGAATTGAATTTATATATAAGATAGTTTGTTCTGAATCTAGTCTCCCCTCCCGCACTATGCCACCTCAAGAGCTATCAATGTCGGTTGGCCGTTTGGAAGCAGCGCACCCTCTGAGGCATATGATAGCGCTGCGCAGAAGAGCAAAACTATTTTCGTGCGTATGTACGTTATTGCTTCGAAGTTTGATTCGTCTTTCTTTTCAACAATTTTGCTAATTCGTTGTTTAGTAGCCCATGCAGGAAAAACACGAGTGGAACAAAAGTTACTCTTCTCGAAGTCAAGCATTCGTTGCTCCTACTTCAGGCACTTCAACGACTCATGATACTTTTACGCTTCTACTGAGTTTTTCGGGCATGACTTGGCAAGTGGGTTGAAAATCTTCGCGTCGACGAAAAAACGGCTGAACCTCGGCACCCATAGGCCATTTGCTTTAATGTCTACTCGCGCGTTTTAGTCAGTACTGGTAGTTTTGTATAAAAGACTCGCCTTGAAGCAACTGAACAGCCGGCTCAACTTCGACATCATAGCAAACGTCATGCATGATTTTAGCAAAGTTGTCTCGGATCTCGTTTTGTTTCATGTGTGTATACCCCCTTCGCACAGTGGAGAGCATGTGATAGGGTAAACTTTTCACCACATGGACAATTAATGGCGTTGATAACTGGTAACTGAGTTTCAAAGACATAGTTTTTGTACCTTGATGTTCTTTGTAAAACGATTTTTGTTGGATATATATGGGCTAAAATAAATTACAATCCGTATTCATAAAATTCAGAATATATTGTGACATTGTTGGTAGTTCGCCATATCAATCCACCAACAGAACCATAATACGAAAGTTGTCGTTTTTTTTATTGTCTTCCATTCAGCATCCAGCCAGATTCTCTCATTTTTGCTTCTCTAATTGCGTTTTCTAAATTTTTTGTATAATTTATAACAACCTGGTGTAAATAATTGTAGTGTAAGTGTATGTTTAATTATAAGTTCTTTTCTGTTTATAAAATGGTACTACTGAAAAATATATCTTTGATGGATTCTGATTTATTGATGTTATTCTATCAGAAAGGGATTCAAAATTGTCTTCAAATTGCTTAAAACGCTTTTATTTGAATGGAAAACTCAATACAACTAATGATAGTGAAAGGTTGAGTTTTCACGTAACCATCTAAATAATTCATAAGTGCGTGATTTTGTTGCTGTTTTATGCATATACGTTTTAGTAATTTAGTGTTTTTAAAAGTTTTGATGAGTTGTTGACTCTCGGTTACAAGTTCGGAACCAATTAATGGTCATTTTAAGGAAAAAATGCAAAATAAATCTTCTTTCTTATCTTTTGGGAAAATAGCTTGCGAAATAGTTTCCTGATTTGTAATTTTGTACTGAATACCAAAAGTAGCACCCCCTTGTTTTAAGAAATAAAAGTTTTTTTGAGGCAGTTTTACTTTTTGAAGTAAAGTTTTACACCATTGGTTCCCTGCACCAGTACTCTCGTCCAACAATGCGTTTCCAACAACACGTAACGGCACCTTACCAGGCACCCCAATGTAAAATTTGTGAGCTCCATCAAAGTTTTACAGTAAACAGAAATATCCAAAGTATTCACATTTCTAGTGTTCAACACAACTGCAAATTAACCATTTGTTTAATCAGTGTAATTCTCTTATATTTGATTGTTCATAAGTGTAATTGATAACTGGTATTTTTCTTTTGAATATTAAAAGCAGTTTGCTCATAAGCCGCGTAGGACAATCCAATGAATGAGTAGTGATCACCCACTATGAGACATCACTGCATCGTATATAATTTTAAAGAAAAGGCACTATAGCTCGTTTAGAGCTGCGTCAAGAGAAATGTAAACATAAACATCTCTGCATCTTATATAATTTTAAAGACAAGCACTATAACTCTTTTAGAAATGCGTCATAAGAATTGAATTTATATATAAGATAGTTTGTTATGAATCTAGTCTACCCTACCGCACTATGCCACTGCAAGAGCTATCAATGTCGGTTGGCCGGTTGGAAGCAACGTAGACAAGGGTGCTGAGATGTGATAAAACAGAGTGAAATTTAAAAGACAAAAAAATAAGGTAATTTTCAAGAATGAAAAAGGTGTTACGTATCTGTTTGAAAAATAAATATTACACCTATGTGCTCATATATCTTTAGAGTGTTCAACTACATGTGAAGATTTCCATGCATCTTGTTTTAAGTAAATTAATGTGTAGTCGTTCATTGTTTTACAATTGTTGTTAAATATCTTTTCTGTTTTCAGGTAACCATCATGTGACATTTTTACTTGTTTCCTGTAAAAACAAGTAGTGCATCTAGTATTCTTGTGCGTCTTACCTCTACCGGGGGAACTATAAAATTATATTCTCCATTGAATAATAATAGCAATTATATTCTCTCACTCTTTTTCTATATATAAATCTCTCTCTCTCTCTCTCTTTCTCTCTGTATATGTATAAATTATTTATCTCTATTATTATTATAAAAAACTTTTGTTCTCAGTAGAAAAAACACCATGATATCACAATGCCTTGAAGGGGATGGTAAAAAAGGGACCCTTTTTTTCAGTCTACCCAAGATAAAAACTGAAAAAAATTGTATTGAAACAAAGTTGGGTTTCCTATCATGCAAGTACCTGAGTTATGTGCGTAGTCTCTAAATTTAAAATTGATGTCATTATGATTTGTAGCCACGCTTTTGAGTAGAAGTTTTCAGAGTAATAACAATTAGTTCATTGATTTGTAGCGCCGCCGGGATCCAGAAAAATGTTTAAATCCTTTTTGTTTCACTGGCTAGATGCTCACAACGATCTTTTAAAAGATTTGTTACTCTATATTCCTCTGTTAGATAAGGATAAAAGATTTTACTGCAAGATGATATAATAATAATGATTGTATGTCTCATTTTGTCTTATTATCGGAGATAAGAATAAGTGCCACAATTAATTAGAAATGGTGTTTCGCACTCGAAATGACATGTATCAAATTATAAATGCTTTTATCTTCTTATGTGTTGTTTTTTTGTTTGAGCTCTTCACATATTGATTTATGTTCTACAACATTTGTAGCAAACTCTACACATAAATGTTTGCGGTCCAGAGAAATATCTAGATAAATATTTAAACAGTGACATAATTTGCATAAGATTTCAAATTCCAAGTATGATTGACATATCATTTCGTAAGTATAAGTGATCTTTGAAAAAGAACAAGAATGCCCGTTAGTGTGCGTTCGCACATGTTGTTCCGACCTGAGCTCATCTACATTTTTGACATAATATGATAATTAAAAATAGATGTTTTTGGGTTTAATTAAATTAAGACAACCAAACTACTGATTGAGTTTTTCATTATAGCGCTCACAAAATCTGCCTTTAGAAAAACTCCAAAAAGAGCGAAAACAAAAAAAAATTAGCGAATGTGCTAGAAAAAGAGAAAAAAAACACAAGTTCTTACCACTCACAAAATGCTCACCAGGAATTGGAGGGAACCTCTGAATGACGGGAAAAAGTTACAAGTTTACGAAAATATCAAAAGCCGAAGTCTTTGAAAACGAACAATATTATAAACTTTAATACTATTCGCTATAAACAGACTGCATTGAGTAACATCATTCTTTCAATCCGCAATAAGAAGCCTACGAGAGCAGTCAGCATTTTACGACTACATGAAGAGTTAAAAAAGCAATTGCTCTCTTTGCTTTTTTTATTTCTTCGTGTAGTCGTAAAATGCTGTCTCGCTCAAATCAAAAAAGAATTGAACGAAAAAAGTGTCAAAGCCAATTAAAAACGAAAATTTTGGTAAAAATGTTTCTAATCTCACATTATAATGTAAATTTTTAACAGCAATGGGGTTCTTTTATTTAACAATATGAGTTCATTAAATCAAAAAGTGTGAACAGATTTTATAAAGCCAAGAATTTTTGATGCTTATGAAAACAACAACAAAAACATGCAAAAACCAAAAATTCAGCAGAAAAGTGCAACAAAGTGTCGAAGCCATTTAAACCATAACCTTTTCTCTGAAAACTTTATTTGTGGTCCATAGGACGTCTTCTCTAAACAAATGGGAACTCTCAAAATTGAGATAATGATAAATGATTTCAAAAGAATCTAAAATTATTGAAAAAAATTTGAAAATAATTTTTGAAATTATGAAAACTTGTGGCATCAATGTCATAAAACCAAAAATAAGCAGATAAAACTGCTGACCAGATTAACTTTGGTTGCTGTAGAAATAAAGGGGCTCCTGTAGTCATTACTGAGACAGACTTACAGTTCATGAAACTAAACTTATTAATTTTTAGTGTTCAAAAATTTTTGAAAATTTTTTTGTCTTAACAGCCACGCAATTCAATAGCTCCTATAGGAAAGGAATAAATACGCAAAGTTATGACTCCACAGGAAATTAAGGATAAGGATGTTTTCATTCTTTAGTTAGCAAAAAGACTTCAATATAAGTATTATGATTTCGAAAATAGCAACAAAGGCAGGCAAAACCAGAAAATTCAGTAAAAAAAAGTGCAAGAAAGTGTCGAAGCCACTTAAAAACGTATTTTTCTTCTCCGAAAACTTTATGTTTGATCCTTTGAACCTCTTCTCTAAGCCGCTTGAAACTATCAATAATAGGATAAAGTGATAAAATTTCAAATGGAGGCAAAATTACAAAATATCCAAAAGTAAAAAAAAATTAAAACGTGTCATCGAAGAAAAAAACCAAAAGTTAGAAGATAAAACCGCTATCCAAATTGATTTTAGTTCAGTAGAAAAGTAGCTCCTGTCACTACTGAGTCTGAATTACAGTTCACGAAAATAAGTTTAAGACTGGTTAATAACCAAAAAAGGGAAGACAAGGATGTTTGTCAATGTGTCATCAATGGGACATCACAATAAGTCCAACGATTACGGAAACAACGGCAAACGTTTCCAAAACCCAAAAAAAAGTCAAAGAAAAGCGAGAAGAAACTGTCGAAGCCATTTAAAATATAATCTTTTCTCTGAAAACTCTATATATGATCAGTTAGACGCCTTTTTTAAGCCAATGGGAAATGTCAATATTAGGATAATGAGATAAGATTTCGAACGCAACCAAATTTTAAAAAAAAATCGTAATTTGAAAATTATGAAAAACTCGTGTTATCGAAGAAGTCATAAAACCATTATTTAGCAGATGAATCCGCTTACCGGAATAATTTTGGTTGCAGTAAAAAGGAAGGGTTTCCTGCCATTACTCAGACTGACTTACTGTTTATGAAAACAAGTTTAATATCGGTTAATGTTCAAACAAAATTTCAATTTTTTTTAAAGTTCTATCTCAGTCTTAATTAACTGTAAACTCAAAGCACTACCTAGGTTTACCCAAAGCACGCTAGGAAGCTGATTGCACTTTTAGTTAGCAACTCTATGCTATAGGACTCCCAAAATTTAGCAAAATCTCAAAAAGAAAATCAATTGTTCGTTAAAAGTTTCGATATGAATAACATGAGCGATTCCTTGAATACAAGTTTTTTTTTCATTGGGTATCAGTAAACTGGAAATTGAGGCATGTCAGTAACGGAACCTCGATGTGAAAAGTGACTAGTCTCTAATTGATTTGAAAACAATAATAAATAGCTAAAGTTTTCGAAAAAAAACAACTCTCAAATGGAATTTATGTTTTTTTTATTGTAAACTTCCTCATGAGAAGAAAAGTAGTCTTTTTATTGATCGATTGATAGCACAAAACTGTTTCCTTTTTGTAGCTTGAAATATATTTTTCAAATGAAGTTTTTATAGCGAGGCCTTATTTGACTATGCCCTAAATTACGCTCAAAGTGAACAAAATCATACAAATATCACGTGTTCAAAAAAAAATTTAAGCCTCGATAATTCCTCAAAAAATACGAAATTAAAAAAACTGTTTTTTTTTGGACTCTACGCTGGACGAGCGTAGATGATACCACTCACATTTCTCTACAATGAATATATCAATCGGCCAAAGTTGTCTGAACAAAAAAACACCAAAAAAACCATTTGAGTTTATAGTTCCTCCCCCCACAAGTAGGGTCGGAACAAAAATTAATTGTTTAATTTTTTTGAGAATTGTTCCCTTAATTCTTTGGTCCTTAGCTACTTCAAAATGCGTTGAAATTTTAGTTTTTTCTACAACCTCTTCCTTTGTTTAATCAGTGTATGATTTTAGCAAAGTTGTCTCGGATCTCGTTGTGTTTCATGTGTGTATACACCCATCGCACAGTGGAGAGCATGTGATAGGGTAAACTTTTCACCACATGGACAATTAATGGCGTTGATAACTGGTAACTGAGTTTCAAAGACATAATTTTTGTACCTTGATGTTCTTTGTAAAACAATTTTTGTTGGATATATATGGGCTAAAATAAATTACAATCCGTATTCATAAAATTCAGAATATATTGTGACATTATTGGTAGTTCGCCATATCAATCCACCAACAGAACCATAATACGAAAGTTGTCGTTTTTTTTTCTCTTCCATTCAACATCCAGCCAGATTCTCTCATTTTTGCTTCTCTAATTGCGTTTTCTAATTTTTTTTGTATAATTTATAACAACCTGGTGTATATAATTGTAGTATAAGTGTATGTTTAATTATAAGTTCTTTTCTGTTTATAAAATAGTACTACTGAAAAATATATCTTTGATGGATTCTGATTTATTGATGTTATTCTATCAGAAAGGGATTCAAAATTGTCTTCAATTTGCTTAAAATGCTTTTATTTGAATGGAAAACCAATACAACTAGTGGTAGTGAAAGGTTGAGTATCCACGTAACCATCTAAATAATTCATAACTGCGTGATTTTGTTGCTGTTTTATGCTTATACGTTTTATTAATTTAGTGTTTTTGGAAGTTTTGATGAATTGTGGACTCTCGGTTACAAGTTCGGAACCGATTAATGGTCATTTTAAAGAAAAAATACAAAATAAATCTCTCTTATCTTTTGAGAACATAGCTTGCGAAGTAGTTTCCTGATTTGTAATTTTGTACTGAATACCAAAAGTAGCACCCCCTAGTTTTAAGAAGCGAAAAGTTTTTTTTGAGGCACTTCTACTTTTTGAAGTCAAGTTTTACACCATTGGTTCCCTGCACCAGTACTCTCGTCCCACAATGCATTTCCAACAACACGTAACGGCACCTTACCAGGCACCCCAATATAAAATTTGTGAGCTGCATCAAAGTTTTACAGTAAACAGAAATATCCATAATATTCACATTTCTAGTGTTCAACACAACTGCAAAATTAACCATAGTTGAATAAATCTGGAAATATATCACATCTTGCGACAACCTGTTTTTTATAAAAACTAATAATGGAGTTCATCAACTTTTTGTTAATTTCATAAGTGGGTGGGAAAACTAGTGTAAAAACTTTATTGAAATTTTTAATAGAAATTTGATTGCAAGATGGAGTAATATTGTGCAAAAATTAAATTTGTAATTTGTTGAACTATGGTGTGCTAACTTTTGCCGTTGAGTATTTTTAACTTCTACTTTTGATTAATGGTATTCCTTTCAAGTTTGTTTAAGTATAATTTTAAGCTTATTTATTGTATAATTTTGAGTTTTTTAAAAAACAAAAAGATGATTTATAACCGTACAGACAATGGTGCTGAAATGTGTTAAAATAACGTGAAATTTAAATGGTAAAATAAGGTGATTTTCAGTTGGTAGAAAAGGTGATTTTTTAAAGAAAAAAAGGTAATTATTAAAAGTTAAATTTATGAATTTATGTAATTTGAAATTATAAAGTAATGGGTAATATAGGATTCAAACGAAGCGAGGCCAAGTGAGCGGAGCGAATGGTGCCGAGGTGAGTTAGAATCCTATATTACCAATTTTTGGCCATCGAGGCTCTAGGACTTTTAGGCGATAGGAAATTGTTGAGGCTTCTATGAGAGCCGTTATTGAGGGAGGCTGTTAGTTTTACTCATCCACTTGCAGCATTAGCTGTTTGTTTTCAAGAGTCTCTTTTCGTTGTGTAATTTTTTTTATTTTATTGATAGATTTGAGAAATACAAAATGCTCTATGAAGACGAAGTGCAGGGAGGGCCCCTTGACCAGCGAATGTTCACCCAGTGTTGGGGAGGGGCATTTCTTAATTTAGTTTTTTAAAAATAAATTGGAGTCTCCTATTATAGCTCCCTCGAATTTAGGCATTATAGTATATTTACGGGTAATGCGGGGTGGGGGTTGGGGCTATAATGAAAAGGACTGAAAAATATTTTTATTGGTATTGCGTGGTTATAACTGAAGACACAATTTAAGAATACGTTTTGACTTAATCGTTTATTTCTTTCGATTTCTTGACAGAAGCTTGAATTTTGCTCCTAAATATAGAGTTGAAACGAGCTATGCCGAGTTTTTAGTTCCTCCCCCACAAGTAGGGTCGGAACAAAAATTAATACTTATTTTTTTTGAGAATTGTTCCCTTAATTCTTTGGTCCTTAACTACTTCAAAATGCGTTGAGATTTTAGTTTTTTCTAAAACCTCTTCCTTTGTTTAATCAGTGTATGATTTTAGCAAAGGTGTCTCGGATCTCGTTGTGTTTCATGTGTGTATACCCCCATCGCACAGTTGAGAGCATGTGATAGGGTGAACTTTTCACCACATGGACAATTAATGGCGTTGATAACTGGTAACTGAGTTTCAAAGACATAATTTTTGTACCTTGATGTTCTTTGTAAAACACTTTTTGTTGGATATATATGGGCTAAAATAAATTACAATCCGTATTCATAAAATTCAGAATATATTGTTACATTATTGGTAGTTCGCCATATCAATCCGCCAACAGAACCATAATACGAAAGTTGTCGTTTTTTTATTCTCTTCCATTCAACATCCAGCCAGATTCTCTCATTTTTGCTTCTCTCATTGCGTTTTCTAATTTTTTAGTATAAATTATAACAACTTGGTGTATATAATTGTAGTATAATTGTATGTTTAATTATAAGTTCTTTTCTGTTTACAAAATAGTACTACTGAAAAATATATCTTTGATGGATTCTGATTTATTGATGTTGATTGTCTTCAATTTGCTTAAAATGCTTTTATTTGAATGGAAAAGTCAATACAACTAGTGGTAGTGAAAGGTTGAGTTTTCGCGTAACCATCTAAATAATTCATAAGTGCGTGATTTCGTTGCTGTTTTATGCTTATACGTTTTAGTAATTTAGTGTTTTTGGAAGTTTTGATGAGTTGTGGACTCTCGGTTACAAGTTCGGAACCGATTAATGGTCATTTTAAAGAAAAAATACAAAATAAATCTCTCTTATCTTTTGGGAACATAGCTTGCGAAGTAGTTTCCAGATTTGTAATTTTGTACTGAATACCAAAAGTAGCACCCCCTAGTTTTAAGAAGCGAAAAGTTTTTTTTGAGGCACTTCTACTTTTTGAAGTCAAGTTTTACACCATTGGTTCCCTGCACCAGTACTCTCGTCGAACAATGCATTTCCAACAACACGTAACGGCACCTTATCAGGCACCCCAATGTAAAATTTGTGAGCTGCATCAAAGTTTTACAGTAAACAGAAATATCCATAATATTCACATTTCTAGTGTTCAACACAACTGCAAAATTAACCATATTTGAATAAATCTGGAAATATATCACATCTTGCGACAACCTGTTTTTTATAAAAACTAATAATGGAGTTCATCAACTTTTTGTTAATTTCATAAGTGGGTGGGAAAACTAGTGTAAAAATTTTACTGAAATTTTTAATAGAAATTTGATTGCAAGATGGAGTAATATATTGTGACATTATTGGTAGTTCGCCATATCAATCCGCCAACAGAACCATAATACGAAAGTTGTCGTTTTTTTATTCTCTTCCATTCAACATCCAGCCAGATTCTCTCATTTTTGCTTCTCTAATTGCGTTTTCTAATTTTTTTTTGTATAATTTATAACAACCTGGTGTATATAATTGTAGTATAAGTGTATGTTTAATTATAAGTTCTTTTCTGTTTATAAAATAGTACTACTGAAAAATATATCTTTGATGGATTCTGATTTATTGATGTTATTCTATCAGAAAGGGATTCAAAATTGTCTTCAATTTGCTTAAAATGCTTTTATTTGAATGGAAAACCAATACAACTAGTGGTAGTGAAAGGTTGAGTATCCACGTAACCATCTAAATAATTCATAACTGCGTGATTTTTTTGCTGTTTTATGCTTATACGTTTTATTAATTTAGTGTTTTTGGAAGTTTTGATGAGTTGTGGACTCTCGGTTACAAGTTCGGAACCGATTAATGGTCATTTTAAAGAAAAAATACAAAATAAATCTCTCTTATTTTTTGAGAACATAGCTTGCGAAGTAGTTTCCTGATTTGTAATTTTGTACTGAATACCAAAAGTAGCACCCCCTAGTTTTAAGAAGCGAAAAGTTTTTTTTGAGGCACTTCTACTTTTTGAAGTCAAGTTTTACACCATTGGTTCCCTGCACCAGTACTCTCGTCCCACAATGCATTTCCAACAACACGTAACGGCACCTTACCAGGCACCCCAATATAAAATTTGTGAGCTGCATCAAAGTTTTACAGTAAACAGAAATATCCATAATATTCACATTTCTAGTGTTCAACACAACTGCAAAATTAACCATAGTTGAATAAATCTGGAAATATATCACATCTTGCGACAACCTGTTTTTTATAAAAACTAATAATGGAGTTCATCAACTTTTTGTTAATTTCATAAGTGGGTGGGAAAACTAGTGTAAAAACTTTATTGAAATTTTTAATAGAAATTTGATTGCAAGATGGAGTAATATTGTGCAAAAATTAAATTTGTAATTTGTTGAACTATGGTGTGCTAACTTTTGCCGTTGAGTATTTTTAACTTCTACTTTTGATTAATGGTATTCCTTTCAAGTTTGTTTTAGTATAATTTTAAGCTTATTTATTGTATAATTTTGAGTTTTTTAAAAAACAAAAAGATGATTTATAACCGTACAGACAATGGTGCTGAAATGTGTTAAAATAACGTGAAATTTAAATGGTAAAATAAGGTGATTTTCAGTTGGTAGAAAAGGTGATTTTTTAAAGAAAAAAGGTAATTATTAAAAGTTAAATTTATGAATTTATGTAATTTGAAATTATAAAGTAATGGGTAATATAGGATTCAAACGAAGCGAGGCCAAGTGAGCGGAGCGAATGGTGCCGAGGTGAGTTAGAATCCTATATTACCAATTTTTGGCCATCGAGGCTCTAGGACTTTTAGGCGATAGGAAATTGTTGAGGCTTCTATGAGAGCCGTTATTGAGGGAGGCTGTTAGTTTTACTCATCCACTTGCAGCATTAGCTGTTTGTTTTCAAGAGTATCTTTTCGTTGTGTAATTTTTTTTATTTTATTGATAGATTTGAGAAATACAAAATGCTCTATGAAGACGAAGTGCAGGGAGGGCCCCTTGACCAGCGAATGTTCACCCAGTGTTGGGGAGGGGCATTTCTTAATTTAGTTTTTTAAAAATAAATTGGAGTCTCCTATTATAGCTCCCTCGAATTTAGGCATTATAGTATATTTACGGGTAATGCGGGGTGGGGGTTGGGGCTATAATGAAAAGGACTGAAAAATATTTTTATTGGTATTGCGTGGTTATAACTGAAGACACAATTTAAGAATACGTTTTGACTTAATCGTTTATTTCTTTCGATTTCTTGACAGAAGCTTGAATTTTGCTCCTAAATATAGAGTTGAAACGAGCTATGCCGAGTTTTTAGTTCCTCCCCCACAAGTAGGGTCGGAACAAAAATTAATACTTATTTTTTTTGAGAATTGTTCCCTTAATTCTTTGGTCCTTAACTACTTCAAAATGCGTTGAGATTTTAGTTTTTTCTAAAACCTCTTCCTTTGTTTAATCAGTGTATGATTTTAGCAAAGGTGTCTCGGATCTCGTTGTGTTTCATGTGTGTATACCCCCATCGCACAGTTGAGAGCATGTGATAGGGTGAACTTTTCACCACATGGACAATTAATGGCGTTGATAACTGGTAACTGAGTTTCAAAGACATAATTTTTGTACCTTGATGTTCTTTGTAAAACACTTTTTGTTGGATATATATGGGCTAAAATAAATTACAATCCGTATTCATAAAATTCAGAATATATTGTTACATTATTGGTAGTTCGCCATATCAATCCACCAACAGAACCATAATACGAAAGTTGTCGTTTTTTTATTGTCTTCCATTCAACATCCAGCCAGATTCTCTGATTTTTGCTTCTCTCATTGCGTTTTCTAATTTTTTAGTATAAATTATAACAACTTGGTGTATATAATTGTAGTATAATTGTATGTTTAATTATAAGTTCTTTTCTGTTTACAAAATAGTACTACTGAAAAATATATCTTTGATGGATTCTGATTTATTGATGTTGATTGTCTTCAATTTGCTTAAAATGCTTTTATTTGAATGGAAAAGTCAATACAACTAGTGGTAGTGAAAGGTTGAGTTTTCACGTAACCATCTAAATAATTCATAAGTGCGTGATTTTGTTGCTGTTTTATGCTTATACGTTTTAGTAATTTAGTGTTTTTGGAAGTTTTGATGAGTTGTGGACTCTCGGTTACAAGTTCGGAACCGATTAATGGTCATTTTAAAGAAAAAATACAAAATAAATCTCTCTTATCTTTTGGGAACATAGCTTGCGAAGTAGTTTCCAGATTTGTAATTTTGTACTGAATACCAAAAGTAGCACCCCCTAGTTTTAAGAAGCGAAAAGTTTTTTTTGAGGCACTTCTACTTTTTGAAGTCAAGTTTTACACCATTGGTTCCCTGCACCAGTACTCTCGTCGAACAATGCATTTCCAACAACACGTAACGGCACCTTATCAGGCACCCCAATGTAAAATTTGTGAGCTGCATCAAAGTTTTACAGTAAACAGAAATATCCAAAATATTCACATTTCTAGTGTTCAACACAACTGCAAAATTAACCATAGTTGAATAAATCTGGAAAGATATCACATCTTGCGACAACCTGTTTTCTATAAAAACTAATAATGGAGTTCATCAACTTTTTGTTAATTTCATAAGTGGGTGGGAAAACTAGTGTAAAAATTTTATGAAATTTTTTATAGAAATTTGATTGCAAGATGGAGTAATATTGTGCAAAAATTAAATTTGTACTTTGTTAAACTATGGGGTGCTAACTTTTGCCGTTCAGTATTTTTAACTTCTACTTTTGATTAATGGCATTCCTTTCAAGTTTGTTTAAGTATAATTTTAAGCTTATTTATTGTATAATTTTGAGTTTTTTAAAAAAACAAAACGATGATTTATAACCGTACAGACAATGGTGCTGAAATGTGTTAAAATAACGTGAAATTTAAATGGTAAAATAAGGTGATTTTCAGTTGGTAAAAAAGGTGATTTTTTTTAAGAAAAAAAGGTAATTTTTGAAAGTTAAATTTATGTAATTTGAAATTATATAGTAATGGGTAATATAGGATTCAAACGAAGCGAGGCGAAGTGAGCGGAGCGAATGGTGCCGAGGTGAGTTAGAATCCTATATTACCAATTATTGGCAATCGAGGCTCTAGGACTTTAAGGCGGCGCGAAATTGTTGATGCTTCTATGGGAGCCGTTATTGAGGGGGACTGTTAGTTTTACTCATCCACTTGCAGCATTAGTTGTTTGTTTTCAAGAGTCTCTTTTCGTTGTGTAATATTTTTATTTATTGATAGATTTGAGAAATACAAAATGCTCTATGAAGACGAAGTGCAGGGAGGGCCCTGGACCAGCGAATATTCACCCAGTGTTGGGGAGGGGCATTTCTTAATTTAGTTTGTTAAAAATAAATTGGAGTCTCCTATTATAGCTCCCTCGAATTTGGGCATTATGGTATATTTACGGGTAATGCGGGTGGGGGTTGGGGCTATAATGGAAAGTACTGAAAAAAATTTTTATTGGTATTGCGTGGTTATAACTGAAGACACAATTTAAGAATACGTTTTGACTTAATCGTTTATTTCCTTCAATTTCTTGACAGAAGCTTGAATTTTGCTCCTAAATATAGAGTTGAAACGAGCTATGCCGTATTTATTGTGCAAATTGTAACTGTTTGCTTCAGGTCAAATGAACACGTGCATTTACTTATTGAATCCGGAAATGAAATGATCAATAGTAACACAAATATATAGCTTATCTACTAACTGAATAGTTATTAAAGCGTGAGACGTCATGATATTCAATTTTGCCAAACATTTCAAATGTGAAGAAACTACAATTCATATAACCCTGGTTATTCAAAATATGTAAAATGTCTGAAGGTCTGAAAGACGACTTGAATAACAAAATTGCGGTTCCTCTTGCCGAGGACGATTTTAGCGATATCGATGACTACGAAGATCCAAACCTTGCTGTTGACGGCGCAAATTTATGGGATGTTACTGCGTGCAATACTAATGACTCGAATAACAACGACGATGATGCCTATATACCAGCCGAGCTGAAGGAAAATAAATCAGATTGCAAGGTAAGCCTCTCTAAAATAATTTTTAACCTTGTTTTCGAGAGCATTCGATGACTTAAAGAACGCACTTATGGCGGTATTTAATTTGACCTATTTGCTGGCACAATATTGTTGCAGATATCTCCCCTAAATTTGACATAAAATAAGAGCATCTGTATCTTGAAAATAATTCAACTTAAGAGATTACTTACAAATTTTAGGTATTAGTTATCGGTGCGACGAATTCAGGAAAAACGTCTTTAATTGAGAAGTTCCTAACGGGCAAAAACTCAGAAGCTAGAACGACGTTTGGAATTGACATAAGCAAAGCTAAAATGCCTCTGAAAGCAGCTGCAGATAAATTACCTCAACAGCCCGACGGCGTGAACATTTTGATTTACGACATGGCTGGTATGCGCAAGTTTCAAACGCACAACTCATCTTATTATTCGAACGTATTCGCTGCATTGTTTGTGTTCGATGTCACATGTAAAATATCTCTCAATTTCACAATAAACTGGCTGGAGGATTACTCCAGCTTCTGCAAACGTGCCAAAATCAGTCCTCCTTTGAAAGCTCTGGTATGCAATAAGAGTGATCTCCTGAACCCGGCAATGAATCGACAGGAAATTACGGAGCTCGCTCAAGAAAGTGGCATGACTTGTGTTTTCGAATGTTCTGCTAAAACAGGCAGAAATGTGGACTTCATTTTTTCACACATTGCTGAGCAATTCATAAAATTCCGCCTTGAAGCTTCTCAAAATACTTAATGTTGTATAGATTTTTTTAGTTTGTTAACTAAAAATTATTTTGGGTGTTTGATAGAAATCACAATTTCAGTTAAATTAACTTTTAGAATTTAATTTCATCAACAATTGAGTCTTGAACGTGGACCGATGTCTGTAACTTGAGATCTTAATTTAATCGGAATTGCTCGAAAATCAGGCAAAAATTATCTGCTCTCCACCAAAGATTGAAGCAATAATTATAGTCGAAGGTGTCTTATGTATAATTTTTTTGTTCTGATTTCTCTTTTAGATTGATTTGTGCACTAGCTTCTCAAGTATTGCTGCTGATCTGAATCGCTGTCA
This sequence comes from Convolutriloba macropyga, assembly GCF_964194025.1. NCBI lineage: Eukaryota > Metazoa > Xenacoelomorpha > Acoela > Convolutidae > Convolutriloba > Convolutriloba macropyga. Next base: position 73,216,887 of record NC_134468.1, on the reverse strand, counting down.
TTCACTTTAAGCAATGAAACTCAAATAATAAACCAAATCAAATTAAAGTATTTCTTTTTTCAATTTAAGTAAGTTACTGGTCTATAGTTAACTCAACCAAAGGTGCTTGACATCTGCTATGCTTCACACAGGAAGTGTTCCAAGCTATCAAATAGCCATTTTTCTTAGGGAAACGATTGAAATGAGAATAGACAAGTACAATGACTATTAATTTGATAAATCAGTGTTAATTTGAAAATAAATTGTACGTTCACAACGACCATTGATATAGATTTTTTAGGTTTGTTCAAGCAAGCCCAGTGTCAAAAACGTCTGGACTAATAACTTCAATTTCTAAATGCGTAAGAAAGTTTAAAGAGTTTAAACTTTGAAATTTCGTAATGTAAAACTGTATTTTTATCTTCAACTGAAGAAACAGCAACGAACAGTTTGAGATGGTTTTGCAAACTAATTTCTGTTTCAAACTAAATACTACAAAGTATGCAATTTTTAAGTGCTCTCGAACGGATTTTGAAGCATTTATTGCCAACGTGTTGGTCTTTTTATACAAAATTGTCGCTTGACCGTTTTGACTTTTCGAGTGACTTTTACGCCCTTGACTTTTTAGTTGTGTGATCTAAATCTCGTTCGTTCACACGTTTTAGCTGCTGAACTCAAGCGGCGGTTGTTCACTACTAAAATTCATATGACGGTGCGCCCAATTTCTTTTGACTATAGATTTGATTAGTGGTTATAGTGGTATATATAATAACCTCGAATGACGTCATCTGAATCCCCCTTAGAGAATTTACTGACTCCCCACACCCCAATTGAAGCAGGATGCAATAAATAGACCTCCCTCCAATTATTCAGGAACAATTATTTCAACGATTTTTATTCCTAAATAAGCATTCCTAAAATAAGCAACCGTGAAATTGCCGGAAACTAGTCGTGATTAATTTTAATGACCTGGTTGCTGACAGAACAGAGCAAATAAATTGACGCTTTTAAAACTCTCGAAGGCATTTTTTTATAGTTTTTTAATTTGGTATTTAATCGTAGTCCTGCTTCCAACTAAGGGATTAAGAAAGTGCGAAAATAAAGCGACTGGTAAATATACCCATAAGCTTTAGAGCTTGTTACTAAATTAAATTTAAGGTATGAAATGGCTATCTAAGACTAATCGGATCAAACTTCAAATACCAGGTATCTTTGATTTTATTTATAGATATAGACTTAATTTCACGTAGCTTTAAAGAGCAACTATTAAAATGCCAGTTGAGATTGAGGAAAGAATGAAACTAGCCTTGAAAATTAAAAAAATGCTTGAAATATTGAAAAAGCGGCAGAAGAAGGTAAAGCAAAACATAGTTTTTTTTCCGACAAAGTGAAAAAAACATTTAAAAAAGTGTGCAATAGCAGCTGTCGGATAAGATGGCTGGGTATTAATGAAGTAGTTGAACCAATATAACTCTTAAACGGACAGTTGGAATTAAACGATGCGCCAGTTTCCCGCGAAAACGCTGCAATTTTTGATCCATATGATCTTTTCAGTCAATTAGTCACACCATAAATTTTCTCTTATACGAAGTAGATGTTGATTATATCATTTTCTTCTAAAAAGTTCAATTCAAGACTACATCTAAGTTATTCTAAGTTGAAATAATTAACTGAGTGTTTCTACAACTGTTTCAGGGTTATTATATCTATCCTCAATCCCAGAAGCAATCAGCAACTTTTATAACAGCAAAAAATGATTATTGGGCCATGAGCAGTTTAAACTTTTAAAAGGGGAGAAATGTTTTAAAACTATTATATGTTATCTTTCAGCCAGCCAATCCAGTTTTTTGTTTCGAATGGTTTTATTGTCAAGTGAACTTTTATTCGCAACTTCATCTCAGTAATCCCAAACTGTTTTCTAATAGCCGCACAGCGATAGCTTGGGCAATTATTGGCCTTCTGTTGAGTTTTGTACGACTCGAAGAAGATTATTGGCTTTCTTGAGGTTTTACCGGAAATGCTATTCGTTCTGACGGCATTCTGACCTAAAAGCGGAAGATTAAAATTGCCGTTTGAACTGATTTTTTCTGAGCGAGGGAATTCTTTTTGATCATGCGCTTCGATCAATGAATTACTTTTCGACTTTGAAAAGTGTTTTCTGACAGAATGCCGCATATAGATAGCCATTTTAAGCCTTTTTTCGTCCGACTGGGCCAGCTTTTTTTCGCTTATATATCTTTTTTGAAATATTTTTTATTGAGGCTGTATTAGTATGTGAACCTCTGAAATTGATACCACAGTGTTTTTGAGAGTCTAATAATACGTTTTAAATTCTTAGTCAGCACTTATTTCCAATTTTTTAATTCATTTTTGGCTTTTTCTTAAAAAATTACTTCATTTTGGGATCTTAAAGCGATTTATTTCTCATAATTTTTAAAAAATCAGTGAATATGGCAATTTAACTAAGATTTTTCATGTTCTAAGGGCCTCTTTATAACGTGAGGTATTTCTTTTTTTTTTAGAATTGTACACATGCTTACCCAATTTTCGCAGTTGTTTTTGTCTAATTTTTCTCAGTTTTTTAGTTTTTGGATTTAATTACTAGAAATTTTTTTGGCACTGAAATGGATCCTAATTTTTTTTTTACTATTAATTGAATGATTGTGCGCCGTTCAGTATTTGAAATTTTGCAAATTTTTTTTTATGTACAATTTTGAAAAGTTATTTATTCTTATTGCAAAATATTTTATTTTTCTAATCTTTGAACTAGATTTCTACATTATATTCAGACGGATTGCTTCATAGTTTTATTGTAAATAAGGAAATGTGATTGCTTTTCTGCTTCTTTGTTTTCAATTTGATTTTTAACTTTCGAAAATCATGACCTAGGCTTTATTTTTTCTTGTTTTTGGTTGTCCTTATTCTCCGCATTCTAGCATGTGTCAGTCTATTATTTTCCTGAGACTTTTACTTCGAATCAGCTCTGCTTTTTATCAGTTGTTAAAGAATAATGATTAACCTTTCTTAGATTTTTATTTTGGTTGCAATTGATTTCATTTGAGTGCAGAAACGAATTTGCTTGAAATGTCGTTTAAACTTTTTGACTGAGTACTTTCTACGAATATGATTGAGACTTTGGTCGTTTTCAAACGATTTTTCCCTTTGAATTATATTCTGTTGTCTTTTTGTTGATATATTTGAAGGTGTTCCAACTGTTTTTTTCCTGATTTTGCATTTTGCGATTTTTGGCGTATTATGTTATTTAATTGAATTTATTCGTAATTGAGTTAAACGCTCATGCCTATAGGCTCTTTTTACTATAAAGGATGCAACTTTTGTCTCTTTACAAATTGACAAAAAATTGAGATCTTTTACACAATTGTTTCCTCATTTTTTGTCCTTTTCTTCAATAATTGAGATGTTTCTGATTTCATTAAGGCTGGGCTGATATTTTGTGTATTGGAAATTTGTTTCCTTTGCACTAAACAACGGTTTACTTTTGTATGTGCATTTCTATTACATGGAAAATAAATTGAATTTCCCTAATTTTTCTTGCTATTTTTTTCTGGCAATTTGTTTTGTTCTTTGACTTGAAACTCTTGTTTTCTCTACATTGATGCCTTCTAAAAGGAGATATTAGCTATTTCCAAAGTCATTGTTTTTTGGAGGATATGACTTTTGGAGGATATGAGTCGTTTTTTTGGAGGATATGAGTCGTTTCGAGAATTCCGGCTGTTTTTTATTTCGTCACGATTTTTGTTACGACCATATAACTTCGCAACCAATTCAAATCTGCTTTTTTTTCATTCGTTCAATTTCAACTGAGGTGCGTGCGTGACGTTATTTTTCACTGTTAGTGGAGATAGTTTTTCATTTGCGTGATTAAATTTTTGGTCATACGTGACTTACCTCACTCAAAAATGACCTCCTCACTTTGAAATTGACTTTTCTTTACTTTAATTCAAAGAGATAAAGTCAAGTGACTGTTTGTCACTCTAAATAAAGGTTATTTTGAGGGCAGCTATTATAGACAGCAATAACTTGCAGATTCTTAATCAAAATATAACATCTCAGCTTTTAATGAAAAGAATAATATTTTTGGTCTGTCTCTTATTGTTTTTTTTTGAGACTGCAAATCTACAAGATTTTGCAGCTATTTTCTTGCAATCTGCCCGCTATATTTTTCACCGAAGTTTTTCCGTCAGCACATATTTGAAGATAAAGAATGAAAAAATGGCAAGCTTAGTTTTTTGAGAATTTTTCTGAATTCCTCCCAAAAGAACTATTTTATAAGTCTTCACCACGCGGTTTGTTTTTTTTTCAAGATCTTTCAAGTTCCCAACCTTCATTTCATGATGAATAGTTGGAACAATTAGGAATCTGTCATTCGTTTTGAACCGTTCCTTGAGTTTTTTTGGTGTATCAATCCAAGTAATATATTTTGATACTTAATGTGGTATTGTTGTCAAACGAACCCTAGTCCATTCGTATTATTTAAATTAAATGTGCAGGTTTTTTGAGATGCAATAATTTTGACTTTATTCAACGAAATTGACTATGTGAGATAACTTTGCACTCTTTAAGCAAGTGAGGCCGGTCTTTCTGAAGCTATCTACAAGTAAAGTAGCACCTTGTTAGTCGTTTGCGAGCAATGCATCCGACGTTAGTCGGTCGCTTCTACTCAGAACTGTATTATCTCTTGGTCGAGTTAAAGATGACTAGAAACCCAAACTTTGAGGAGTTCATGGACAAAAGCAAACTAGTGCAATTTGTAGTAAACCAATGGAAAAGACTGAACCTGGTGGAAAGAAACCACATGCGTTGAAGCAGGTTTTTCAACTGATTTGTGCGACCTGTAATGTTTTTTTCCTTTCAATCTAGTAACAAAATAATTTGAGTTTTTCAAATAAAAAATTCCGATAAGCTCGGAATTGCAATGTTAATACCGTGCAGTTGTGTCTTTTCCTCCATGTAGTAGTGAGTTTTTTTGTTTCAAATTATTGTGACCTTTTCTTTTTTTCAATTTTCTTACAAATCTAAGTATTTCGATTGTATTGGCGTGCTGTGTTTTTGCAATCCAAGGTATTTGACACTTTTTTCGACTTCAAGTTAATGAGAAGTCAATGTAGATTGGTGATTTTAGTCACGTTGAAGTAAACTGAGCAAACATTAGGGTTGATTTGAGGCGTGATTTTTTTCAAAATGCCTTTAAAGGGGAGAGAAATTGGTGTTTGAACAAATTTTCTGTTTTCAGGCAGAATTCTTTTTCATGTGCGTCATTTAGACTTGTTCTCAGTATTTCTTCTCTTGAGTGCTATATGAATGAGGCATATGTGTTCTAGTTGCACCTATGACTTTGACACGAATTGTGGTCATTAATGTTAGTTCAATATAACGTGTGTCCTATCCCTTGTCATCAATGACAGGTCATCAATGACAGGTCTTTTTGGTTGCTAATCAGATAAATGAACCTAACAAGTCTTCTGAGTCCATAGCTAGTGTTTTTCATGACTTCGACACTACTTGTTTTCAATTTTTGGGGATATTTGGGTTGCTCTTGTATTTGCTAAACTCTGCTGTCTTATTTTTAAATCTCATTAGTGACAGGTCTCATAGGTTCCTTGTAGATTAAAATGATCAATTTCAAGAAATATTGCTGATTTTTTTTACTTTCAGTTTTTTTTCAGTGTTTTCTTACCTCTTGGTTATGGCAAGTCTCATCAGTTTATAAGGATGCTTGAGTCAATCCTAGTTAATCGTTTCAGGCCATAGCTATTGCTGTCGGTGGCTTTTATAACTGTGAATGTTCAAAATTATAACCCATTTTTTTGGGAAAATTGATTATATTTTTGTTATTCTACTGTTTAGTCTCATTTATGATGACCGGATTTATGAGGGAAAAGTGCATTCAAGCCTCTGGGAGCTTGAATTCCTAGGTATTCATTTTGATTTGATACTTTTTATAAATGTAAGCTAATTTTTATATCGCTTTTTTGTTTTTCTAGGTCTTGTCGCTCATTCTCAAAAACGTAATACAGTTCTCATTGGCCTTGTAGTGAGACGTGTTTTTGGTCAATTTGTTTACTTTATTTTTAGCTAATTTTATTGAGATACCGTTTGTTTTCACATCATTTGAGTGAATTTGTGCATCTTGCCTTCAATTGTAGTTCTGTTTCCCTTTTTCAATCATTAGAAAAGCTATTTCGAAATCACGGTGTGCTGTGGTTAAGGATCCGGAATGCAGCTATGTGTTTGTTTTACTTTGACTCTTTCTGATTTCCAATTTCCTTAGCTAGTTTCCTTTGCTTTGTCGGCCATAGATTCCCTTTAGGTTGTATTGTGTACTCATTCAAAGAATGCACAGGGTAAGAATTTTATGAATTGTTGATGTTATTATTTCTCAAAATACTAGATCTTGGAAAACAAAATTTTCCAATTATTTCTAGATTTTTTTGTTTATGCTCATATAGGGCCATGGGTTTCTTGCGTGTTTTAGTTTGACATTGTTTTAAAATTGTTAATTGTCAGGTCCTTAGTTAAAAAAAACACTTGAGTTAATTCAGTTTGCTGACCTGTTGTTCAGGAGATGTCCTGCTATGTCTTTATTTGTGTTGGTTTTTTGTTGGAATATTGATTGCCCTCAAAACAAGTCGATAATTGAAATTTGGTTTCAAAACTCTAGTTTGAGAAAGACGTTTGAACCTTTTGTAAGTTTATATTTTAAAATTTAGATCGCCAAGATAATCCCGTGCAGTTGTTTGAAAGCAATCAGGTTGTTGAAATAATGCTCTTTGTATAGCCTTGAAGGTCAATCTGTTCAGCTGCTCTTTTAAATAATTATGAAAAGCTGCAAGTTATCATTTTGAACTTTCCAAGCACTATTTGAAGTACGTTTATGGTTATGCTAACGCTGAAAAGCAAAAAACTGGGTTGTACAATAATTTATGGTTATAAGAGTTGTTTCGTATCTTAATTTTTCGTTCCGACCCCACTTGTGGGGGGGAAGGACTATATACTCAAATGGGTTTTTTTTGTTCAGACAATTTTGGCCGATCGATTTATTCATCGTAGAGAAATGTGAGTGGTATCATTAAAAAGCTAGTCCAGTGTAGAATTTCTAACTTAAAAGATTTTTCTGAATTTCTTTTTTGAGGAGTTATCGAGGATTGAAGTTTTGTGTGAACATGGGGTATTTGGCATGTTTGTTCACTTTTAGTGTAATTTTTACATCAAATTACGATGTTTTTAATAAAATATTAATTCAAAGTTACATTTCAGGCCACAAAATGAAACCAGTTCTTAATAGACGAAAGGCGATAAAAAAGAATAGTTCTAGTCTCATAGGGAAGTTTACTATAAAAAAAATTGAATTCTATTTCAGAGCTTTTTTTAGAAAACTTTTCATATTTTTTTTTGTTTTCTTGGGTCACTTTTCATATCTAGGTTCCGTTAATGACAAACCTGATATACAGTCAAGTGAAGCCCAATGAACAATCAATTCGTTTTCAAATAATTGCTCGTGTTTTTTTTGCTTCGACTCTGAGTTTTCGTAATTTTCAATGAAATTTTGATTTTATTTTTGAGGTTTTGCTAAGTTTTTGGAGTCCTATGTCGTTGTCCCGTTGATTAAAATTGCAATAGTTTTCGTAATAAGCTTCAAGTGAACCTATCTAGAGCTTTCAGTCGACAGCTAGTGGCTGTTAAGCCTTTAAAAATAATTTTTCGAGAAATTTTTTTAACATTAACCGATCATAAAACTATTGTCGTGAATTGTATGTCAGTCTCAGTAGACAGAGCCCCATTCCTTTCTACTGCAACAAAAAATAATGGGGCTAGCAGTTTTATCTTCTAACTATTTCTTTTTGATGACTTCAATGCGACAAGTTATCAAAAAAAAATTTTAAAAATTTTTGGATATTTTCTTATTATTGGTTCCTCTTGAAATCTTATAACATTATCCTGATATTGATATCTCTCATTGGCTTAGACAAAACGTTCACTGGATGATGGATAAATTTTGCAGAGAAAAGCTTTTGGTTTAAATGGCTTCGACACTTCTCGCACTTTTCTGCTCAAATTCTGGTTTTTGCCTATATTTGTTGTCGTTTCCATAGTCATAATACTTATTGTCACGTCTTATTGATTACCTATGCATGACAAATATCCCTGTCCTCCAATCGAGGCATACGCTCCAATTGAGCGTATTTACTGACTTCTGTTGTAAGCTATTGAATTTAATGGCTGTTAAGACTTTAAAAATAATCGAAATTTTTTTTTTTGAAAATTATTCGGTCTTAAACATTTTCGCGTGAACTGCAAGTCAGTCTCAGTAATGATCGGATACCCTGTTTTCTAGTTCAATCAAAATCAATCTATTTAGAGGTTTTATCTTCTTAGTATTGGAGTTATGACTTCGATGCACGAGTTTTCACATTTTTTTTTAGTTTTTGGATTTTTTTTCATAATTTTTGTTCCTTTTGGAATCTTAACACATAATCCTACTATTGATAGTCGCATTGGCTTAGAGATGACGTTCAACGGATCATATATAAAGTTTTTAGGGAAAAATTTAATGTTTCAAATGGCTTCGACACTTTCTTCTCGCACTTTTCTACTTAATTTTAGGATTTTTGCCTCTTTCTTTTTATTTTCAATATCTATGATTTACTGTAATGTCTTATTGATGACTTTCAGTGACACTTATCCTTGTTGTCTCATCAAGGCATAACTTAGCGTATTATTAGCTTCCGTTGAAAGCTATTGAATTTAATGGCGTTGATACTAAGGGTTTTCTCAAACAATTCGTGGTTTTATTGTATTTGTTCATCTTTGTTGATCTTTTGGAGTCAAATGGTTGAAGAAACCCTGTTGCTGTTAAAAAAATTATTTGAAAGTAGAGAAGTTCCTACCAAAAAAATCATGGTTTCGACACTTTTCTCGCTCATTTTTTCTTTGAATTAGCATTTTTTTGCTTTTTTTCAATCTTTAGGTGGCAATAAAAAGCTGACCGGTCCCATTAGCTTGTGTATGAGGATTGAATGAATGATGTTACCCGAAGCAGTCAGTTTGCAACTGATTCTTATCATTGAGAGATCCCGTACAATTCCTTGTATTTTAAAAATTAACATGTTTTCCTGATATTTTGACGTAACTGATGTTTTGTTTGTTTGTCAATATGCGTTTTCATAAAAGTTATGTGAGTGTTGTGTTTTTGTTTCTTTTTTCTTCCTTAAGCACAATCGCGTAATTACAGATCCCAATGATTTTCAATTGTGGCCCAATTGAACTTATTTATGCATTCAGTAAAATGTTAGCTGAATTAGTATAAATAGAAATTGAAATAAAAATACATATTATTCAGATAATAGCTAATGATTTTCATGGCTTCACTAATGTGTTTTCCCAATGTCTGTAATTTTTTGTTCGGAATTTTTAAGTTTTTTTGCATCTTTAGTCCGTTCTTATGGCTCAGTCTAACCAGAGACAGGTGCTATTGGTTTCGTTATGACTTTTTATTAAATTTATCAAGAATTATTTCGTTAAAATCTAATTATTTTTGATTATCTCGTTGTCAAAAATGTAAGTAAAAAGACAGTTAAGTCAAAATTGTAGATGAGCGCGGGTCGGAACATCATATGCGAAGGCAACTTAACGAGCCTCCTTGTCTGTGTATATGGACAATTTTTGACCTTTTTCATCCTCTCAAATGCAAATCACCATCTTGCCCTGTTAATCAGATCTATTCAGTAAAATAGGTAAAATCGTAGTTTAAATATCCTTTTTGGATTATCTGATTCTTGAGATTCATTATCTGGCTTAGTTAGGAACGCTTTTGATTTATCTGATCAATTTTCGGAGTCAATTATGTCACATCTCTGCAAGTTGAAAAATTTTATAATACGCTTTACGGAGTAATATTTGTGTCATTGGTCAATTTGTTCTCGAATACTATCTTTTAACACCTAAATAGTTTCAATTTCGGGCACGAAATTCTTGCTGAAAACCGTTGATTTCTAGCTGCTTCAATTCTTGCTAAGGTCTGTTGGTTGCGTATTTGATGGGATGTTGATGGTTGCACTGCAGTTGAGCACAGACCTTGATTTTAAGTGGTAAAATGAGGCCATAAGACTATTCAGTGAACAAGTAATTTCATGACAGATTCTTGTGGGATGATTCGGGATGTGCATTCAATGCTGCACCCATGCCGTCTCCATCGATGACAAAAGCGCAAATTATCTCTATTTATATTTACGGTGAATTTAGATTTGAATATGAGGGCTAAAGATTATCTGCAATATGTAAATGTGAAACACCAGAGGAATATTAATGCCATGTATTTATTTGGGATTGACTACAAGATTGCCAACAACCTAAGAGGAGGAGTGGCGACCCTGATCGAGAAAATCAAGCCAGCTTACGAACGACTGAGTGCCGATGAAAAGCAGGTGAGCAAATTTATCGTTCGGGTGAATTGAGACAAGATCAACAGAGTTATTCCCTTTTACCAATATACTGCATTGCTTGATTTGCGGTGAGTCATTTTTGCAGATCTGTCATCAGAAAGGTATTAATTAAACAGATACAGGTGAGTTGTTCCAGCCTTTTGAAATGAAATTTCAACTTATTCGGAGGAAAAAATTTAGGCATATGAAATTGCCACTAAAAGCAACAAGATCAAAAAATTTGTGTTATATCATGAAAAATAAGCACATTTGATTGCAGTCAAGCCAGCTTTCGAACTAAACTAAAATTGTCGAATAAAAGTTTTGAAAACTTGAGTTAACAATAAAGGAGAAACAGATTTCGTATTTTTTAAGTACAGAGAAAGTTTTGGTGATGAATTTTTCGGGGGCACGGATATTACCCGAAATTTCGATTAGGCGAACGGATTTTTTTGCGTCCATTAGGTAAAGATCTTGACTTCAAGCTTGTGGAAATTGGGCGGAAACTGATTAAAATACTCAAAACGGTACTTCAAAATCGACTCGGCGCTTATATGTCTGATTTGTCCCTATAAATTGTACGTACAGAAGAGTGGAAAATCTGGTGTTTTT
>NC_134468.1:73147131-73205654 GCF_964194025.1 Convolutriloba macropyga | reverse complement strand
CGCTCTTAATTCTCAGAGACAAGTTCTAGTTTGGATTCGCACTGCGATTCCACTAAGTAAAAACAATAATTCTCACGTAATCTCGGATTTGCTCCGCGATTCCCTTATAATTCTAAGATAACGTATTCGTAACGCTAAAACAATTCTAATCGCTAACTTCAGCTATAACATGGCGCAGTCAGCATTAAAGGGCAGCGGCAAATCTCCACTCGGAATTCAACCTTTTTGGGAAAAAGCAACTCTAGAGCCACCACTTCAATGGGAATACTGGAGAACGCAACTCAAACTCGCAATTCTTGCTCAAGAAGGCATTGTAGTGGACATTCTCTTGGCCGACACTCCAGAGCATGTCATTTTGCCCCCCGAACCGGCATATGAAGATGCAGTCGAAAACCCTACAGCACAATCCAAACGAGATCGACGCACTCGTAACGAACAGGCAAACACTGCGTGGAAAAATCACTGTCAACGTGTTGCGGCGGTAGGCATCTATGCGGAGATAAACCGTGGCAACTTTGTGATCGAAAAGCGTCTTCATTGATGTATTTGAGTTTGGGAACGGAAGGGCGACGAGTATTCAATTCTAAGTACTCGACCGTTAATCTCGACGAAATCTCAACAAGAATTCTTTGGGATGTCCTGAATAAAACATTTATTCAAATCCATAATATAACTTTCGGCCGATATCTCTTTCTTACACGAAAACAGCAAAAAAGGGAACCGATTGACAAATTCTACGGTCATCTTAAAGAACTCTCCGAAAATTGTGATCTGGGAGAAAAGGGGGATACAATTATCAGAGACGTTTCCATCGCAAACATGCAAAACGAAGACATCCAAAAAGAACTTCTCAAAGAAACGGTAGAACCTGATAAAGCTTTAGCAATAGCAATCAACATCGAAATGGGTACTCTTAATCAACTTAAAATGAACGCAAACAAAACTGAACTCAATTTGACGGTTAATCAAGTACAACGGATTCGCATCGCGAATGCCACCCCTTTTTCTACTATGAATACCACTGCACGGAAAAAGCCCTCAACTTGCCACTTCTGTGGAATGAGTTGGACTCCAGAACACCGCAATAGATGTCCAGCACGTGGAAAGAAATGCAACAACTGCGGTTTTGAAAAGCACTTCGCAAAGGTCTGTCGAAAACCTAAAGATCCCAACTCTTACCCAAAACCGAAGCCAAGAGTTAACAATGTTGAGAAAGATGATCAAACTGAAGATGTTAATCAAATCTTGGCTGATTTTGATCCCGATTTGGAATCAAACTACTCATCGGATGAAGATAATTGTGTAGCTTCAGTATCTTCGGCAGATTTTACAACTTCTGTAGAAGCAGTCAATCTCCCCGGTAGTGTTCGGGAACACAACAACAAATGCTCTGGTGGATTCGGGTAGCGTATGTACAATAATAAACGAGTTATTGGCAGATTCAATCATTTCTCAAGATCCAAATTCGAAATGGATACGCGAAGCGAATCCCAAACAATTGAAAACTTTCTCTAATGAGCCCATTCAAACGCTAGGCATCCTCCAAACGTCAATTCAAAGCAACAATTGGTACGCGAATCCAATAGAAATTCAAGTAGAGACAGATGGTCACCTTCCTCTTTTGGGTAGAGATTTATTTCCTGCTCTCGGCCTTTCTATCCAACAATCTAATAATCAAAAGACAGTTAAGCAGGTGGATCAAGAATACTGCCCAATCAAAAAGCAAATTGCAACTGATTTTCCTGACCTAATCTGCCGAATTGGTAAGTCCAAAGTACATACAGTTCGTTAAAAATTTCATCGAAATTATACCCCATCACACCAAAAAGTCGTGTCCCTATAAATTTATTAGACAAAGTATCTGATGAATTGAAAAAACTTTCAGAACAAGGACATATCGAGAAATTACAGGAATGCTCTGATAAGAACTTTATTTCTCCCATTGTAATCACAGTTAAGAAAGACCAGTCAGTAAAGCTAGCTCTTGATTCCAAAGTTCTGAACAAAGCTATCCATAAAAAAAGTATCAAATGCCAAACATAGATAGTCTTATTGATTCGATTTCCCAACATATTAACGATTCTAATTATGATGATAATGTTTATTTTTCGACGATTGACTTAAAATATTCATATAGCCAACTAAACTTGCATCCGGATACTGCACGTCATTGTAATTTCAATATTATTTGTGGCAACGCAACAGGTACCTATCGCTTTAAAACATGATTTTATGGCCTTACGGATATGCCGGCAGAATTCCAGAAAGCGATGGATTACACAATAGTTGGTTTGTCTAATACCTACTGTTATCTCGATGACATAATTGTAGTTAGCAAAGGTACTAAGGAATCGCACCTCAAATACGCTTACAAATGTTTGCAGAAACTCGATGCTGATAATCTCAGAATTAATTTAAGCAAAGGTCACTTCGCAAAACACCAGATGAATTGGCTTGGTTTCACATTTTCGCAAAATGGCGTTAAACCTATAGAATCAAAGACAGCAGCAATTGCAGAAATTAAAGCTCCTGAAACATTCAAACAATTACGATCATTCTTAGGCAGTGTTCATCATTTAAGCAAATTTATTCCCAATCTTGCTAAAATATGTCACCCTCTCCGGCCCCTATTAAAGAAAAGTGAAAAAATTATTTGGACTGATATTCACCAAAAACATTTTGAGTATATTAAAACCGTAATCGCAAATGCTACACAAAATACTCATTTTAACCCAACATTGGAAACGCGAATCAAATGCAAAGCATCTCGCCAAGAATTAGGCGCTGCGCTTGAGCAATTGGATTGTGACGGGTGGAAAACGGTGGCTTTTGCTTCTCGCTTTCTTAATAATAATGAGGAACGTTACAGTATAAATGAACTCGAATTGCTTGGTGTGGTTTGGTCCATCGAATATTTTAAATATTATCTTTTTGGAAAAAATTTTACAGTTCTGACAGATCATAGAGCCCTCCTTTCAGTTTTAAAATCTCATCGTTCAAATAAATCTTATAATAGCCGATTAACACGATGGGTTGATCGTTTGTTACCTTTCAATTTTAATATAGAACATATTCCCGGCACTAGAATGAGTTTAGTTGATTACATTCCGTGCCAACCAAATCAAAAAGCAAAAAGCATCACTCAATATGATGAGGAATTCATGGTAGCAATGCTTTTTATTATTCACGTATAAATATGCTCCCACTAGTCTACTAAATTATTTCATATTTTGTTCACCGTATTTTATTATAAGTAATCATAATCTCGATTAGCATTCTGAATTCAAGTTATCGTTGTAAACGCTGGGGGGGACTGCCTAAATTTCCGCTATTTAGTTCTACGTGCTCTAGGAAAAAGATAAAAAAAGATCCGTCAGGAGACAACTCTTTCGACGTCAACTCAGACACTTGACCATCTCCAACCTAAGCAGTATTAACTGTAGCACAAGTTAGGACATGATAAGGATACTGCCTAATTCATAAATATAAATACATAAATATATAAAGTCGAACTTGGAACTGAGAACATTTATAACCAATCAGTTTTAAGGGTATTCTATTTTTGAAAACCTAGTAAATCCAAGGATAAAAGCAACTATATTGTACTTGATTGAAAAAGACATCTACAAAAAGTTCTCGTACTTTCTAAGGCCTTGCTAATGTCAATTTTGTAAAATTTGTGATATTTGAAGTGAATGTATTAATGACTATTGACTCTGCTTATTGACGCTCTGTTCCCAATGTCCTGGCATAGCAACACAAAAAATCTTCCTTTTTAACTAAAAAAATTTGAGTTTTGACAGAAGAGAACATAGCCTACTTTAATTTACATTACCTTTGCTCAACCATTTTGTGTTGAAAATTGAGCCCACAATACTTATTAAGTTATTATTTGTGTTCAGTTTACCGACCATCTTTTCCCAATTTACTAACAAGGAAGCTCAGAAGTGTGAGTTTGCACAAAGTAATCCGATCCGTTCATCCTACTTTTCGGCCAAAGTGTGTACCCAAAAGAAACACAACGGGCATAAACTTTTAAAGAGTAGCTCATTCTTTGTAATTTAAAAGTAAAAGGATTCTAACAGACTGACACATGTAAACTAGTGATGTTAACAAAGAGGAGTCTTCTTTATTAATAACCTTTATTAATAACCTTCGTCTTCTCAGCCTACTATTATAGCGGCCCCTTTTTTGCAGTTCAAATAATTGAAACTGTATTGGGGGCTGTCTTTGTTTTTAAGATATGTGCACACATTTTCACGATTTTTAAGTCAAACTGGAGTAGTGATTTTGGTTACACCGAAACAGGAAATGGAGCGAAAAGCGTGTGGTTTTGCGGCGTAAATTTTTTTCACTCTAATTTCAAAGTAGAGTTGGAAACGGTGCTTGAACAAAAAATTCAATTTCTAAATTTTGATTTTTTTTGCACACGCGACAATTTGACTTTGATTTTAGCTAGTTATTTCATTTTTGATAGCATTTTTGTCTAAGTGGTTTTTCAAATCGATTTATTGTTCATTATAGCTCTAGTCTTTTTTGTATTCAATGAAAAGTTTCTTGAATTGTTTCGAGACTTGTTCTGCTGTTTTACCTAACTTTACAACTCAAAGAATTTGAATTGTATTGGTGTGCTGGCTTTTTTTGATCTGCTCACACTTTTTTCGACCATTTCTTGTCAATGAGAAATCAAATAGAAGTAGTGATTTTAATCATGCTGCAGTGATAAGAGAAGCGAAAAACGAGTATTGTTCAAGCGTGACAAGTTTTCAAGCTTCTTTTGAAGTGAAAAGAGAAAATGTTGTCACAACAGATTTTCGGGTTTTAAGAGCAACTTGTTCACATGCAGCAGTTTCACTTCTGATTTTGCTGCTTTTTTTCCTGATCTTGTGCAAAAAGAACTATTAAAAGATGATACGAGTATTCTAATAATTCCTACTTGAAGTTGTTTCAGCCCCTCAAAAAACCTCTAATGATTTTCCAAGACTTAAACGCTATTTGTCTTCATGAAATCTCTAAGTTTTTTATTACGTCTTTTTTGTAGTGCTTTTTTTTGTTTTGCTAAATGTTCTCATTAATGATATGTTTCATTACATATCTATTGATTTTTATTTGAATTTATTGATTTGAAAACTAGCAGTTTTAACGAATTTGATTCACTTGTTAAAAAAAATAATGAACTCATTTTTTCATCGTTTTTATTGTTTTGTCAAATATTCCCTCTTTGGAGAAAGAGTTAAATGTGGCTCACTTATGAGTCGCATTTCAATTAATTTAAAGGTTTTCATTCAGATCTAATGGTTCCCACAACTTTGACACAACGTGCTTTCAGAAATTTTTTTGGGATTTTGATACCTCACCAGTTTTTTGTTTTGTTGTCAATCAGTCTCATAATTAAAAGCTCTTTGGCTTTTTTATTAGGCTTTTTTGAGTAAATTGAATTAGGTCAACTCATAACTTAACAATAATGAGTGTTGTGTGCAAGTTCTGGTTCTTTTTCTGTTTCTGTCACACACTCATAATGAGTTTGATGGCGCTAATTTCTAGAAGAAAAATTGAATAATTTTTTAATAGAAATTTGTAGTGTTCTGTTTACTTTCGCGTGAGACTTTTCAAACTGTTTGTTTATAATCAGAGAGTGTTCCTTCAAGAAGGCGAATAGTGTTATCCTCTTTTGGTTCGAATCTCCGATTTGGAGCTCAGTCCTGCTCTATTTTTATCAAGTCAAAAAAAGTTAGTCGCAATCTGGTAAGTTGCAGCTCGCTCAACATTTAGCGTGAACTTTTTTGACCTAAATTTGTTTTCTTTTTTTTTCTCTAATTCGGCTAAACGGGCTTTTGAAAGACAGTTGCTCAGAAAAGCAGTCTAAGATGAGTGGTGTCATAAAAATGAAACGGTATAGAAGGAATAGAACGGTATAAAGGAAACAGATACAAAGGAAACAGGAATAGAACGGTATACCCCATAAATCCCAGTTTTAGATATCTACGATTTGAAAATTTTTCTTAATGTCTTAGTTGCTATTAAGAACGATTTGAATATTATTTTTATTGTCTCAGTTGCCATATCAAGTTTTTTGTGGTTTTGATCTTAGCCCCACTGTCCACTCATTAAGAAAAAGTAGTATATCTAACTATGGGATATCTTACTATAACATCTCGGGTGATGAACGCAACTGTAATGCAATTTCTAAATGACAAACAAAGTCATCGAGGAAACTTTTGACTTTTCCAGCAGAAAAATGACGAGTCACTACTTAGAAGATTTAAAAAGTCATTAATTACCAGAGGGCCATACCAGAAATCTGGGAAGACGACGCACTAGTAATATTGGGGGGAAATTTTTGAACATAGTCTTGGCATAGTAACACAAAAAAACACAAAAAAGCTTCGTTTATAACTAAAAAACTTAAGAATTTTGACAGAAGAGAACACAACCTACTTTAATTTACATTACCTTTGCTCAACCATTTTGTGTTGAAAATCCAGCCCACAATACTAATTCAAATTTTATTTGTGTTCCTTTTACCGGTCATCTTTAAACAATTACTAGCAAGGAAGCTCAGAAGTAATCCCATCCGCTCATCCTATTTTTCGGCCGAAGTGTGTACCAAAACGTAGTTCATTCTTTGTATTTTAAAAGTAAATGGATTCCAACAGACTGACAGACATGTAAACTAGTGATGTTCACAACAGAGAAGTCTTTTTTTAATAATAACCGCCTTCGTGTTCTCAGCCTTCTATTATTGCGGCTCCTTTTCTGCAGTTCAGATAATTGAAACTCTATTGGGGGCTGTCTTTGATTTTAAGATCTGTGCACACATTTGTACGATTTTTAAGTCAATTTGGAGTAGGGATGTTGGTCTTGTCAAAACCAGAAATGGAGCGAGAAGCGTGCGGTTTTTGCCGCGTCAGTTATTTCACTCTAATATCAAAGAGAGTTAGAAGTTGTTTTTGAACAAAAAAAATTCGCTTTCTCGATTTTGACTTTTTTTGCACACTCGACCATCTGACTTTGATTTTTGCTAGTTATTTCATTTTTGATAGGATTTTGTTGTGAGTGGTTTTTCCAATCCAATTTGTTGTTCATTATAGCTCTAGTCTTTTTTCTATTCAATAAAAATTCTTGGAATGGTTTTGTGACTTGTTCTGCCGTTTTTTTTTTTAAAAAAATTACATCTCAAAGAATTTGAATTGTATTGGTGTGCTGGTTTTTTTTAATCTGCCCACATTCTCTAGACCATTTCTTGTCATTGAGAATTCAAATAGAAAGAGTGATTTCAATCACGCTGCAATTGTAAAAGAAGCGAAAAACGAGTATTGTTCAATCGTCACATGTTTTCAGGCTGCTTTTGAAGTGAAGAGAAATTTTTGCCGCAACAAATTGTCGGTTTTCAAGAGCATTTTTTTTTCAAGAGCGGCAGTTTGACATCTTATTTTTGCTGCTTTTTTTCTCATTTTGTGCAAAAAGCACTTTTAAAAGATGATAGGCGTATTCTAATAACTCCTACTTGAAGCTGTTTAAGCCCCTCAAAAAGCATCCAATCATTTTTTCAAAACTTAAACTTTATTTGTGTTCATGAAATCTTTAAGTTTTTATTACGTCTGTTTTCGTGGTGCTTTTTGTTGTTTTGTTTTTAATCTCATTGTTTTTAATCACATTGGCTAAATGAGCTTTATTTGAATTTATACTGATTTGAAAACTAACAGTTTTAACAGATTTGACTCACTTGTTTACAAAAAATATAATGATCTCATTATTTCATCGTTTTTTATTGTCTTGTCCAACACTCCTTCTCTGGAGAGTGAGTTAAATGTGGCTCCCTTATGAGTCGCATTTCGATTAGTTTAAACGTTTTCCTGTAGATCTAACGGTTATCACCACTTTGACACGAAATGCTTTCCGAAAGATTACTTCTCTGGTTTTTTGTTCTGTTATCTTTTAGCCTCATTATTAATTGCTCTCTTTGGCTTTTCTATTAGGCTTTTTTGAGTAAATTGAATTATGTCAACTCACATCTTAACAATAATGAGTATTTTTTTGCAAGTTTTGTTGTTTTTCGGTTTCTGTCACTTACTCATATTAATTTTGATGATCCTAATTTCTAAAGGAAAAACTAATTAAACTTTTAAAGGAGTTTTGTAGTGTTCTGTTTATTTTCGCGGGAGACTTTTCAAACTGTTTGTTTATAATCAGAGAGTGTTCCTTCAAGAAGGCGAATAGTGTTATCTTCTTTTGGTTCAACGCTCCGAATTGGAGCTCAGTCCTGCTATGTTTTTTATCAAGTCAAAAAATAGTTTGCCGCAATCAGGTAAGTTGCAGCTCACTCAACATTTAGCGTGAAAATTTATGAACTAAATTTGTTTTCTTTTTTCTCTAAATCGGCTAAACAGGCTTTTGAACGACAGTTGCTCAGAATAGCAGTCTAAATCAGGAAAAAAACGGGATAAACCCATAAATCCCAGTTTTAGACATCTACGATTTGAAAATTGTTCTTAATGTCTTAGTTGCGATTGAGAACGATTTGAATATTGTTTCTATTGTCTCAGTTGCCACATCAAGTTTTTTGTGGTTTTGGTCGTAGCCCCACTATCCACTAATTAAGAAAAAGGAGTATATCTAACTATGGAATGACAACATTAGTCATAGTTTTAAAATATTTCTATACAAATACCAATTTTTTCTGTTTCCATACCAATCAGGGTTATGCGAATCAATGGCGGTTAATCTCGGGTGATGAACTAAGCTGTAATGCAATTTCTCATTGAAAAACAAAGTCATCGAGGTAACGTTTGATTTTTCCAGCAGAAAAATGACGAGTCACTGTTTAGATGACATCAAAAAAATCAATAATTATCAGATGGCCCTACAAAAATCGAGGAAGACGACGAACTAAAAACATAGCGGGGAAGTACTGAAACATGATCCAATGACTTGGATTAAATCTTTTTATCAGTCTCATTTGAGAAACAGTATTTGATCGTAAACAAATGATTTACCTAAGAACAAAAAGTAAAACATAAATAAAAAAATTGTAAAAAAAAATTACTTTGCGCATTTTTTGTAATGCATGTGTCATTCAATGATCGATAAGCATTCAAGAAATTACCTTTTCGAAACCAAAAAATTGATTTTAGCCTAAGTTGATTAGACAGGTCTATACTGAGCCTAACAATACAATAGAAAGAACAAACAACTAATGCGATTATCGAAAATCATTGTTTTTCAACTTACCGTAAGTGAAAAGGAATGAAAATTTTATATTCTTTATTGGACATTTTTGCAATGTTCCGTCTGGTTTTCAGTTTTGTATGCTCCAAAAATGCTTTCTCATCTTTTTGAGAATACAATGTCGTGCAAGATTTTTAACTAAGACTCAGTTTTTCTGTATGGATTTAAGTATTGAAATGTGTCCAATAACCATTAGTTCATATTGTACTTTTTATAGCATAAGAAACTTGGTTTATATTTTTGCCCATATTCATATATTGCAAAATTCTGTCAAAAAGTTGTCCTCTCAAACTTTCTAAATCCTTCGATGCTCTTTAAGACCAATAATAATTCATTCATTTACTTATCTCTTAGATATACTTGTTAAATCCAATTTAATTTATTTTGGATGGATTTTAGCTCATTCTTGTCGTAATCTTTTTTTTTCATTTCTGCTCATATGGCTTTAAGGACTACCCTTTGAGGAAATAGTTTCTTACCATCAATGATTATTTTGTTTTCAGAGCCAGCTTTCGGTTTTTGTGACAGCAGTGATGGCAAAATCAAAGGGAAACTGATCAAAGGAAGAGTTACTGGAAATTTCCCACAGGCACTCCAGAGTACTGATAAGTCCTGTAGTGATACAACAATGCAAGAATAATTACTGCAATGCACATTTTATCCTAAGTGTTAAAAGCGTTTTTTTTACACTGACGAGCCGACGAGGTTCCCCAGTGAAAATCGGACAGTTATCTTGCAAGTTCGTCTGGGGTTGCTGGTCAAAATCTGGATGAGTCTGATCATCAGCGAGGTAAAATTCAACCATTAAAGAGCTGAATTATGTCTAAAAAAGTTTCTGTGACCTATTTTCCCCAGGCCGAGCCTGCCTAAAAACCTGGTAAGAACAAGCAAAGTTTCAAAAACGATTTAAGGTTTGGTCATGATGCCTGATTATTATTAATAGCCGCCCTCATCTTCTCAGCCAGCTATTATTGCGCTCGTATATATATTTTTACAATTCAAAGAATTTGAATTGTATTGGGGCGCTGTCTTTTTTTTAATGATCTGTTCACACATTTTCATGATTTTTGAAGTCAAATTGGAGTGGTGATTTTGATCACGCCGAAACAGGAAATAGAGCGAAAAAGCGAGTGGTTTTGCGGCGTGAATTTTTTTTGCTCTAATTTTTAAGTAGATTGAGAAAACGGTGTTTGAGCAAAAATTCGGTTTCTCGGTAGTGGTTTTTTGTTCACATGCGGCAATTTCACTCTGATTTTTACCGTTTTTTTAAATTTTTTGGATCGGATTTTTTTCTAAATAGTTTTCCCAATCCATTCACAGCTCATTCTGGACCTAGTTTTTTTAGATTCAAAATTACATATCTCACTAGTGGTTTTTTGTTCTCCTAGCAGCATTTTGACATTGATTTTCTGTTTTTTTTTGTTTTTTTCATCTGATTTTTTCTAGAAATGATTTTCCCAATTCACTCATTGTCCTGTCTAGGTCTAGTTAATTGTTAAGTCAATGAAAATTCTTTGAATTGTACGTCAGGACTTGTCCTGCTATATTTTTTACTTCGTCAAACTTTTTTTCGCTTTACCATTTTGCCGCTTTTTCGACATTTTGCGTAAAATCTTTTTGACTTCTCTAGGCTAGTTTCTCTCTTCTCTCATTCTGCTAAAAGTGAATTTGAACATCAGTTGCTAAGCAAAGCAATTCAAAATGAACAGAGTCGGTATAAAAAATTGAAGTCAGAAATAGAAACGGGATAAACCCATAAAGCCCAATTTTAGTTGCCCGCTATTTGAACGTCGTTCCTATAAGTCTTAGTTACCATCTCTAATGCTTATTGGTATTGATAGTAGCCCCTGTAGCCTCTCTCTAAGAAACAGAAGTACGTTATGTTCAACTACGAAATGCCATCAAAATAAATCGGACTTAAAAAATGTTTTTGTACAAAAATTTTTTTTTTCAATATCTTCTATTCTTTCAATCCCAATCATGCTTATTGGAATCAACGGTGGCTATTTTCCGGCAATCTGCCGGGTATGTTTAGTTCTTGAGCCAAAAATGTTGCGTTTTGCGTTTTTTCGTCGTTTTTTAAAATTTGTTGGACCAGTCTAAAATTGAGGTGTGTAAAAGTCGGTCAAGGTCTTCTGCAAGATATAGTGATTTTTATGACCATTTTCTGATACTCTAAACTCGAAACATAAACACGCAAATTTATACTAATATTTATAATTTTTTTTATTTCATGTTCTTTGAAAATTGTTGTAGTTTTTGGAGTTTTTGCAGCCCCAGTGGAAACGAAACGTCCTCTGGGCTTGATAATATGTTGCTGCATGGTTTCTAGTGGTAATTATGGAATGGTTTTCAGCATTTTAATCTCACGAATTTAATTACGAAATCTCACGAATCTTTCAGCTTTTTAATCTCTCGCAATTTTTGATATGCCTCGAAGTTCTTTTGAATAAGTTCTTTCGAACCTATAGGTCTCGATAGCAGGTTACTGCATGGTTGATAGGGTCAATGGAATAGTATTCAACATTTAATTAACACTCATCTTTCGATTTTTTTCAAATGCTCTGAAAATTATCATGTTTCGTTTTATCGATCTTTATGGGTAATAGACGTCTGTTGGGCTCGGAAGGCACTAATTCTAGGTGAAAACGTTTTTGAACTTTGGTTTTTTTTTTGTTAAATGGGTATTCTTGGGTGACGTTATTTCCGGTCCACCGAAAGTCTCGTGCAATGTAGGTTTTTTCATACCAGTTTTTTGATGTACATGTATTCGCCAACATCCTCTCAGAGGCTATGATTTATTTTTCTTGGCTGTCAGGGGGCAATGAAGCTTTTATAATTTAGGCGCGGGTTACTGGGTCAATTTTAGCAGCCCAAGTTTTTTTGAAGATATTAGCATCAAGAAATCTGGCACTTTTTATTAATAGCCGCCCTCATCTCAGCCGGCTATTAAAGCTCTCCTATTTTTTTTTACTTCGTCGAACTTTTTTTCCGCCTTACCTATTTTGCCGCTTTTTCGACATTTTGCGTGAAATCTTTTTGACTTCTCCAGGCTTATTTCACTCTTCTGTCATTGTGCTCAAAGTCCTTTTAAACAGCAGCTGCTCAGCAAAACAATTCGAATTGAAGAGAGTCAGTATAAAAAAATCAAAGAAATAGAAACGGGATAAACCCATAAAGCCTATTTTTAGATGCCCGGTACTTGAATTTTTTTCTCATTACTTTTAGTTACTATCTATAATGCTTATTGGTATTGATACTAAACCCTGTAGCCTCTCACTGAGAGACAGGAGTATGTTCAATTACGAAATGACATCAAACTAAATCGCACTTAAAAATATTTTTATACAAAAATCAATTTTTGTTGATATTTTCTTTTCTTTCAATCCCAATAGAGTTATGGGAATCAACGGCGGCTATTTTCCGGCAATCTGCCGAGTATGTTTAAAATAGGTTTGATCATTGATGATTATGGTCCTGATGGATGTGCGTAAAATACCGCAAAAACTAGAAACATTTTAACAACGAGCTAAAGCCTGATCATGGCTTTTTATGGCCCAGATTATGCCGTAACACACGGCAAAAATTACCAAAATTTTAATAAACAGCTTAAGTTTGATCACGACCAATTAATTTTCAGGTTTGTTATGGACAATTGTGTTAAGCTTTACATTAGACACGCTAAGAAAACTGTTGACACTAACGAATTTTAATAATTGAGTAGATGTTTCGGTTTTTTGTTAAAAATAACACCCAACTAGAGATCAGCATTTTACAAGATTTTCAGTAATTTGATCTAAATTTTCGAACCAATCTAGTTATAAGTCTTATTATATCTTTTGACTCTCAAAATTAAATCAATCTCTTTTGATTTGACTCCCAAAATTAAATCAATCTCTTTTGACGCCGAAATAATACTGTCCATTTTCTATCTATTTTAATCAAAATTACAAAAACTTTCAGATACTCCTTACATTTCCATGCTCTGAAATGCTGGCTTTCAAAATTCTATAACGGACAATTTTTTTACACAACTGCGTGCTGCTCTTAGACATCTCTTCACAGATTTTAATTAGAACATAGAACGAAAGTGAATTGAATATTTTTGGGTATTTGCTGAAATCCAGTGTTTCGTCTGTTAGAAATATATTTTTTGGAGAATTATTGTTACGGCATACATTGAAGAAAACCCTTGCTTCATGCTCTTTCAAATGGCATTTTTATCTTTCGGTTCTCCTTTTACTGCCCTTCAAAAAATAATAGTTCAAAGGCAAAAGATTTTTATTGACGTCGTTTTGTTTTTACTTTCAAAGGGTAGTTAGCTTGTTGCATATCTTTAGCTTTGACAAATGTTACGGCAAGTCAAGAGCAAACAAAAGAGAAAAATTAATTTGCGCAATTTCATCATTTGCATTTTTCTTGTGTGGTTTTCAGTACCAGTTTTCGAGAATCGAAATCTTATTTGCTGATTTTTATAATTGCCATGATATGAAAACCGCCAAATTGACATTGCTCATTTTTTTCCAAGAGGCAAATTTACCTTTCCAGTAGGTTTTCCAACGCAAAACTTAATCTTGCCGATACTCTTAAGAGTTTATTCGGAAAGCATAGCATTACAGAAGGAAAAGCATATAGTGTGGTTTTGTGCCATTTCAACTTGATTCGATTTATTTGATTTTTTCGATACTGTAAATTCCTCTTCATCTGAGCAAACTGTACAAAAAAACCAAGTGAACAGTAATAATATATATGCATCCCGTTTTCACTATGGCCTCAATCGAATTGGTCTAAATGTTAAAATGAGAGAGCAATACTGTTGAGATTGCTTGGTTTTCTGTTTTCTCTTCTGAATTTTTAATAACTATATCATTGTTCAACTGTTAGCAAGATTTTATATGTTCATCAGTTACAGCTATTCAGGTAGAAGTAAAAACCATGACATGACGACTAATATCAGGCAAAAATTTGTTGAAGCTGATGCGTTTGAATTTGAGTTTTGTACCACTTTTTTTTTACCAAATATATGCTGCAATTTGGAAACTTTAGCAACTTCTGCTGTAGAGTTAGGCACTGAGCAGTGAATATTTTGTTGTCACTTAGGTTTTTATGAATGTTTTTTGTCGTTTTACATTGTTTTCAAGATTTCCCATTCTCATTGATATTTTTTTATTTAAAAAAAAACAAAATAATTTCCACCGGTAGTCGCGTTGTCGGTGTTTAAACTGCTTTCAAACTGTACGGTAGTTTTTTTTGTTAGTACTGTCCGTTGATATAGATCTTCTGCACTAAATTATAGGAAATGTGACTAAACAATTGAAGATAAGAGTCGGAAAAACGTATTGAAACAAAACACTGAGCACTAGTTTCTCTATATTATATAGTGCTCACTAACTGATTAGGTTTTTGTTGACATCATAAACAAATGGGAATAAAATCAGTACCACATTAAAATTGACTTTCACAAATTAGATGCGTTGTTTCATACAATTGGTTTTAAAATTACTGAATCTCTTCCCCAACTTTATTAAATTCAATTTCTCTTTGAGATCTGATCTCGTTGCATATTTATAATTATCTATTGTCCAGTTTAATCTTCTGGAAATCAAATATGTTCAACAATATCAAGCGTTTATACAATTATAAGTGCTTGAGTTGTGATAGTGCGCTGTCTTTATACAACTCGATAAAAATTTTGAAGTGGTTTGATTGGGTGCTGTATACAAGTCAGTTATATATATATATATATATATATATATATATATATATTTATATATATATATATATATATATATATATATATATATATATATATATATAGTTTTTTTAAACATTTTCTGTTGAGAAACATGACAAAAAAATTGAGAAACTTTTAACTGTTTTTTTAAAGTTCTGCAGTTTTTTCGTTTCTATAACCTTTGACACGTTATTGTTCCCTATTATGCCTTTCCTATTGTTTGGCGGATACTCTTATTTGCCTGAATGACTTTTCATTTGCGTTATCTTCTCTCTCAACATAAAAGAATTTCACTTTTTCTCGTTTTTTTATGCTAAAATTTTTTAAGTACTTTTTTGTCATGACTTTATTGCATGTTTTTCGTTTCTTTTGAGTTTTGTCCGAATTCTTTCGACTATGTGTTTGTAGGATCTGTTTACATATTTCCATGATTTTGGAGATTATCTTCACGCCAAAACAAGAAGTGGAGCTGTGGTACGGTTGTACCATATTAAGTTCATGTTTCATTACTTCGTACTAAATTAATTTAAGTTTGCCCTTGTCAGGCTAAAAGTCACATTTCACATATAATCAATTTACCGCCGACTAATAAGTCAACTTTTCATTTTTTTTCATATCTCCTACTTTTGATTATGTATTCATTCTCTAGAATCTTATCATTGAATTCAGTTGCATTCAATCTACTCTGTTTTGCACTAAGCGCGATCCTATCGGATTTGAGGAGGAATTCCACCTTCGATAATTTTGTCTGTAATCGCAGCACGATTGCTAAGTAAATCTAAAAGTAGTAATCCCACAACTTAGTAAAACTTGGATTCGCACCTCGAATCCATTCAACAAAGTCTAAGTGAATTTGTGACACGAATTGTATCTCTACAGTCAGGGATATCACATGCCGCAGTCAGCACTCCTGGGAATCGAGCCCTTTTGGGAAAAACCAACACTTGAACCTCCATTGCGATGGGATCGATGGCAGATCATGCTGAAATTAGCTATCAGGGCTAAAGAAGGCATCTCAATTGATATTCTTCTTGGAGATCCGCCAGACAAAGTTATTTTTACCTCCAGAGCCCATATACGAAACCGACGTTGAAAACAGCACAGCTCAAAGCGAACGCGATCGACGAATCCGTAATGAGCAGTTGAAGAACTCGTGGTTAAACCATTGTCAGAAAATAGAAATCGTAGGTATACTATGTGGTGAAAAATCCTGCAAATATTGTGATAACAAAGCTGTCTCCTTAACGTATCTCAGTTTGGGAATGGAGGGTCGACGAATATTTGGTTCCCAAGAACCAAATATACAGATTGATCGACTAACAACAAAGGCCCTCTGGGAAAGTCTTGATAGAGTGTTTACTAAACAACGAAACATCACATTTGACCGCTACACTTTTCTCACTAGAAAGCAAATGAAGGGAGAGCCTGTGGAAAAGTTCTATGGTTGCCTTCGGGAATTATCTTTGAATTGCGATTTAGGAAGCCACGAGGAGTCGATCATTCGTGACGTCTTCATAGCTAATATGCAAGATGGCGAAATCCAAAGAGAATTGTTAAATGAAACACGAACGGCTAGAAAAGCTCTTGAAATTGCTATGAACATTAAAATGGGAATACAAAATCTACTAAAAATATCTGGGTCTCCAGCTTCGACAACTACAAATGAAATTACAAGTCAGACGATAAATAATGTTCAGGGATCGTGGAATAGATCACGAGCGTCGACAAATCAGTTTGTCAAGCCAACAATTTGTCCAAATTGTGGCTACGGTTGGTCCCCATTTCATAGACAAACATGTCCTGCCCGTGGCAAGAACTGTAAAAACTGCGGAATTGCCAACCACTTTGCAAAAGTTTGTCGGAAAACCAAAGAACCTATTAAACCCAAACCCAGAGTGAATTATATAGATGACTCAGTTTCAGAGGCGGCCACAGTAGGTACGTCAACAACAGCGGCTGATCAAGTCAATAATATAAATAGACTTCTACAGCAGCAGAACATCTACGACGCGAACTATGACTCGGACTACGATGATTACGATGATAATTGTGTAGCGGCGATTTCAATTCAAAATAACGCTCGTGAGGTGGAACCAGTAAATTTAGACATTTGTGTCGGGAATACAAAAATCAAGGCATTGGTGAATTCGAGAAGCGTATGTACAATTGTAAACAAAAGCCTAGCAGACACAGTGGTGTCCGGGTGCAAGGAAAGCTATTGGGTACAGTCACCAGAAGTACATGACTTGAAAACTTTCTCTAATGATATAATCAAGATTGGTGGCGTGATCAATACGTCAATCAAATGTAATGATTGGATAGCCACGGGCGTTGATGTAACAGTAGTGAAACACGGTCACAGACCCATCATTGGACGAGATCTTTTTCCATAGCTAGGTCTTTCTCTTATTCAGTTGAAACAAGTTGCAATTTTTGATCAAAACCAATGCCTAATCAAGAAACAGATAGTATTCGATTTTCCAGATCTTGTCACCCGCATCGGTAAATCTCTAAAACATTCAGTCAAATCAACATTTCACAAGGAATTTACACCTACACATCAAAAAGGACGACGAGTTCCAATTAACTTCAATCACTAGTAAATATAGAGCTTAAAATATAGAGCCTAAAAAATTACGAAAAACACATAATAAAATTAAACAGTTGTTGAGATAAAAATTTTATTTCACCTATAGTAATTACAGTAAAAAGAGACAAAAAGTTAAACTAGTTCTAGACTCCAAAACTTTAAATAAATCAATCCATAAAAATAAATATCAAATGCCAAATATTGATAATTTAATTGACACAATTCAACAAAATTTGAATACATCCGCTTCACAAAAAACAGCATATTTTTCAACTTTGGATTTGAAGTACGCATATAGTCAACTCAAATTTGACCCGGAAACGGCTCGGCATTGTAACTTCAATGATATTAGCGGTGAGAGAACTGGAACATATCGCTTTATTACTGGTTTCTACGGATTAACTGATATGCCAGCAGCGTTCCAGAAAGTAATGGATTATACTTTAGTCGGACACCAAAATACCTATTGTTTCTTAGATGACATTATAGTAGTTAGCCGTGGTTCTAAAGAACACAACTTAAAATTAGTATATAAATGCTTAAAGAAATTTGATGAGGATAATTTACGAATAAACTTACCTAAATGTCATTTCGCTAAAACAGAGATCGAATGGCTAGGAGATAAATTAAGTCAATCAGGAATTGCACCACTTGAGTCAAAAACAGCGGCAATCGCTTCCCTGTCAGCACCTAATAATCTCAAACAACTACGATCATTTTTAGGTTCTGTTCATTACTTAGGAAAATTCATTCCTAATCTATCCCAATTGTGCCACCCTCTTCGACCATTACTAAAAAAGAACACAAAATTTGTTTGGAACACTGAACATGAAACTCATTTTCAAGCAATTAAAAATAAAGTCGCAAATGCAACAGAAAATACACATTATAATCCGCACTTGGAAACGCGAATCAATAGCGATGCTTCTTGAGCGGGACTAGGAGCAGCTTTAGAACAACGCTCACCTACAGGTTGGCATACAGTTGCATTGGCGTCCCGTTTCCTCAACTCAAACGAGGATTGTTATAGTGTCAATGAACTTGAATTGTTAGGGGTTGTTTGGTCTGTAGAATATTTTAAATATTATTTGTTTAGCAAATCATTCACAATTATTACTGATCATCGAGCACTACTTTCCATTATGAAAGAACATCGATCAAATAAATCCTACAATAGTAGACTAACACGACGGATAGACCGTCTTTTACCTTTTGATTTTAACATCGAACATATAACGGGTGCAAAAATGGGGCTGGTAGATTACATTTCCAACCAAATCAAGAAGCAAAAGTTACAAACAAATATGATGAGGAATTTGCGGTAGCAACAATTACCCGCATTCGTGACGCTATTGCTGGAATTTTCGTAAATACCACACCGCAAAACTGCCAATCACAGCACTTTAACAGCGTCACTCACACACATTCCACATGTGCCTCGCATCCTCGCTTAACAAACTATTCCAAATTGCTTTTTGCCTTAAATCGTAATACAAACAAGTTGCTTCTTGAGAATTCTGCAAACGCAGCACCATTCCAATCTAGTTCAAATAATACTTCAAATTCAACTTAAATCCCTAATCGTTCAGAAGTCCCTACACACGCATCACAAATCCATACAATTTCCACTAACACAATGAGCAACATCACATCCAACCCACAAACTCCGCCTACACACAGCCGAGTCACATTTCAATCTACCCCCAATTCAGCAGTGAACACGACGAGATCCTCTAACGAGGGTCAAACTCACCAAACTTGGATTTGTCGAAAGAAGAAGTCTTTGAAAATAACTTGACACAGTTATTTACTAAAGGCTTCTTGGCAGTTCTCACAAGCAAAGATGCCGTCCTTAAAGAGGTGCGTGATTGCATCCTCCAGAACGACCCCCAAAGATGTAAAGAAGTGAATCTTTACATGTACTCTATTGGAGAGACCTCCATGTCCGCTCGGGTTGTGTCTGTATAGATGAAAGGGTGGCGATTACTCATTCTATTCAGGACGCAGTCTTGGAAAGCCTCCATCTAACACACCCTGGTAGTTGGGGAATGATAACTCTCGGGCAGTACGCGTTCTGGCCGTACATGCACCGAGAAATCCTCAACAAAGCGGCTCAGTGCAAGCCTTGTACTGATATCGGTAAGAATCTTAAGCTCGTTGTTCCGGCGTCCAAATGGAAACCATTGCAAACATGTACAGAGCCTAATGAAGAAATACAAATTGTTTTTGGAGGACCCATTACAAATGAAAAAGACCAAGATATTTATTTTCTTGCATGTATTGATCGTTTTTCCAAATTTCCCTCTGTAGAAGTATTTGAAAAAGCTAATGGACCAAATGTTCTTAAATTTTTAGATGACTACATTCACATACATGGTGTACCCCGAAATATTAGACTAGATCAAGCACGTTGTTTAATTGGTAACAAAGTAAAAACTGTCTGTAAACAAAATAACATTAACATACTCACTGCCCCTGCTAATGATCATAGAGCTATAGGATTAGTAGAGCGTTTGATACAAACAATTAAAAGACGCTTAAGCTGCATGAAATTAGATAATAAAAATCAATCATTCACAATTAAAGAAGCAATAAAGTCAATAGTCTATCAATTACGTATTTGCAAACAAAAGACAACAAACGTAACACCTTTCCAAGCACATTTTGGAAGAAAGCCAAACACGCCACTAAGTAATATAAGTACAGTTCCAAAGTCATCTAATCTTTCATATGAAGATATTCTTCACCACTATTTAGATGCTGATACCGTCCCAGTAGAAGACTGCCTTGACAAAAACCGTTGGGTCACAGGCGATCGTAGTGATATCCTCATTGAAGAGGCAATGCAGAAAGCACAAGTGGATGCGGGACGCCACTTCAATGGGGATCACAATAAGTCCATTTCCCGTTTTATTGTGCGTCCTAAATTAAACAACCCCATTCCTCGGACAGAACAGTCACTTGATCTCAAATTGGCCCGCAAAATAACGAAGCGATCAAAACGGGACCTTCGGGGATTATGGGAGACTCTAGCACTGGGTAGTACAGTCGTACGAACATCTGATACTACCACAGTCATTAAAGAACCTGGCGTACCCGAAGTTTGCGTACGAAATAGTGATATCGCCAAATTTGGCACTCGCGCAGAACGCAACACAGATCTTTGGGAGTATGCAAAACGCCGCCCTCTCCCCTATGAAAAAACCACGGAGGAAAAGATTTCGCAGCACACCAAAGAGCTGAAAAAGAAATTCCGTGGGGAAATCAAAATTCGTCACCGACCGACCCAATCAGACGCGTTCTCGGGAGTCTCGTCCGCAAATAACAATATTTCAAAGGCGATGGCATCTCGCAAACCAAAAAAGCCCCAAGTAGGAGGCAAACGTTCTCGAAATACTTCTGCAACTCTCAACACATCGAATGCTTCTTCTGTTGCTGCGTCTTCAGTAACATCTTCCGCCGCTTCACCTTCAACGTCCTGAAATAAACGAACCCGTCGCGCCCCCGACTATTTCGGTTTCGAAAGTTCTGTGTGCTCCGTTAGCGATGACTCTGCCGCCCCTGCACATAAGAATCAAAAGCCTGAAAATCCAGTTATCGCGATAATAATTCAAGAAGAGGCAGCTCAACCTCCTGCACCAGCGACCTATTATGAGCTCCAAGTAGTGAGTCCTCCCGCACCCCCTCCTGTTGGAACATGGTCACCCGAGAGCTATGAGTATGAGGACTATACAAGAGAAATAAGTATGAGTGTCTTTGACGCGGAGAATCAAATTTAAACTACAAACAATTATGTTCAATTTGTTAAATTGTTGCTTGTGTTGATTCTAAATTCAATAATCCTTCATTCTTAATTTAAACATGGATTCGTATCACTTGTGCGCTCATTTTATATTAATGTTCACTTTTAATGTGCGTTTGTGTCTCAATTTCTTCAGTTAAATTTGATGCTGCATGTGTATCAATATTCTCAATGTTATTACTTTCGTGGATCCGCACTTCGATTGTGCCTCAGTTTATGTTTTCTGTTTGTGCTTTACAGTAAATGTTGAGAGTTTACATTGATTTTACTCTAAGTTTAAGCCCCTCCTTTCCATTGCCCTGTCATCATTCATTTGCAGTTACTATTTATACTAACCAGTACATATGTTAATATTGTTCTAAATTTTCACACTATTGCAGTTTTAAAATTTCTCTCGAGCAGAGGATATGTGGTACGGTTGTACCATATTAAGTTCATGTTTCATTACTTCGTACTAAATTAATTTAAGTTTGCCCTTGTCAGGCTAAAAGTCACATTTCACATATAATAATCAATTTACCGCCGACTAATAAGTCAACTTTTCAGTTTTGTTCATATCTCCTACTTTTGATTATTTATTCATTCTCTAGAATCTTATCATTGAATTCAGTTGCATTCAATCTACTCTGTTTTGCACTAAGCGCGATCCTATCGGATTTGAGGAGGAATTCCACCTTCGATAATTTTGTCTGTAATCGCAGCACGATTGCTAAGTAAATCTAAAAGTAGTAATCCCTCAACTTAGTAAAACTTGGATTCGCACCTCGAATCCATTCAACAAAGTCTAAGTGGATTTGTGACACGAATTGTATCTCTACAGTCAGGGATATCACAGGAGCGAAAAAGCAAGCGGTTTTAATGCGCAAAACTTTTGCACTCTAATTGTATAGTAGATTGAGAAAATGGTGTTTGAACAGCATTTCGCTTTCTCAATTGTGATTTTTTGTTCCCGTGCCGCAATTCGGCTGTGATTTTTACTGTTTATGAGAGTTCTTTATGTTTTTTTTTTCAAATCGTTCTCTAAATCCAAGCCTGGTCAATTCTAGGTCTAGTTTTTTTTGTTAAATCAATTAAAATTCTTTGAATTGTAATTCAGGAGTTGTGTTGCTGTTTTATATTTTCCTTTTATAATTTTTTCATAGTTCTTCAGAGAAATGATTTAAAAAGGAACGAATACACATCAATGGTCTTTTAAATGCTGTTGAAAATCATATGACTGATAATTTTTGTATTAAAATTAGAGACCATAGAAATGATTTGTAAAAGTTTCACTTGGACAAAATACTGAATGGACAAAACTACGTCTAACTGCTAACTAAGAGTACGCTGGTTTACAACTGAAAACATGCAAACATGTGAATTGAGCACTTCGCAATTCAATTATGACTTTATTTCAAATGATTGAAATTATTAATGACCACGATAGCGACGATAAAAACAATGATTGTACTTTTAAAACCGATGAATTTGACAAATGTGACCCAAAATGCCAGTTCCAATATTGAAAGGTTTCAAATGTCAGATTTTAGCAAAGATGAAGATAACAACAAAACGACAATTTGCCCTCAATTTTTTTTTGTAAATGTGCATTGCAATAGCCGCAACGCGCTTGGATGGAGTCGCAATGTTGAATCGACACAATGTGACGTCATCCTGCCTGTTTTTGCAGCACCTCATTACGGATTTGTGAAGAACGAGGACATGCCCCATGAATACGAAACATGTCTTTTCGGTACGAGCGTTAAGAAAGTTTAAAAATTGTGCAGATTCATAATAAATTTCAGAGCAGATTCATAAATTTCAGAACTTTTTCAATTGTGCCCAGAATCTGGTAATCTACGTATAAGTTGATTATAAGATTTTGGGTACCATTAAAAAAAAACAGTCTTAAATGTGTTGTTCAAAAATATTTTTATCATAACTTTGGCATGGATGAGGTATAACTCATCCATACCAAGGTTACGAGAAGAATATTTGAAGTTGAATAAACAGATCACGTTTATCTATGGGCATATAAGTTTTTTACTCCCCTAGGTGCACGTGCTATTTTTTATTACTTACTGATGGGGGGTAAAAGCAGAATAGATCCCCAAACGCAACAAACGGTCGAAAATATGGACATATCTTAAATTGAAAAAAAAGTTCCGAATACCTTGCAAAGCACAGAAAATAACGTTTCTTCCGTGCATCTGATTGATCTGTGAAAATGGAAAGTTTATGTTACAGTGAAACATGCTTTGCATATATACTTGCTACGTAACGTAGTGTGCGTTGTTTTAAGTAATACAGAAATGCACAACCGTTCAGTAAGTTGACATCTTTTAAAAAATGTGTCTGGGTAATCTGCTTAGCGCTTTGAAAAAGTTCAGATCTCTCATATCAAGCGATCTCTCGCTGTGTACTTATAATCCAGGACCAATAGTATCAAAATGTTTCGTGGCTTTTCAAAGAGACGAATCGAATAAATGTTGCTGCAAGAAGCAAAGAAATCACGAGGACTGGTTCCAATGAGCCGAAAGTTACATACCTCAAGTTTTGCTGGATCCCTTTGCGCGCTTTCTGACAAAGAGGCAAATATGGTTCCGAAGCGTGCGAGATATCAAAACTGAGTCTAGGAAGCGTTTTTGACACCTATAAGTTGAGTATAGAGAAAAGAACTAAGTTGGTTTCAATAGGCTAATGAAACTTTGAGGCAACCAGTTATCCAACCAATAGAACCACTGCGGTATCCTTAAACAAATGATCACTTGACAAAATGAGCGTGTCTGACGATACAATCTAAATCAAATCAATTTAAGACATGAACTACCTGGTTTAATGAAGAGTTGCTCTCAAAAACAGTATGACTCCCTGTTATTTGAAAATCATTTTGTTATTATGGTAAATCAAACCAAACGAGCCATGTGCTTCGTGAGGGAAGTTAGTGTCTTTAAAAACTATATGTAGACGTTAGTTGCTCGGGTTCAGTTCAAACTGAAATAAAGGAAATTAAACTCCGTTCTACCACTCCCAAGTCAGATGCGTCAAGTATGCTTTTTATACAACCCCGTCCCCCAAATCCAACTATTAATGTGACATTAAAAGAAAATGCACTACAATTCTTTCTACTACAAGAAGTTTGCTCAATTACTTGATTACGAGACAGCTGCTTATTAAGAAACAATAGGGCAGCCAGACAAGAAAATCAGCCTAATGCAACGGTTTAACGCTTTGCTGTTTCGCTAATTGCATTCCAATGAGTTATGCAATTTAAGGCAATGTTAAATGAAAGTGATTACACGGCATCAGCATCTTTATTTTGTCTGCTCGCCACGGCACGAATGTCGTGACTTGCATCCGATGTCTATGATCCTCAAATGCTTCAGTGACCTATCCTGACTCACCATTGCGTTATACAATTTTTTTGGTCACAGAGAAGACGTCAATTTACCATCGAGAGTAGCAAAACGACCTGGTGAGTGCCAGAAGAGGTCATCAGGTACTGCATTGGTATTAGCAAAAAGAACAATTTTTTTACTACTGCGAGCTAAATTGAAACGGCTGTCGCATATTCTGTAATGTCATGCAATGACAGATCCTCATTTTACATGGTCGTATGGTAAAGAGCAATGACGCATGGCGGTTTGGTCAATTGCGTGTGACAAGACATCCAATGTGTCAAATTTACTGAAAGTGCACGATTTCCATCGTCTGCGTTTTGAATCCGCTTCTACTTCGCGCTCATCCCAAATTCATTGGGGGAGAAATGAGAAATGCTGACCAAAAACTGGAATTTAAGGAGCAGTTATCCATGCGCTTGATTGAGCAAAAGTCATTAATGCAAGAAAAGCATTTTACTGTACCGAATTTCCTCTTCATGTTGTTCAAGGGTTTCTTTAATTTCTATCTATGGTCTCTTGAATTTTGTTTTAAATGAATGCTGACAAACATAAAAACTCTCGACAATAGATCGTCTGTAGGAGAATGACCTGTTATTAATCAAATCACTCAACTCTATAAGGGAACACGCAGCATTAAACGGCTCTTGAGTTTTTCTGACTCCTAAATCTATGGGTCTAATTGGAGGGCTCGCCTGCTGCCAAAAGTAGGCCACAGTCACAGTTCCAGAAAATTGATAAAAACGACTTCTCTGCCCCAGAAATATCGAAGAGAATTCGTGGCAATGAATTTAAAGGCTTCAGATGCAAGATTGTTCAAAAATATAACCATTTGCTTGTTTTTCTTTGGATATAAATCTTTCAGCTCGCTATAATCGGATCTTTATTATCATCTATCAGAAACATATCAGGTTATTGCATATCAGATATAGTACATTTTCTATCGTATTTTGCTATTCAGTTGCCCTTGAGTATTTGAAAAAACAAGGAGGCTCATTAATGTGCGTCCGCACATGATGTTCCGACCCGCGCTCTTTTGACATGACTGTCAACCAAATGAAGAGATAATCAGAAATAGATCTTTGAGTTTAAAAAAGTTGTTACACAATCTACTAAATGAAAGACATAATGCCATGCCTCACAACTGCGCTTGGTGATCTCACACCATTATTAAGACTACGTGAGAAAAAAACTAGGTAAGCAAAAAAAAACATTTTTTACGGCAAAAAATCAACATCTGAAACTAAATGCACCTAGTAACAACGTCACAATACAATCAGAAGAAACCTTAACTATACAAGTTTACTTTTTCGTTACAAAAAAGCAGATGAATGGGACCTTATATTAATGAGACTAAGCAACAAGTTGACAAAAACAGGCAAAAATGAGGCGAAATTCAAAGATCAGACAATATTTTTCAGAAGAAATTTTTATAAACGCCTTAGAAACCATTAGCTTTCAACAAAAAACGCACTTGATAAATTTACTAAAAATTCGTTATGAAACCAATAGAATCTCTGTCTTTGGTTAGACTAAGCCACAGAAACGGACTAAAGAAAAATTGAAAAAAAAACAAACAGTTTGAGAAAGCACAAGTTTTTGAACCCATTAAAATCTTTCGCTGTTATCTGAAAACTATAATTCTTTTTTCAATTGTTAATTAAACTATTTCAGATAAAACTATGCTTAAAGAATAAGGATGATCACTTGGGCCTCATTTGAAAATCAGTGGGAACTGCTATTACGCGAATGTGCTTAAAGAAGAAAAAATGAAAACAAATTTTGACCATTAACAAAACAATAAAAACGCATATTGTTCAACAACAAAAAACATCAGTTACAACCTAATATAAATAGCGAACTTAATTTTCGAACTGCAAGCAAACGGAGGCCGCCCTCAATAATGAGAATTAGATACAAGCTGACAAATGTAACATTAAAAACAGAAATGTTTAAAATAACGTTTGAAAACAAATACAATCCTCAACTTAAAAGCTAATTGCTAGAAACCTGCATTGAGCACCCTCATTTGTTCAACATTCATTTTGAGGTCAAAGAGACCTCTTAGCTCTTTGCGACTACATATAGAATAAAAAACAGGGAAAAACAGCGAATTGAACGAAAAAAATTGAGAGAGAAAAGTGTCGAAGCCATTAAAAACTTTGCAATTTCAAAAAAAATTTTCACAACAATGGATTGTTTTTTGTAAAAAAATCACTCCCAAAAACCAACAAAAATGAACAAATTTTTAAAACCAGGAAATTTTTTGAGAAAGCCCATAGTATCAAAGCCAATAAATTCAATAGCTTTCAACGGAAATCAATTAAAAAGTAAGTTATATAAAGTTATGCCTCGATGAGAAGGCAATAATTTGTTTCATTTTCAAAGCATCAACAAATCATCATAATAAGTCCTATGACTATGAAAACGACAACAATTACAGGCGAAAACCAAAAAAATCAGTAGAAAATTTTGAGAAGACAGTGTTGAAGCCATTAAGGCCATACGTTTTTCTCTGCAATCATTATATATGATATATTGAAAGTGTTTTCTATTCCAATGGGAACTTGAATTTAAAGGATAATGTGTAAAGATTTCAAAAAAATCCATAATTATGAAAGAGATAACCAAAAATTTTAAAAAAATTATGAAAATTTGTGGCATCCAAGTCATAAAGACAATAGTTAGACGATTAAAACGCTAACCAGATTAAATGTAGCTGAAGCAGAAAAAAGTGGGTCCTCTCATTAAGGAAATGGACTTACAATTCACAGAAACAAGTTTAAGATCGGTTAGTGTAAAAAAAATTTTTTCCAAAAATTGTTTTTAAAGTCTCAACAGCCGTTAGCTGTCCATTCAAATTACTACATAGGTTGGCTTACTTCCCTCTATGAAGCCTATGACACTTTAGTCAATTTTATAGGAGTCTCTGTCATAGGACAACAAACGTTTATTTAAATTTCACAAAGAAAATCAAAATTTTAGTCTAAATTACGAAAACTCAGAGTCGTAACCATAAAAAAATGAGCGATTTCTTAAAAAACAAATTATTTGTTCATTGATCATCATTTGACTGTAATTGAGTTGTGTCTAGAACAGAACCTGGATTTGAATAGTAACTAGTCTCTAAGTGACTTGAAAAAAAAATTTTAAAAAATGAAATGGTTTTTAAAATATCAGCTCTCAAATAGAAATCGATTTTTTTGTCGTAAACTTCCCTATACGACGAAAACGACCCTTTTATATGGCCTTTCGTCTGTTATAACTACCAGATTGTTTCATTTGTAGCATAAAATGTAATTTGGAGTTGATATTTTCAAAGAAAAAAATCTTAATTTGTACAAAAAAGTGAACAAAATTATGCCAAACATCACGTTGTTCACACAAAAATTTAAACCTCGATAGCTCCTCGAAAAAATGAAAATCAAAAAAAATCTTTTTAATTGCGAACTCTACGCTGGACGAGCTTTTTAATGATACCATCCACATTTCTCTACGATTAATATATCGATCGGCCAAAATTGTCTGAACAAAAAAAAACCCATTTGAGTATATAGTCCCACCCCCACAAGTGGGGTCGGAACAATAAAAATGAGTCGCATAATGTGAGTGTCATAATCTTCAGGAGTGAAGCATATAACTTGACGATTGGTTTAATATGACCAGAGTTCTGACTAGGGAATCTAATAAATATTTCTAAGTAAAAGTTGATAGTAAAATTCCTACTTTATTCTAGTCATCATAATCATTTTCTATGCGGTTACTCAGAACGTTCTAATACTTCTATTCTATTATGTATCATTTCAGATACCCCCTGCATCCATGGCTACTTCAGCAAAATGAGACCTCAGCTGCACTTATTTACAATTGATACTGCGCCAGATTTGTTCTTCTCTATACGTGACTGTGCAATCTTCATCAAAAGTAACCATCAATCTGCAATAGCGGCGATAGTCCAGCAGTCTTATACAGTGGATCCCAAATTCAGGTGTTCGGGTCTGACGCTAAACAATGTCGTAAACAGTTTCACAATGGAAACTGACACTTTGTCCACCACATGTTTTCTGAAAGGTAAATGTAATTTCAAGTGGCGTGATAGCCGTAAGGTGTGTTATTTACTCGCCAATGATTGATTGTTCAATACCCTGAATATGTGAAGCTGTCTGTGTGAGGATGAGCTCTATCTCTCTCTGTCAACCATAGCTCCAAGTAGAACATAGCCTTCCAATCTTGCCAGCAGTGATTGTACGAACCGTGTCAAGGATTTTGCCTAAAAATAACACGGAAAAGAAGGGAAAAAGTGTTAATTAAAATTTCATCGATTGTTCTTTGGTTAATGATTATTAATTAAGGGTGGAGAAAGAGTACTATAAAAATGATAGAAATGCAAATAACTATGAACGAGTGTCAAAATATAGTGGTATGATGAAAACAGTGTAACTATTAAAAAAATTAACTATATGTAAATTTTCCATTCTTCTAATTACACTTAATTTATTACATTGCTGCAATTTCTTACAATCGTTTTTTCCCTGTTTTTCTTATTTCTACAATGTTAATTAAATTTTCTCCATTTTTGACAACCGGAGAGTTTAGGGTGGAAGAGTGCTATATTTACATTTTTCCCCACTCATTTCCCTCTCATTTTAGGTAGCAATAAAGCAGCAATTGCTTTATTGAAGTATATTAAAATGAATGGAAATGTTGATTAGACTTGCTACCCGTACTTACAGCTCATGATAAAACAGGTGCTGCTTCATTCATTTCCAAATTTAAGGCAGGGTGTGACTCTGTCCTTCCGATTTGAGAAAGAATTGAAGTCTGCCAGCATTATTTCCGTGACAAATTACAGTGTGTTTGGCACATGTACAGTGCTCTTTCATCAAAAAAATTGTGAAAAAAGACAAAAAATGTTGCGTCAAAACAAATTTTTCTAAAAATGTGCATGTCAATTACAAAACGCCACGAATTCAATAACGCAACTATCCAATTACGTTTGTTTGTTTGTTAATATGGTGCAAAAAAATTTCAGTAGTGCAACTTTACAATTCGTCCAGTAACTCAAAGTGAATTTTTTTTGGAGATTTATGTATAGATGACTAGCTTCTTTTGTGTTTATTCTTTAGCGAAGCTATTGATTGAAATAGCTGCCATATTTTTCAGATACAAATGTTAAATTTCCATATTTAATTGCTCTCGTACAAAGTTTGTAGCAATTATTGTTGGTCTTTTTTCATGCAAATTTTTTGCTGTTTTTGCCATTTTCTAATTTTCTTCTAGAAAATTCTTTGACCTATAAGGTGACTTTTTCACGCTTTCGTTCTTCATTTTTGTGTGATCTTTATTAATCTCACTCCGAAGTAAAGCTTGTTGCTAGAAACAAATCGATTGCAGCATATCATAACGGAGGGACTGATAGCCGAGTGGCCAGTTCGTCTGGAGCGGAAGAGGGAGGTTAATTGTTCAAATCGTGGTCATAAATATTTGCACTTATCTAGGCTACAACCCCTGAATTAAATTGCATCGCCTGTCGTTCGAGAGCAATTCTTCCGACATAAGTCAGTTTATATTTGTTTCATTAAATTTGTTTAAAACGGATCCAGCAGCTGCGTTCAGCTGAAGTTTTTTTTGTTTTTTTTGTTTTGGATTGCGAACAGACTAGTGACATATATACGACAGTTGGTGTGCTATAATAGGAATTAATCTTAGTTGAAAAACTTGTGCTACATTTTTTCGAGGCGAACTTTTACTTTGTATTTGCTACTACACTTTTAAGCGTACCAATTGGCTTTGTTAGTGGCCAGACGCGTGGGCGTCACATGTGAATGGGTTTTAGGTTAGAAATACAAAGAAAATAAGGTATTAGAGTGACGACAAGACATCTTTCAGGCATCTTCAATTAGGATGGAATACGACTAGCTCGTTCGAAGGGTTGATTTGAAGTTCATTTTCCACATTATTCGATATTACTGTGAGTATCTAAATACAATTTTTCCGCCCGAGTCCAAAAGACTTTTTTTTGAATAAAGCTATTCAATTTTGCTTTCTGATAATGGTATTTGTGAATTATAACAAAGAAAATGTATTTCAAGGATAAAACTTCCGTGAGACGAATTCGAGAGCTAAAATAGGGCATGATAGATCTTTTGCTGCACAATTTGTCGCAAGTCCGATTTAAATGCGCTTTGAATTATTCACCAATTCTCCGTTCAGAGAAGTCAGAGGACATTGGATATTAATTGCTGGATTCAAAAGGAAATTACTATTATGCCAGTTTTTAGGTCAACCATTCCCAGAAAATAAACTGTTGAAAAAAAGGAAATTAGTACAAATAGTTTTTCTGAAAACTGGCAGTTCTGGGTCTAGTTTTTATTTATTTAATGAAAACTCTTTGAATTGCACTTCAGGACTTGTGCTATGTTTTTTAACTTCGTCGAATAATTTTTTTTGCTCTACCTTAGTTCACAGCTCTTTCAACATTTTGCGTGAAATCTTTTTGACTTCGCTAGGCTAGTTTCACTCTTCTCTCATTCTACTAGAAATGTTTTGTTTTTAAACAGCAGTTGCTCAGCAAACCAATTCAAATTGAACAGAGTTGGTGTCAAGAAACGAAACCAGAAAAAAAACGGGACAACCCATTAAGCCCAATTTTAGATGCCAGTGACTCAAACTTTGTTCTTAGTTGCCATCTCTAATGCTTACTGGTATTTATACTAGCCCTTGTGTCGTCTCACTACGAAACAGGAGTATGTTCAGCTTCAAAACGACATCAAATTAGTTCTGTACAAAAATCTTTTTTTATCATTAGTTTTTTCTCTTCTTTCAATCCCAATCTTGGTTATAGGAATCAACGGTGGGTATTTTCCGGCAATCTGCTGGGCATGTTTAAGAACTCATTTTAAGCCTTTTCAGCGGTATAAAATTCTACAACCGGAATTGATTCATTTTTACAATTTGATTGTTTTAGTTTTATTGTAAATTGTAAGGAAATATAATAATTTCAAAATAAGAACAAACGATCTATTGAGGTTGACAAAAAAACTTGTTTTTTATTTAAAAAATTTTTGATTTGATTTTTATTTGAAACGGTTTTCACAATTCACTCATAGGCAGTTCTGGGTCTAGGTTTTTTTATTCAAGCAAATTTTTTGAATTGCACGTAAGGACTTGTCCTGCTATGTTTTTTAACTTCGTCGAGTAAATTTTTTTTGCTTTACCTTAGTTCACAGTTTGTTCAACATTTTGCGTAAAATCTTTTTGACTTCGCTAGGCTAGTTTCACTGTACTCTCGTTCTGCTAAAAATGTTTTGCTTTTAAACAGCAGTTGCTCAGCAAAGTAATTCAACTTGAATAGAGTCGGTGTCAAGGAAAGAAACCAGAAAAAGAAACGGGACAACCCAATAAGCCCAATTTTAGACGCTCGTGACTCAAAACTTTGCTCTTAGTTGCCATCTCTAATGCTTATGGTTATTGTTACTAGCCCTTGTGTCGTCTCACTACAAAATAGGAGTATGTCCAGCTCCAAAATGACACCAAAATAGTTCTGTACAAAAATAATTTTTTTCATTAGTTTTTTCTTTTCTTTCAGTCCTAATCTTGGTTATAGGAAACAACGGTGGCTATTTTCCGGCACTCTGCTGGGCATGTTTAAAAACTCTTTTTGCCCATTTCCGCTGTATAAATTTCTTCAACCAGACTTTTTTTCATTTTTATAATGTGCTTGTTTTAGTTTTATTGTTAATTGTAAGGAAATACGAAATTTTCAAAATAAGAACACACGATCTATTGAGGTTGGCAAAAAAATCTTGATTTCTCCGTTAATTACCCAAGTTTAACCCATATTATTTTTTATTCAATCTGCTAATTGTAGCTTGGTGTGTTTTTGCTTTATACCTTTATTATCTAAAAGTCCAAATAATTTTGTTTTTTGGTATGCTCAATTTATGCAGGCTTCAACACCTTATCCATTCAAAAAATTATCTTGTCAAAAAACTCTACAACTAGAATCGGTTT
Organism: Convolutriloba macropyga; assembly: GCF_964194025.1. Classification (NCBI taxonomy): domain Eukaryota; kingdom Metazoa; phylum Xenacoelomorpha; order Acoela; family Convolutidae; genus Convolutriloba; species Convolutriloba macropyga. The sequence goes on along the minus strand of NC_134468.1, from coordinate 73,172,910 downwards.
TACCCTGTTTTTGAGAACTGTTTTAACGAATTCTTAAACACTTGCATGTTATAAATGATCACAAAACATGGAGCCGTTGAGCAGACAAAACAGTCTCAGACAAAACAGTTCCAGAAAAACGCAGTCCTAAATTGAAAAAAGCCTCAGGCAAAAGAATCCAAAGAAAACAGACCAAACAGTCGTGGTTAATGCGCTCGTTAGACAGATCAAGTAGAGAGTGCAGCTTTGATCTTGAAAGAAAGCTTTAAAGTAGGAAAATCTAAATCACCTTGGCGCAGTTGTTAGTGATATGGAAGCACATTCGGAGGTCGCTGGTTCAAACCCGAGTGAGAAAAAAAATTAAAAAATGGAGATTAATTTGGATCGGAAATTGGAAAAATTAGGAAAAGTGTTAAAATCTGGAGAACCCGGCCGCGGGTTGTCATGAGAGAAGGGAAAATGAAAAAGTAGTTCATGATCGACATTTTCCAAGAGTCGGATCGCATCTAGCGTTTTTTTTAAAATAAGTGAAAAAAATTTTTGGTAGAAAACAAATCAAGTGAATTACAGAAAATAAAGGTTCAGAATAACGAAAGCAACACCTGTTAGAGATATTTTAACTGCTGTCTCTCAAGAAATCAATCATATTCTGATGCTGGTAATATTGAACAAGTTCTTGTAAATTTGCTTCAATTTTTGAGTAAATCACTTTCTTTGGCCTCTTTACTTGGCCATCATAGCCGTTATCTTCTCCACCTCTATTCATTAGTTATTTGATTGTCTTTGAATTTCTCAGTAAGTGCGGTTATCAATGGGTGTTTTGTTTTGACAAGTTTATACAATATTACTATTCCAGCCTTCGACGGAGTTGATTGCTCTGGGATAGCCTTTCTTTATGCGCTTGCAGCAGTTCCAACGTTCAATTCCAAATCGCGGTTTCTGCCTCTGTCCAGTAGAGTTGTTTCGACCAACCTAATTGTCCTCAAAGTGAATGAAAATTGGCTCAGAGTTTTTTCTATCATAACCATAGCCTTCAAATATGAGCATTTCCGATTTGTTGTTTGTCTGAACGGGTTCCATATTAACTTTGTGCGTCAAAAATATGACGCCCACATCGTGAGGCACTCTTTAATATGCTTCCGGAATAAAAACAAATATTGTCATTGATTTTAACAACTAGTTTTGCGTCCTCTTTTACTACTTTGATAATGTAATTCTTTTAGCTTAATGGTCAAAATCGAATTCTATAAATTTGTGGGACTATTTTGTCTGGGACTTTTTGGTCTGATTTATTGGGAGTTTTTCGTACGGGACAGTGTTATCTGGACTTTTTTCAAATTAGGACTAATTTGTCTGGGAGTGTTTTGTCTGGGACTGTTTTGTCCGTACACGATAGAGCCCTATAATTTTGATCTTAAAACAGTTCCCAATATAATCTCATGGGTGTCGGCTGTACCTATATATAGTACATAGAAACCATTATTCACAGTTTTAATATGTCCAGATAGCTATCAAAAATCCTAACACATAACCATTCAAACTCAACTTTAATGCATAGAGTCGGCTTAATTGGGTTATCTTTACTCTGTCCTAGTCCATACTCTATTGCTAATAGGCAATAAGTATGTCCAACGTACTACTAATTCAAGAAAAAGGCAGCAATCTGTTTTTTTTATCAGAATTGCTTGATATTTTTTTCAAATTTTAAGTTCATAAGGTAATTTTTCATTGGTAAGTTTTTAAGGTAATTTTTCATTGAGACATTTATAAAAAACGGTCACAATATCACCTCAATTGGTAGTAATCTTTGATTTTTTTTCCATTTGGTTTTGCTTTTCTATCAATAAAACGTAATCACTAATATCTGACCGGTCAATTAATTGACGCCCGGTTTCCCCTTTTGTGAAGAAGCATCAAAATCTTTATGATAGTTGATTGACACATTCTTTATCAGCCATAACGCATTTCGAATATTTAATACAACGATTTTGAGGATTGTTTAATATTCAGCTCACCTCAGCAGTTTCACAGTAAAAAAAAGTCTAATGATTCTTCTACCTAGCTGACATTTGATTTGCTGTTGCAAATCATTTTGAGATTTTATCACATGCCTGTTCTTGTAACCAGCCGGATCTACTTTGTTTTGTCTAACTTGTTTTTTATATCCCCGTTACAATAATGTTGGTGTTGCTATAGAACACATTACTATGTTACAAAAATTAGCTCGTGTGCCTGGGGGAAGGTGTGTAAATGTGCGCACTAAGTTATGTGCCCATTGAGGGCCGAAACAAAATAGATCCAACTTGACTTTGCTTTGCCCTAAATGTAATGATGATGAACAAAAAATCTTTCAAATTCTCCCATAATTTGTCAACTTGATCAGATATTTTAAAATAAGTATAGAAGTTTGAAATTAATTTTTATTGCTGTCCACGTGTTTGTTTGTTAGTTTATGTATAGGCAGAAACGATTGTGATTCATTGGACTGGGATTCATCTCGGGTTCCTGGCGTTGCACTCAAGGGAATCGTCTTTTCAACGTACGAAAGATGTGAGATTTTTTTTCAGATTGACTTACATTAAACTATTGCAACCACTCACAAAATAGTAAATTTTAAGTGGAGTTTCTACAAAGTCACTGCCTATTATACATAGGTAACACTTATCCACTTACTCCCAGTACCACCTGCATTCACTCACTGCATATTAAAATGCTTACTAGAGCTAATACAAGACTGCGTGATTAAAAAATGATTTTATATATGAACGGAATTTTAGGACATTTTCAAGAATTTATTTTGAAAAGAATCAGACTACAAAGTTCTTTTTTGTTTGTGTAAGACTATGAAAAGGATTTAACCACATACGGTTGGTTTGGATGATATTCTCGAATGCTGACATCTATTTCGATCGCCAGAAAGACTATTTTTAAATTCCGAAGAAGTGGTTGAACTTGTCATGAAAACCTTGTCATGAAAATTTATGCTATACAATTTTAAGAAGAGGTGATGCATGATTTTAAATTGTGACCTCAAGAAAGTGCTGTTCGAAACTGTCTACTTGATATATGGTAGTTATTGTTTGCGCAATTGGATTCTCAACATAGATAAGTTTACCTTAAGTTCTTTTCCTTCACGTGGATACCCCCAAAACTAATTTAATTTTCAAAAACCTAATTTTTTATGAAAAAACTGCAACATGATTTTACTATGAAAATGTAACGCCAAGGACAGAAGTAAACAATTTAAGGAGTGAAACAATTTATATTTTTTACAATTTGGTCGAACAAAAAGTCAGAAAAATTGACGAACAAAACAAAAAACTTTAATGCAATTGTGGATCATCTGTAGAATCTTTTATAAATTGAAAATTCATGGCGATTCAAATGAAAAAGCGGACGAAGAGACACAAAGCCAAAACAAGGATGCTCGGTAATGTGCGTGCGCACATAATGTTCCGACCACGCTCATCAATTTTCTTGACTTAATTTGCTACCAAATGATAAAGAGATAGAAAACTTCGAAAACATAAAAATCGCTCAATAAAACACTAATGGAAGAATATAATGCCACGTCCGAGGACCGATGAAACTTGTTGTTGATGGGACTACCAGAAAACACAACAAATAAAGTCGAATAACAAACAATAATTACGACCAAAACTCGATGTCTGCATATAAAAAACCATAACAAAAAATAACTCGCATCAGATAAAACTTCAATAAAACGAAATTATCTATGCTCAATAAGAAAAGATATGGGACCTGACCTCAATCGACTGGGTAACTGGCCAACGAAAGGAGCAAAAAGGTGCCAAGCTCAAAAACACATTTCTACTTTTAAAAACAATTAATTTTAAAGTGATGTTCATCATTAGACTCAATTAATTTTAAAGTGATGAAATTACAAAATTAGTTATTGATATCTCCATAGGAAGCCATTGAGACCTGTCATTTTCCAGTGTACGTCATACAACTACAAAAGAAGACAAATACTGGCAAAATTAAAAAGATCAAATAAACTTTGTTTAAAAATGGCAGTGAAGCCATTAAATCCACAAAATCGATAGAGAAACAATTTGAAAAATGTCGACAGAAAAACGATTTGAAAAATGTCGAAGCTCACTCAAAATTCCAAAAATGTTTTCGAAAACATATACTTTCAAAATTCACAACAGACATAAGATTTCAATAAAAAGAGATAGATTAAGTTTCAACACCTCAGGAAGCCAAATGGGCCTCTTATTATTGAGACTAAGGCACGAGACTACCAAAGAAAAACCAATACAGGCCAAAGCCAAGCCTTCATTAGCAATTTTACGACACCACAGTGTTCATGGCACACTGTTTTAAGGTTGTTATCTGCAAGAATTGTAAATCATTACTGATTCCCATATGAACATCAACGGGTCTTCTCTATAAAAAGGACTACGGAGAAATGACAACAAAGACAAACCCAAAAATGAACAGTATAGAAATCTCTAAAAACTTTTATGAAATTAAATTGTGGAAGCCGTCAGTCAAAAAATACAACTAACGAAGAAAAAGATGTTTGAATCAACAAAAGTATTTGATACTTCTTATTAGTGGGATTGAGTTACATGGTGGCAAAAACGAGAGCAAAAAGAAAACAGTTAAGGTTTTTTTCAAAAGTTAGTTTGGAAGTCATATAACCAAGAGCTATAAACTGAATTCTTTAAATACTTTCAGTTATTCAAAATTTGAATTATTTCAGCGCTTTAAAATGTAACAAAGATTGTTTAGATCGATTACAATTTTAGCAAAATAAAAAGGAGACCGGAAAGTTATCGTGAGAAAATCGGTAACAAACCGAAAACTTTGTCCGTTACCAAAGAGAGAAAAATTGTATAGCAACAGGAGGAAAATTGGAATGCTGGACGAAATAATCGAATCGTATCACCAAAGAGGAAAAATTAGAGGGAGAAGCTTTTCAAATGCTCAGAAGAATATTGTTTTTTTTAGTTATCATGTTTATTTCAAATGGTTTACGCTTTATTTAGTTTCAATCAAATGCAAAATTGAAAATTTTTACAGCGTAAGAAAAACATAAGTTGGATTGTACAGAAAAAAAATATTAAAAGGACGAAACATTGATTTTCGTAGTTCAGGAACAACTTTAGGAAGGATCAACATGTACCTGCATGCAATTTACCAAGTTTTTAAAAAGAAATTTGGCATAGTTCACGACAATTTCACGAAAAAGTTATTAATGATAACTATATGAGCTTAATTGTGAGGGCAAAATCAGTCACAATATGTAAATGATCCTATAAAACATCTGTAATTTCGCTGTAAGAACGATTGATATGTTTATCAGTACTTTGTGATAATAAAATCAAGAAATTACTGAAATGAAAACGTTACTTTATTGGAATTAAGCCTCTGCCTCATTTTTCTCTACGCTTCAAGCCAATAACGTTACTTCATTACTTTATTAAAAGTCGATTTTTGCGGTACCAAATGTATGAGTAATTTTAATCGTTTCTGATGCCCTTTCCACATGGAAAAGTGGCCTTTTAATTAGTCCCTAAATTGCTTTATTCATTAAGACCACAATAAAATACTGTAATTTACTATAAAATTAATTGTATAGTTCAAGCAAAACACCTGAGGTTGTTTAAGGCCTGAACTGCTTAGATAAAAATTTAAGGTTATTTTCAAGTAAGTTCATGTAAAAGTTGAGCTATTGACACCTGAAAACTTCAAGCAACTTTTCAGTAATTTTCAGTTAAGTTCAAATGCAGTTTAGGAATGAACAATTTACCTGAACATTTAAGGTAAATCCGGGTGTTTTTCAGGCAAATGAACTTTTTAAAGCATTCTATATTTAAGCAGTTTTAGTTCTGCGCTGGTAGACGCTTGAAAATCTTGAATTCAGTACAAGTAGACCTTTAAAATTTGTTGGCAGATGACAAAGAGAACGACTCAATCGTCAACTGCCCTTTTGACTCGTATGCACTGAATAAGAAGAAGGACCTTGAGACGTATGGTTACTCCATCACACAGAATGGGGCATCTTGTGACAGTTTGACAGACATGTTCCAGTTGAAATCAGTAATAAATTCAGATCCGGTTAGATTTAATATGATGATAATAATACTAATAAATGATGTACTAAGCACAGAAATTGCAGAAAAATACAGAAAAATTATGCATAAGTTATGCCAATCAATACTATTATGCGTTTCGTAAAAATACCATATGAACCATACGGGTTGTATTCAGTTGCGTATGAGGGAAACATGAATGAATTCGAATTTTTTCGTGAAAGGAGCGAAATGCTTGATTGAAAACTAGAAATTTGTAAATGAAGCACATGCCACGTTTAATTAACTTTCGTTCAGAGCAAAGCCTTGTTGATTTGTTCAAAAATAGATGAATTTGACATAAAAACAATTTATGGTAAAGCAGTGTTTTGGATTTTTGTAGTTTTGTTTTTTAATTGATCTCAAACAACATTTTCATCAATTACATTAGAGCTGCGGTCTTTTCTATGCAATTTTCCGCTTGACCGATCTTTCGTCTGACCCTTTTGTTTTTCATCCGCAAAACGGGGTAAAAAATAAAGCCCGAAGGGCATTAAGTTCTCTTACAGCCTTACGGCTCACTAGTATCTATTTATGCTATTCATTGAAGCAGATTACGAGGCATAAATTCATGATAATAAGAGTGGTTCTTAGAATTTGACCCCAACGCCTTTAGCACCCTCCTCCCTCTTACCCCACGCATATATATATATATATATATATATATATATATATATATATATATATATACACACACACACACACACACACACTTAACCCCCCTTCATTTACCCCCTTGAGATCAAACCGGTTCTTTAAGAAGTTTGCATGTTTTTGACCAGCCAATCTGGTCATTTGCTAGAATGCTCTCCGAATGTCCTCGTTGTGTGGTTGGATTTTCTTAAATCGTTAATTGATCTAATTTTGGCATGATCAACTTATACTCATTTAAGCTCAAATTTCAATCTGAAAATGTTTTCATGCCGAAGGATTTTTTGGTTATCTTACAATATTCTATGCCAAAATACATTATCTAATAGTTAGCTTTAATCTGTAAATCGCTTTGCATTTTGTTGGCTTCAAACCTGATAAATGCAGAATTACAATTCCGCAGTTTTATTACTTTTCAGGTTTTTTCTACTTTTGGCAGTTACTCTGTTGATTGGCTTTGGTCATCGGAAGAGAGAAAACGTTTGAACAACTAATTGAAAAACCAACCAATTACTTCGAAAAAAGTCTTGGTGTATTTATTTTCAGCCGACTAATTTTTCTAAAAACTAAGCTAATTAGGTTTTCTTCATTTTTCAAAGAATTCGTGTTTATAGTCTCACTATTTTCATATAACAGTTGAGATGTTTTCATTTTTACTCCGATTGGCTTTAATTTTTCGTTTTATTGTCACCTAATTTCTTTGAAGAAAATTTTGATGGTTTTAAAAGACAAGAGTGAACCTATATCATGTCTTTTGTAGATTATTTGTTCTTACTATTTTAAAATTAAGGTCTCGATAAAGTTTTTGCTACATTGTTGAATATTCCAATTACTTTTTTTCCTTTTCGAGGTTTGATCACAAAAGTTGATTAATGACAGGATGATTGTGCTGTCTGAGGTTTTCTAAGGACACATAACTGTGTTTTATCATTATTAATCAATAGTTCTTAGTTTCTAACTTTGGCTGCTTTTGCTGTTCCTATCTTATACTATCACTAAATCCCATTAACAAAAGAACAACTGTGCTTTCTATAGAAACACTTACATTTTTTAGGGCAATCGTTTTTGCATTATAGAATTTTGAAATAGTTTTTTCGGAAAGTCGTAGTTGATCTCTGAAGTTTGCCTCTTTTCTGTCGTTTTCTTTTGAACTTGTATATAAGTCTTATCAATGACAGCTACTATCTTTTCAAAAAAACCCACTTATATATATATATATATATATATATATATATATATATATATATTTGTTATTACTGATTTCATCTAAATTTTTACTTATTAAATGAAAACCAGTGAGTTTTTGAGTTCTGTCAACTGTTATGTTGTCTTCCAGCATTCTCTCAACAATATAGATCTCAAAGATTTTAATGTTGATAATGGTTTAGTGTTTGCTTGTTTTTAAGTTGAATTTTCTGACAAAAATGACTCTTTGAAAATTCAAGAATCTTGAAAATTCAATTACTCGTGTTATGAAGTGTCAACTCACTTTAAACGACAATTTTTTTCTACATTATATGACTAGTTTAGATAAATTTAAACTTGTGCTTTGACGTCAAGCCTAGAGTCATGCTTTATGGGTTTTGGGCAATGAGTTGATAAATTTTTCCGGCGCTTTCATTAATTCTCATTTGAGAATACATTTTGATACATTTAATGGGATTAATCAATGTAGATAACTGTAAAACTTTGTTACTTAAAGGATCTTAGTGGTAAATGTTACAAAATTGGAGAAAATTTTTCTTCGGATTTTCGTTTGTTTTTTGAAAAAATTAGGTGTTTACTTGGCTGTGTCGTTTTTCCTTCTGCTCGAGAAATTTTAATTATGTTGACTTTTAATCTAAAAGTGGAATTGTTACTCGTATTTGTTTCTGTTGTTCTAGCGCTAGAAAAATAACCCGACTGATCAGACTGGTGTTGGCCTCACTGATTTAAATGTCTCTTTTTGAGAAAAAACTTAATCTTTATTTTAAAGTAATATTTACCCTTTGTTGTTTTGACCTTTTCCTATTTCTGTTTGATTTAGTAACTATTTCAGCCAAGAATTCTGAGGAGATTCTAAACCATTTTAAGCTATTGTTAAGGTAAATAAATGATCGTAACTCAAAGCGTAAGAACTCAACTTCAGTAACAGAATCAAAGTCTTGTAAACTTTTGCAATCAGTGGAATTTTTATTACATAACAAAAAAATGCGACCGTTTTTGAGGTATTTTTAGCAGCATAAATAAGCAAGAAAGATTATAAAAAAATGTTTTTAAACGTTTTTGAGGTGTCATTTGAACAAATGATAAATTACGAGCGTCTAACGGTACCCAATATTTGAGTCAATTACTCAAATTGTGACCAGATTTCACTTTGCCTCTCTTTATATGTTGTACATTTGAAACGTATTTGCGGATGAAGAGGCGGTGCCTTAAATGGAAACTTTAGTCATTGGAATTTCAAAAAAATGAAATGTACTTTCCGCCACAAAATACTTTTTGCGGAAGCGCGTTCTGCTAAATTCCGGTAATTAGATATTATTTAATTTCAGTATTAACCCTCATCTTTTGAAGCAATGTTGATAAAATGGTCTCATTCGTATCTTTCGGTACACTTCGCTTGACTTCGTTATCGCTTCACCACAAAAAGGAATAAAACTTTGTGAAAGGTCGTTACCGCGGAACGTAAATTTCAAAGAAAACCAAAAGTTGTCTGATCTATTGCCGAAGTTATTTTCAAGTAAAACTATGAATACGTTTAGAAAAATTCAATGAATTTACGTTGAAGTGCATTAAAATACTTTTCAACGATAAATTTAAATGGACAATTAAAAACCAGTTTGTTTTTTGTTTCAGTTACCTCCCGCAGTGTGCATATTTGGTAAGTTTTATATTAAATTAGTTATTGTACTGTGGAAAATTTTTGTACTTAATATTTTATTCTAATCAACAAAACATTAGCGTAAGTTATGCTGCTCTTGCAACTGTAATTAAAATTGATGAAAACTCTACCTCAAGGTTGTTCTTACCCTCAAGAAGTTGTTCAGAGTCTTAGCTAAGCCGTTGATTCTTGTTAACTATATGTCTCTAATTGTAGTGCAATAAGTTTCACTATAACAAAACTTTTCCGATGTTGGGGGCATTTCGGATTATGATATATGTAAAGTTTTGATGATAATGTTTTCTGAAAAATTTTTTTCTTGTTGCTTCCCGGATTGGAGCTCAGGCATAGCAAATTAGGATCCACAAACAAAATTTTGTCGATTTATTTTTATTATTAAACAAGTATCAAAGTGTCTGTCTCTGTAGCGCCTCTAAGTTGCAATTAAATGCTTTTATTTTTTAAAAATGAGGAACTTGACTTTTGTTACATATTAAACGTTTTCTGTAGAACTTGCTCTGATATATGGATATATGGATTGTCGACGCGACGCTTAAAATGTTCTCTTAAAGAAAAATTTTATTTATAATTTGTAGTTTTATATGCGAAATCATCGAATGTGAAAATCTGTAGGCATAGAATTGGAGCATCGGCATTAAAAACACTGAGCTCAAATTCTCTAATGCAAATCAGAAAATTGAATACATCTCATTTGTATTTGTTTACTGTACGTCTCAAGAGCTCAATATATTCACCAAACAAATTTATCTGAACAAAGAGACCAGGGCTAGTAGATAATTCATTACCTCTCGCCCCCCACCAAAAAAACTAAAAGTTTCCAACATTAGTGATCTGCTTGGCAAAATTTTTCATGTTACTTCTTGCATTTTTATTCTGTAAAACTTTGAGTTTTTTTAATCTTTTCATTTGTTTTAGAAGACTATTTATTCTTGTGACTCCTGATGAAAGTGCCCAAATTAGACTGTGCTACCTATTATGGAAAACCTAACTAATGCAAACTACTGCAATAATGAAAAGAACTTCCAACAGGCTTTGGAAGCAATGGACAAACTTTCAGTCATGATTTATAGTATGATCCTGTATTTGATGCTTCTTCGTATTTAATTTCTAAATGTCACAGAAATTATTGGAAAGCTAAATTCAAATCAATGTCGATAAACTCGTACAATAAATTCGACTATTAGTGACTATGTTAATGACTTTCATAACTGCAGCATGTGTGTGAATTCAAATGTTCTTTGATATCTATTTATTTTTCGTTTTCAACCTATATTTCTTCGCGATGTAGTGATATCCAATTTTCGACTGCTACATGTAAAAATACCATATCCTAATGGGCTGCTATAATGGTAGCGACTTGTAAATTCACATCAGTCAATCAATCATTGCTCGAGTCAATTTAGAGTTTAATGGCTATTTGAAAAAACTTATATTTTGCTCATTTGAGAGGTCAACATAAAGAGTGCAACGACGAGACGGCGACTCTGAATGAATTACTGATTCTTCGCTTCACTCTGATTTTTAGTCAATCACTTTTTCTTGTGAGAAAAGTTTGCCTTGAGAGACTGCCAACATTTGTAGTACTCCCCATCTAACACTTCACAAGTGTCTAAAGCCCACTGAGTGCAGGAGAGACTGAGGGAGGACTCGAACATGAAAGACATTGTACCCTCTGCCACTCTTTTGGGCATCAATGTCTCATTAGAGGCCATTTGGAAACAGGCTGAGTCTGGTCCGTGTGCTGTCATCATGCTGTGAAGGGAACCACCTCCTGGTTGAAATCCTTCGCCCTTAAAGTACTCGTTTCTTAGTTGCGAAATCTTCAGTTCTTAAAAAAAGAAAGGTTCCTTATAGTAATAACCCCCCATGATTTTTATGATTTTTCATCTGTACTGTCCTTTTCGTTCGATATTTAACATCTTTTGAAAATCTAACTTACTAAAGATTTCTTACAAATGTTTTTTCGTTTTATTCAGGTCATAACATTTTGGTGACCTAAAATCTGTAAATTTTTGCAACTCCCTTTTTCAAAGAAGTCAAACTCTGCATTTTCCCAAAAATAACTTAAAGTTTGCATTTGAAAAGTTCGTAATTATTCGATTTATTCTTATTCAAAACAGAATAGTCATAATAGAACTACATTAAGTCGAAGAACCACCGCCAATCGGTTTTTTAATGCGATTTTCGCCTAAACAATTTTAATTTTTTTAGTGAATTTTGCCTTTAATTTTTGAACTTAGCTTGATCTGAAATGCGATCTCTTGTTAGAATTTTGGGCACTTGTTCCTCGGATAGTCAATCTTAAAGTTCCAAATTTTCACCAATTTTGTGCAAATTATAATAGTATATTCATTCAACTCTATGAAGTGGACGAAAACTTAATGAATGAAACTAGAAGCAGAAATATAGTTAGAAACGACAAATGATTAACAATCTAGACACACAGAATATTTCATGAATTATTTTACCTTTCTTGTAAAATTTGCCGTAACAGTACAAAGAATAACGTTCTAAATTCCTTCAGACCAGGAGAGTTAAGAAATATTATGTGAACGAAAGAAGCGTTGCTGATTTTATTGAGGATTTTATTACTGTAGCAGAAAACAGGATTCTTTATGGTGTGATTATTCTATAGAATTTATATCTATTTAATTTATAAATTGACAAACCTTTGCTTCGTAGTTTCCATTGATTAGTCCCATGAACTCACTCATGCAGTTACCTAAAATCGAAGTGGCTTAAATGCGTCTGATTCTCGCTATAGATGTTCCTTCATACCATTTCTCATCATCAAAACTATCTGTTATGACATTGTTTCAATTTTCAGTAAAACCAAACTTGACAAATTTTGATAGGACGCCCGTTATCATGATATTGGTAAAACTCCAAGTTGACTCTAAATCGAATCAAAATTTTAACAATTCAAAGCAATTCAATTCTTTTAGATAAATTTGAATCGTGAAAGAATCTGGTTTAAAAGGATATTGTTTCATAAATTGGATGTGAAGAACTCGCATATTTCCAAATATCTTCAAACGTTCCAACAATTTTAACAAGATTTATCAAGAAGCCGTTTTAATTTCATTTCACGTCATGAGGTTTAGAGGGCTTAAATATTGCCGGCAGCTCATCTATGGAGGATGAAACATTTTTGCAAGACAGGTAAAAAAGGCAATCATGCAAGTTGAAAATTGATTTTGTGAGTACTTGAGACCAGATTTGATGCCACTTACGATGGTAATAGGGAGGTCGAAAGGTATGCTCGGCCACAGCCCACCTGGGTGGGAATATGACAAAGTCAGCTATTGCTGTGCCCGGTTTGAGTGATTGACATGTGAGGACTGTGAAGATGGAAGGGTCACAGTGGTCGAAATTGACAGAGTTGATGACGCAGAACTTGTTCAGGTCGTACTTGTAGGGTGCATAGTTGCCTCGCCAGGCTACTACGTTGAAACAAGAGTGAGTCTGGAAAGAATATGAAATATTGCTTTACCTTGGCAACCTAGCACTTAATTGAATATATTTGAAAGACGGAAAGTAATACCAATGTTAAGTGTCTTGTCTGCTGGTTTTGTTTGCAAATCTGTTCACGCGAAATTTGGAAAAATGATAATGGATAGAAATTATGAACGCTTTTAATCAATCCATTGAGCAAATAGTATGCAAAAATAGCAACTTGCTAAAATTTGCAGCTCCTTGATGTCTGGCGGTACTTTGGAACGTCACACAGTTGACGCTTTTGTAGCCATTTCTTACGAGCATTGAATTCGGGTTGAGTTTTCGTGTTTGAAGCCTTCGTTGTGCAAAAGTGTAAAACCAGTTAAACAACTCTTTGATTAAAAAACGCTATGATGAAATTGATGTAGAGCAGTTTTTCATTATCCAATATTATGATCCCCTGCTCTGACACATATGGTGTATTAGGGATAATAATTAACTTTAGTACAGGAATAATTGTAGTAGCATCTGCGACTTTATTATTTTAAAATTGACATTTTCCACTTTTAAATTACTTTTGCTCAATTTAAATTCAACTTAAAAACTACATTTGCTCAATGACCGTTCTATGAGTTCTACCATCGTTGACAAAATTGATAAGACTATCAAAATAATGTGACTTATTAACTCAGTATGTACGAAACCTCCGCTGTGCCGCGAACCACAATCAGGACAAATATTCAGGGCTAAGAGTACTCTAGCCAGCTATCTCCAGAACCGTGGTCTGGCGTGTTATCCTTTTCAATAGAGCCTTTAGTAGCTTGACAGTTCTGTTAGGTTTATAATTCCAGCTGGTGATTGTTACACGTGAACATGTGATCTAAAGTGACTTGATCACCTGGTGAGTTTGGAAGAAGTGTCCTTGAAACTTGTTGTAGATCACAAAATGAACATCGTTGATCTCCTCAAATGCCGCAACTGGTGTCATAAAATCCTGAGGGTTTGCGAGGCCATTGGCGCCTGAAATTTATCAGTTAGGAATTAGTCCAAGTTTAAAGCTGCAAAAATGTTACTAGTATATAAATTAAAGCGCAATTTTGGATTACTTTACTAACAATGAGCTCTTTATGTGTATCTATTTATGTCTAGCTCCCATCAAATTCTTTCTCATAGATTCATATGACTTTTTTGTGCGACAAATTTTTTGCAACCACAAATCAATTACGTCAATTGAAAAAGAACACCAAATTTGGGACTGAAAAAATAAGATAAAGCTACTTTTGAGAGCAGTGTATTATTAAACCAATAAGCACAAAAATTACGATAGTGTGAACAGAGAAACCTTATCTTTTTTGAAACCTTACAGTTTGCCTTGAAAATTTGCCATACGAGTTCATACCAGGCTTGTTGGTAATTAGTTTTGCTTGAAAATGTTCAGATGATATCTTAGAGAAAACAAAGAGCAAATTTCTGTAACCAAAAAACAGGAGGTCAGTGGCGAGCAAATCAGCGCTGAATATGTCTAAAGACATTCTGTTTTTCCTGGGTGGCCAATACTCTGATGATGCTTCAATTATTACACTGGCTAGTCTTCTTTTTCGTGTATAATTAATTGCATTAAAAATACTATGTCCAACCTATCTCCTGCCTAAAATATCTGCAAACTTCTGCCTGGGTGCTTCAAACATTTAATTTGCCAGCAAGTCGTAACTACTGAGGTCATTGTGCTTTGTGGTATTTACCTACAAGCTAGCATAAGCATAAAGAGCTTGTATACTGCTATCGTAATTACTAGTTGTAAACTACAAAAGTATGACATTTTGCTGCTCTTGTGAGTTTTTCAGACTTTGCAAGATAAAATTAGCTTCCTAGGGAACTCAATGACCTCAATATTGTCATTATGAAGAGAAACTGCTCATTAAGAAGTTTAAAATACTGTTGATATTCAAAGTTTCAGATCTGATTTTGGTTTTTACTATTAAAGTGTACTGGTTCAGCGCTGAAACACCCAGAGAAGCAAGTCTAGGAATTCAATCTTTTTCTTACGTCTAAACTGTTACCAAACCCAAAATTTTTATCAGCGGTAAAAAAAAACTTTAAAGTCATCGAGTTTCGGCTAGTAAGAAAAAATATAATTTTGCGCGCTCACTTTTGTCCAAGTTATCGCTATCTTGTCTTTTCATTGTCTTGCTCAACTCGTCTGGTTTACTTCTTTGATCTATATCGTGGATAAGTGAGCTATTCATATAAATATTGAACCAAACAACTTTTTTTTCACTTAATCAAAATATAAAACTGTGAGGATAGTTGGTGCTATAGTAAAAGATCCCGGTTCAAATGTTGTTATTAGTTCGAGTGCAATGGATACATGCCTCGACTTTCCGACATTTAATTGTGATATTACCCAAATTTGTATTCAACACAAAGCTATGAAAGTTCTTTCAGGTGGAAAAACACCACTTCTCAGAGCGTAAGCGTTTCACTATCAGACATCTTTTTGTAATCTTTCGTCGACTAGAGGATGATCTTCCAAGTTGGTACGTATCTTGACTTTTAACTGCAGGAATATTGTCATGGTTTTATCAAATTACAGCAAGTTTTGTGGCAATGAGGTCCTGAATGAGGTCCGTGGTATGATCAAGGAAACGCAGGTGAAAGCCTCGACTTATGAAAAGACCTATAATGTCTAGGGGGGAGGTGAAAAAAAGACTTTAATTACATGGTCGAGGACACAGTTAAAGTCTAGCTAATTTTTTTCATAAGTCCAGCCAAATTATTTTCATAAATAAAGATGAGTCAAACTAAAAAGTTCCGCCAACAGCTGAGTTAGAGCGCGTGACCTTCTTCAACCCTACCAATGGCTAAACAATTGAGCTACTTGTCCTTATCTTTAATGGAATTTTGAAACAAGACATTGCTACGGTTCCGAGCGTAATTCCAGGAAACATTTTATTGTCCAGCCAAACTCCAGTACACGTTTAATTGTCCAGTCAAATTCCACTACGTTTTTTGTCCAGTAAAATTTCAGGAGAAATTTTATTGTCCAGCTAAATTCCAGGACGGCTGTTTTATTTCCAGACAAAGTCGAGGACATCACTTAAAGTCCAGACAAATTCTTTTCATACAAAAGTGGACAGTCTATCCAGGACTGTCTTTTCATGCCTTATAACGCTCGAGGACGGTCTTTTTAATAATTCCAGGTCTAGACTAGGAAAGTGACCCCGACTTGCGAACCAATTAAAAGAAATAAGTACAAATTACAATAAATTAACATCGAAAAGTAGAAACGAGCTACGAAACTATGTAAATTTACTCAAAAATGCCGTGCTGGTAGACAATCGTAATGACAGGTTTGGCCTCACCAATTGGTCCAAGATCTGGCAATGTGAAGTGATCATCATATACCTCCAGTATGTATCCTCTGCATACTTCATCTTCACTCTGCACACGAAACTTCATCCCCATCTAAATCAGAAGCATATGACCACTTCAAAGTGAACACTGCAGTTGATACAAGATTGCCCAACAAACAAAGCAAAGACAACCATACAAATGTTTCTTTTATTTCAAAATGGTTTCAAAAATGCGTAACAGTTAAAATAAGAGGCAAAAGAGGATCTGAATATGAAACCATAATTGCTTTTCATTAGTTTACTGATAACGTATAAAAACTAATTGGACCGGATTGAAGTAAGATGACCGTTTTGATGTATATTTCAAAATTGTTGAATTTGAAATTGTTGACTTTGATAAATAAAAAAAGTGATTGTTCTTTACATTCTGCTTTTTGGTTGACAATTACAACATTAAATCAATAAATATGTTGTTTCAGTAATAAGTTTTAGCTTGTTTTGCTTCAGCTACTAACACGTTTCACCTTCAAACTTTTAACGACACGAATTCTTCTTGCTATTCATTAAGTTTGACTTTTGACTTTTTTCTCTACTTTTTTTCAAAGTTATTAATTGCAGGGATTTCTTTTCATAGATTTTTTAACATAGGTTATACTGGATTATATTTCATTGTCTTGAACTTTGTTTTGTCCAATAAAAAACAATTTTAAGGAATTCTTATACTATACATCATCGTTAACTTTTTGTAAATTCTGAGGACCGGGCGCGTTCGACCTGTTCAACTTGCAAATACTTCGTTGCCGTCGATATTGCTATTGCTACAATAATTTGAGAAAACAAGTTTATACTGTTTGTGTGTTTAAAATTCTTTAAGAAACTGCTCAGACTTTACAGTTCTACGGCAGAAATTTCCAATGGCAAATAGTTTTGACATTTTTAATTTTTTTCCAATTTATTTATCAAAACTAAAACTGTTATGATTAACTTTATCAGAAACTGTACTGGTACTTGTTTTTATCCTTAAAAGTATGGGAACTGAAATTTTTCATCATTTCTCTATGCAATTTTTTTTTTCAATTAAAATTTTATGATAAATTTGGTTTTTGAAGAAAAAGTGTTTGAGGATTATCAAGATGTCAAAGATTGGTCCGTCACTGCTAATTATTTATCCAAATAAGTTTTGAAGTTTTGGTTTAGCGACAATTTTAAATCCAACTGACTGTAATCAGACAGCCTTGATCGCGTGGTATAAACTGAAACGGTTTAGTTATGGATCAGGTAAGTTTAATCAGAGGCAGCTGCAAGAGCGCAATAGTATAATCAGAAGTTGTCAGCGCATAGAAATTTGATCATAATCTTCCGTTTTCTTCGTTAAACTACCTGAATAACTGCTATCTCATTGGGGGACACTTCCATTTTGCCAAACTCCGTTGTAATGTGAAGAGTGCCCTTTTGAGGAACTGAAAACGCAAAAAGTAACATTTTGTTTTCTACGATTAATCAAATATGTGCATTTTTCAAAAAGTGAAATTAGCCTACCAATTAAGAAATCTCCATCTGAGTTGTAGAATGCACTAAAACATAGTTTTTACAGAAATAGTTTCAGTTATGCTAATATTTTTCTTCTCTGCTTAATTAAGTTTCTTTTTTGATTTTTAATTTTGTGTTCAATAGAGTTGGGTCTTCTGGGGTTGCTTTTAAGCCCATAGCACGCTTTCTGGTAAGTCCAATCTTGGGTGATTTATAAATTTCCTTATTTCATAAGCAATATTTTTTTCTGTATACACTGCAAGAATAATTCAGTTATTGTTACACTTAATTTTATTTTCCTCATGTAGTTATTAATTCGGGTACCTGTCGGTCATAGGTCGGTTGAATGTGTAGATGTAAATTGCAGCTCCGTGTCTGCTCTTAGGATCTCCAGCACCACCCAATTTCCGAAGACCCTAACGATCAAGAATATCTGAATATTTTATGCAGAACTTTAGTATTGAAATCTAATTTCAATTAATATGGGATCTGAGTTTGAGATGTGTGCGTTAATCATTAGACAATTCAAAAGGAAAGAGGGGTAATGCACGTTTTTTAGTTACATGGACGAGGTCCCAATTTAGGATCTGCCTAAATTCTGATTAATAACGACGTGAAGTCGGATGCTTAATGAATAATTGCGGGTTTTTTATGCCCACTATTTTGCGTCTGAAATTGTGACAGTAAAATCATTACAAGCCATTGTTAACCTCAAGCTAGTGTTCCGTGTGAACTCATCCTCACGCAGACAGCTTGAGGAATGCAGGGGATTGAACCATCAATCAGTGGCGTGTGAGTAACTAGATTTTCAAGACTTACTTGAACAAAATTGTGAGGTGAAGTGTTGCTATCTGGTGTCTTAAAAGGTTTCCATCTCAGCTGAAATGAAGGAAATTATTTATAACTTATTTATGTTTTTTACGTATAAGATGTGAGAGTAGGAGCAACCTGGGTTGGTGGCGTTGGTGACAGTTCTTCCATTGAAGATATGAACTCCTTCAACTCTGAATTGGCCGAGATGAATGGCTGATGCAATGCCGAAGGCAGAATGCGATAGAAATATCTAAAATATAGAATTTACCGATTTAGATTTCCCTATTGCGAATTTTAAGCACCAAATTATCTAATAATTGAGTAAAGGCATAGAATCTGTGCATCAATTATCTTTATTGCGCTGTGCTATAGAATCGCATCACGTTTTGCAGCGATGTTTTTGCTGTAAAAGTACAAAAATTTGAAGAATATACTCTCCCAGCGTATAAGAGAACGATACTACAGTCCAGATTATATCCTGATATTGTCTACAATTTATGAACAAACTTATCTTAAAAACTACCCAGTGAAAACTGACAAAAAAGCTGACTGTTCTTAAAATTTAAAAGCAACAAGGAAGCTCGGTAATGTACGATTGCACATAAAGTTCATTCAGATTTTTGGCATAATTGTCTACCAAATGAGGAACAGATAGAAAACCCCCAAAAATAAAATCAAGTATTTTTTCAAAAAAAATTGCCGTATGAACAAAAAGATCGCCTCCAAAGCAAACAACTCAGTGGAATAAAAAATGCCGCATTAGATTGATGAGACCTGCCATCATTAGGAAAGCCAGTCAAGATGAACAGCAAAATCAAACAACAACAACAACAACATCAACATCAACAACAAACATTAATTACCTCCAAAAATTTACGTCCATTTCTGTTTTATAAAACAAATTCACAAAGTCAAACTAGCGTCAGATAAAACCGAAACTAAAAAAACTTGTACTTCACTAAAAAATATGAGACTATTCCATAATAAGGCTCCGTAACAATTAGAAAAAAATAACAAAAACAGCAAGGTCAAAAAATTCGCCTACAATTTAAAAAAAAAATTTATTTCAAAGTAATGAAAACCATTAGATATCAACTGAAAACATCCGCTGGATATATGATTACCTCTGTTACTGAAGCAGGGACTTAAGATCTGCAACTATTAAATTTTTTAAGGCTACAATAAGAACAAAAAATAAGGACAATAAACAAAAATTCAATTGAAACTAGCGAGAAAACGCCGGCGAAGCCTTAAAGCCATATTTGGTCACTCAAAATTTGTCCAAACACGCGTTTTGTCCGAACACCGATGATCTGATATGTAACTTCTCATTAATTAAACTAAGTAACAAGTAAACAAAAAAGGAAAACACGCAAAATTAAGTAAAACTTTTTTTATTTTTCTAAAAAGTTACTTTCAAACATTCAAAATTATGAAAATCATTAGCTAAAAAATGAAAAAATTCAATTATTTCGTTTATTTATCCATAAAAGCCCAGGAGACCTCTAATTGTTCAGAATGTGTCTTCTCTGTACAAAAAAAACGTCAAGTATGACAAAGATCAAAATTTAATATACTTTTTTTGAGAGAAATGCGTGTTGAAGCCAGTAAAGCTATAACAAAAAATTTAAAAACATTTGATTTTTGTACATCTGCGCTTTTTTACCCCAAAGGTGTCGTATATGACCTGTAATTAACGAGACTTGCTAACAAACAGATAAACAAAAGGAACAAAAACGCGAATATAAGAATTTTTTTATAATTTTTGAAAAAAACTGATTTCAAACTCATGAATGCCGTCATCCATCTACAAAATTAAGAAAATTGGTTGATCTATTCCTCAATAAAAACCAATGAGACCTGTCATTATCCAGGAAATTTCAAAGAACTAAAAAGACAATGTAAAAACGACAGATGAATACAAAAGTATTAATTTAATTAAATTCTTCGAGAAAGTGGCGTCGAAGCCGTTATTAACGTAATCTAAAGATTTGAAGATTTTGATTTTTTCAATTGTGCTAATGTGACAAAGCAAGAAAAAAATGTGAAAAATGGGCAAATGTCTAGAAATGAAAAAAATTAGACGCCTAGTTGCATCAAAGCCAGAAAACCATAACTTAACGCATCAAACCGCACTAAAAGGTAATTTTTAGTTCAGTAGAAAAAGAGCACTTTTTTGCTGACGTTAAGCTACATTTGACCAAATTGGGCCACTGCTTATTGCCAAAGTCAAAACTAATTTAAGTTTTTGAGTAAAAGAAATTGATACATTATTTTGGAATTGCTTAGGAAGCCAATTGGACCTATCACCAGGTTGCTTCAATTTGAAACAGTCTCTTTTTTAATTAATACAAAAAAGATTGATTTTTTTTAAAGAAGACCGCCAGATTACAATCAAAATTTTTTCGATGGTTACAGTCCAAGATTTGTCCAAAACTAGCCTTACGAATGCTGTTTGTCGATTAGGAACGATTGATTTATTTTGAAAGTTATAGATATAAATAATTTGCTGGTTAAAATTTCGAAAATAAAAGCTGTGTTTTTAATCATCGAGTAAAGTTAGCAAAAGAACGGCAAAATTTTAATTTCAGAGCACTCTCAATGAAAGTAGGACTGGCCACTCTGAAGTTAACACAAACAAAGACTTCAAGCACATTTTGGGCTTGTACTTCCAGCACATTTAATCAAAGTGGACTAAAGATCCTTACTTCGTGCTATTTCTGATGAAAAAGGCTGAGTTTTGAATTATTTAGCCAAAATTTTTGCCAAAAATTTAAAATAAAATGCTCATCAATACATTTTATATTTAAAAATAAAACCAACAACACTATTTGTAGCAATTTTAACATATTTTGGCAAAATTTACGAAATTTTAGGCAAAAACTCCGGAAAATGTGACCCATAATAACGCAAATCGGTCTAGTATTCACAAGCATTTTAACATTGATAACTTGATCTTTAAAAAAAATTGAAAAATGTGTTTAATTTCATGTTCTACGCTGGGCGGGCCTTTTAATGATACCACGCACAACTCTGTACAATGAATATATCGATCGCTCAAATTTGACTGAACAGAAAAAAACCCATTTGAGTATATTGTTCCTCCCCCTCAAGAGGGGTCGGAACAATGAAACGAAAATTCGGAACTCTTATATTGGATGTTATGCAGTATCTCAACTCAGCGAGCAAAATTCTTCTAGATAAATCAGATTGAGTCACGCTTCCAGACAGGAGATTTTGTTCAATTTAGAAATAATTTTTTTTTTCGATTTTACTTCACCAAAGCGATCAAAACCCGTATGCCACTCATTGGTTTAACCATAAGGAGAGTCGGCATACATTGCTTTTAAACTAAGAGGATCATCGCTTCTACTTTGTATTTAACATAGGAATCTCCATTTTTTTTTTCATTTTCAACACCTAATATTCACCATATCAATGAAGAGTTGCACGGTGGAAGAAAGCGCGATTATCTATGAGATGGGAAAATGTATGATGCTTCGAATTTGAGACAAAGAGGGGTTTGAGACTAAGTTTCGGTTTTGAAGAAAAACAATTTATTTGTAATTATGAATGAAAACAACTCTGATCATTTAACGAAAAAAATTGAATGAAATGCGGTGCAAACTTTTAAACGGAGATTTTGGGATTATAAAATTGCTCAGTCTTATTAGGGCCAAAATGAGGGTGAACAGACAAAACAGTCCCAGGCAAAACAGTCCCGGACAAAACAGTCCCAAAAAAGCAGACAAAAGAGTCCCAGACAAAATAGTTCGAACAAAGCATAGAGTGAAACATATGCACACCTATTAACACAGGAACCACTTAAGTTATTCATATAATTGCAATTCATTGAACAAAAATTAAGCTGATTACAACATAGTTTTAGCCAAAATATCTTTTTTGAAACAACTTTTTGGTATAATCCTCGTTCATATCAATTAAAAACAAAACATCCAGAAAATTAACTCATAGATTATGGTTGTTAATTGTTTCTAGATTTTTTTTTACAAATATTTCGATTTTTATAGGACTATTTTGTTTGGGACTGTTTTGTCTGCGACTGTTTTGTCCGGACACGAAAATCAGCAATTGAAAAAATATTGGATAACAAAAATTTTATTGAATTTGTTTCTGACAATAATCTCAATTAGGATAGACTTGCTATTTTGTCTCAAAAATTTACTACCGATTTTCAATTTTGTACAATTTAAATTACTTCAACTAGTTATGTCGAGAGAGCTCCTTTTTTGATCATTCAATATACGCGGAAAGGGTACCAAAAGGTGTCTATTTCGACACTTTGGTTCATTCTACGCCGCTCTCTATAAATTGTTGTAATAGAAAAGTTGAAGACAGAAATTGTTATGCTCTGTCGTGATTCTTTCGCTTTATATAAAACAAAGATTGATTAATCCGAGAAGTCAGTTTTCCATTACTATGAATTGTTTTCTGCTTTATAATGCATCTAAAATTTTTTCTGAAATACCTTGTCACACCATATGAGATAAAATCTGTCCTTTTATCTATTAAACAAAAACTTTTTTGTTCAAAATTTTGTAAAGAACTGATGTTTGTACTGTCAAGATTGCAGAAAGTTTTCTTCCAATGGCAGTAAAAATGAACAATTAAAATCTTCTCAGCGCTTAAGAGATACTTTTGTAGCAAACGATGGCATCCGATTTATGAGTTCATAATAAAATATTTGAAATTATTAAATTTATTGCCATCTGGCCAGACCATGCGAATTGTTGAAAAGAAATTTTTTAAAGTTTTTTTATTAATCCAAAGTTCTGAAATGTTTTTGATGATGTGTGCCAAAATATCGTCCAAGTAGTTTTCCATTTGTGTATGTTTCTACTGCAGCTGTGGACTGATTACGCTTAATAAAACAATAGTACAATCCAACTAAACTTGACCAAATCTTCTACACTGAAGCTGAAGGATAAGAAAATTCTAAAAAAATAAGCTGCGGTAAAAAATTCTATTTAGAATTTTGGTTGCTAATGTGAGCTGAGAAAATTTAGGATTTTCTAATTGTTTCAAATAGAATTGTAAATAAAAGAACTTAAATTTTACACAGTTCATATTTTTATGCGATGATTTTAAGCGAAGAATTTCAAACAAACAACTGTTTCTCCGACAAAAAATGGATCCGATGATTTTTGCAACCAATTATTGTTGAACTAAATAAGTTCCTAACATCCTCGGGCAATGAATTTTGCTGTAATATTGATTCAGAAAACATGCATCAAAAATTTAGTTCGCTTGAAAAATCAAGAATATTTTTAAAAATGTTATCGTAAAGTAAAAAAAAAATTAAATTTCTTTTTTTTTCACTGAAACTAAAAAGCTTTTTGAAATGCTTCAACGCTGCTATTGTTGAATTTTTACGGAGAGCAGTATAAATCAAAATGAACATGCGATGATGTTCTAGTGCACATTTATGTATCCAAACGTTGCCTAAATTTGTAAAAAAAAATCACAATGAGCCATAACATTTTCTCAGGGTACGATACGACTTCTAGAGGTACAGTTGGACAAATTAACTCAATATTGAGCTTTGCCCGGAAATTAAGCAAAAAGTGCGTTGAAGACGAAAGCAAGTTTATCCTTCGCGTCGATAACGCTATCATGAAAAACTAAAAAATGATCATGGAAAACTAAAAAAAAATGATTAAGCATAGATTGTTGAAAAATTTTGCTTGGAAAAATTAGAATAAAGAGGAAGGGTTGGAATTTTGTAACAAATTTGACCTGATAAAAAGAATTACAATAATACCATAGAATATAATAGTTTAGTGTCATTTTCATTCTGTATTAACCAGGAAGGAAGCATATGCTTTCCAATTTCTTTGTCTTATGGAATCTTAAACTTGAAAACATACACTTATTCTCTCGAGTGACGTTACCTGAATTTGTCACTGTTTTCTTCTGTAACTGTTAAAAACTCTCGGAGGTCTTATTTGTTAATAATTGAAAAAAAATAGCACTTACCGATAAGATGGTTCGCGAGAGCATTTATTTTTGAATTTAATCTTAAGTAAATAACTACAAAATTAAAAACATCAGTAATAGGATAATTGAAGTTTTTGGTAATGTTGTCTATAGAAGCTCAAAAGAGTGTAAGTTTTGGGTCGTAATGAATTTTATTCATCTGATAGTGTAATTTACGTTCTTCTGTTGCTGTTCCTAGGAGCAGTGAAGGCTGTTCCTGACAGTTGCTCTGCATAGAGGCCATAGGGACACTTCTGAGGGTTGTTCTATAAACAAATTACTAATTTCGTTAGTGTTAATCTTTCATATCCGGCATCCAAACATAATTTGTAGTTTAGGGAACCTTTGATATCTGGCGATGTACCCAACTATAGATCAAATAACACCGAGGGACTAAAAAATGCCATTGGCTTCCTGGATACGATACAAAAGTTATATATGGAGTTCTTAATCATCGTTGCGTGCTCAAAAGAAACTTTGAATCCCCGGGTTGAAATTTCTCTGATTTCATTTAAGCATCAGATAAGATTTCATACTGTCCATACTCGATATCTTAGTATGATCCCAGTAAGAAATCAAAGAGCTCCTATATGATCCTTGAATGAAATCCAAGTCTCCATATATGACCCCTCCCTGCATGAAGAAAAAGAATTCATACATGTTCTCTCCAGGAAACGGAAGAATTCGTGCAAAAAAGTGTATGATCCTTGTATGAAAACAAATAAATTATATATGATCCATGCATGGAACTTCAATGATGCCACAAAGTGATTAAGGCTGCGAGGATGGAAACACAGAAATTATATATATGAACCTAATATTAAATCAAAGAACTCATACATGCTCCGTGTAGGAAACCAAATTGAAGCCGCGAGGTTTTAAAATGATAACTAAGAAGCCCTATTAACGCATCATGGTATCTGCACATAAACGAGCAAATAGACCACAGTCGGTTCTTCAAATTAAACTCAATTAATATAAAAAATTGAGTGCTTTTGATCATAATCTGTATACTTTTTAATTAGTTTCC